>NC_140569.1:10374963-10732463 GCF_057381845.1 Rhamphochromis longiceps | reverse complement strand
CGGACGGTCCTGATCCCCAAGGACCCCAAGAAGGGACCGGTCCCCTCCAACTACCGACCAATAACCTGCCTCAGTACTACATGGAAGCTCCTGTCAGGCATCATATCGGCTAAGATGAACAGGCACATGGGTCAATACATGAGCGGGACACAGAAAGGAATTGGCAAGAATACCAGAGGCGCAAAACACCAGCTACTGGTAGACAGAACAATCAGCCGAGACTGCAAGACCAGACTGACCAACCTGTGCACTGCCTGGATTGATTACAAGAAGGCCTATGACTCAATGCCCCACAGCTGGATACTGGAATGCCTAGAATTGTACAAGATCAATGGGACCCTAAGAGCCTTCATCAGGAACTCAATGGGGATGTGGCGTACAACACTAGAGGCCAACTCCAAGCCCATAGCACAAGTCACCATCAAGTGCGGGATCTACCAAGGAGATGCTCTGTCCCCACTGCTGTTCTGCATAGGCCTGAACCCCCTCAGTGAGATCATTAACAAGACTGGCTACGGATACCGACTACAGAACGGAGCAGTTGTCAGCCACCTCCTGTACATGGATGACATCAAGCTGTATGCCAAGAGTGAACGAGACATCGATTCACTGATCCACACTACCAGGCTATACAGCAATGACATTGGAATGTCGTTCGGACTGGAGAAGTGTAGTCGGATGGTAACAAAGAGAGGGAAGGTAGTCAGAACTGAGGGGATTGAACTACCAGAAGGCAACATTGCAGACATAGAGGACAGTTACAAGTACTTGGGGATCCCACAGGCGAATGGGAACCATGAAGAGGCCGCTAGAAAAGCTGCAACCACCAAGTACCTGCAGAGGGTCAGGCAAGTCCTGAGGAGTCAGCTGAATGGTAAGAACAAGATCCGGGCCATCAACACGTACGCCCTGCCCGTGATCAGGTACCCTGCTGGGGTAATAGGCTGGCCAAAGGAGGAGATAGAAGCCACTGACATAAAGACAAGAAAGCTCCTTACCATGCATGGAGGGTTTCACCCCAAATCCAGCACCCTGAGGCTGTACGCTAAGCGGAAGGAAGGGGGCCGGGGACTGGTGAGTGTCAGCACCACAGTCCAGGATGAGACAATGAACATCCAAGAATACATTAGGAAGATGGCCCCAACTGACCGAGTGCTCAGTGAATACCTCAGGCAGCAGAAACCCAAGAAAGAGGAGGGAGACGAGGAACCATCATGGAAGGACAGGCCCCTGCACGGTATGTACCACCGGCAGATAGAGGAGGTGGCTGATATCCAGAAATCCTACCAGTGGCTGGACAAAGCTGGACTGAAAGACAGCACAGAGGCACTAATCATGGCAGCACAAGAACAAGCTCTGAGCACAAGATCCATAGAGGCTGGGGTCTATCACACCAGGCAAGACCCCAGGTGCAGGCTGTGTAAAGATGCCCCAGAGACAATCCAGCACATAACAGCAGGGTGCAAGATGCTAGCAGGCAAGGCATACATGGAACGCCATAACCAAGTGGCCGGCATAGTGTACAGGAACATCTGTGCCGAGTATAACCTGGAAGTCCCAAGGTCAAAATGGGAGATGCCCCCAAGGGTGGTGGAGAATGACCGAGCTAAGATCCTGTGGGACTTCCAGATACAGACGGACAAAATGGTGGTGGCTAACCAACCGGACATAGTGGTGGTAGACAAACAGAAGAAGACGGCCGTAGTGATCGATGTAGCGGTTCCGAATGACAGCAATATCAGGAAGAAGGAACACGAGAAGCTGGAGAAATACCAAGGGCTCAGAGAAGAGCTCGAGAGGATGTGGAGGGTGAAGGTAACGGTGGTCCCCGTGGTAATCGGAGCACTAGGTGCGGTGACTCCCAAGCTAGGCGAGTGGCTCCAGCAGATCCCGGGAATAACATCGGAGATCTCTGTCCAGAAGAGCGCAGTCCTGGGAACAGCTAAGATACTGCGCAGGACCCTCAAGCTCCCAGGCCTCTGGTAGAGGACCCGAGCTTGAAGGATAAACCGCCCGCAGGGGCGTGCTGGGTGTTATATATATATATATATATACATACATACATACATACATACATACATACATATATATATATATATATATATATATATATATATATATATACACACACACATACGTATATATATCTATACATACGTGTATAGATATACAGACAGACAGACAGACAGACAGATAGATAGATAGATAGATAGATAGATAGATAGATAGATAGATAGATATGTATAATATTTTAACTTCAAACCATCAACTGCAGATGAAACAGCACTAAGCAGAATTTCAGTCTGTTTGTTCAAATGGTTTTCTTTAAGGTATCCAAAAGTCAATAACAACTGCTAAAATCAGAAGACAAAGAACATAGTGAAGAACTGATTTTTCTTTTATTCAAGTAATAATCCAAGAAAATAATGAGAATACCAAGTATTACAAACAGTAGCAATAGTCGCTCAAGTATGTCGTATTCAGCATTACAAACAACTAAAGTGCAAATAATTGTAATATCATCTCACTAAGCTATCCAATCAGAGTCTTCATTTCAAGATCAGAAAACATATTTCTGCCTTTAGTTCAGCAAACAGGTGTAGTGCTCTGTCCCGAGCAAAGCACCCCCTCTAAATGACAAACAGACTGAGAACAAGTCCCAAATGAAGAGTCCTAACTGTTAAACATGACTTGAAATTTTTGCTTTTATTTCTAAACTTGTAACAGCTGTTCACTGAAATTGATCATTTTAAAACTAGCCAAGTTAGGCACTAGTCACACAGGATTCGAGAGTGGTCGGCAACCATCTGGTGAGCACTGGTCATGGGGGGTAAAATGTGTATTCCCTGACTGGTTGTTAAGTTGTTGCCTGAGGAAATCAATTCAATTCAAGTGTTGGTTGCAGTGGAGAGGCACAGCAAGTTTTACAACAACTCAAATAGTCACTGCCACCAGCCTTCAGGAATTACTTGTCAGTGGGTCAGAAAACAGACATTTTACCCTAAGAATCAGAGACTGCCAGGGGGGTCACTGACCAAGGTCTGTGTATCTCAGGCCTTAGCAGTTTAAAACCTGTAATTTTCTGTCACACTTCTAGTGACAATCATAGGTATTAAGTGACTCTATTGCAAGACCCTGATCAGGTCCAGCCCAATCCGTCCCCTCTGAAGGTCAACATTCAGGACCCGGACCTCCACTCGCTCCCCAGGTCCTAGAGCCAGGCTGCGACGACGCTGGCTGACAGGCAGCTTGTCCATGGTGATGTTGCTCTTGTGGATGAGGCCTGCACGGCCAACGCCAATATCTACAAAAGCCCCGAACAGAGCGGTGTTGTCCACACGGCCTGTCAGCACAGCACCCACCCGCAGATCACTCATGGACACAACGCCCCGCTTAAAGTCCGCTTGTCCAAAATCTGGGAATGACAAAAAGATAGCTAGACGCAAGGTGTGGAGCGATATCAATGACAAAATAATACACAAGTGGCAGACAGTCGAAGTGTTTGGGAGTAAAAAGTGGGATAAGGGAATGCAGAAAAAAATTGTTGATGAGGCAGACATGAAAAACATAACATTTCGAGCAGTCACTCAATACTTGTATCTACATACGTTTATCAGCAGTGTATTAAACCCCACTTTCCACTTTGCCTGCTCATAAGACCTGTTTCCTGTCTGTAACACTAACACAAAGGACTGTGCTCCAGGAAATAGTCCCGTCCAATTATCCTCCCAACAGCACTGATTTCATGCAGTAGTCTTAGCCCATCTGTTTATTCAGCTGAGCACTGGCTATGAGGCCAAGCATAGTGTACTGCAACCGAATAAGGCTAACCTGAGAATGAACTTTGAAGCCGCGTTCCTCAATTTTAAGACAAGTTAGCCAGCAATAAGTGGGTAGACTTGACTTCTTTCCTCTTCACATAAAATAGTATTTAACTAGCCAGTCTGAAAATAATTACTCTTTTGTACTTACATCTTTTTTTCCCTGTTTTGGGGAAGACCGTCAAAGAAAAATATGTTGCACAAATATTAAAGTGCTCTGTGCCATTTTTAATCAGGATTTGAGAGTTGATGCTGACTTATATTTCCTCATTATCAATAAATAGGCTGCTTAATCAAAAACAGAAGAGCAAGAGATGTGTCCTATTTTTTTCCTTGAGAAAACAAATTTGAGCTACAGCAACAGTTTGTAACTATGGATGGGGTTTTAGTGGTATGTTTGTATGTGCCTGAACTGAAGTGTTTCAGATTAAGGAGAAAAACAGAGTTCTTTGTGCATTTTGTATGTGTGTCTCTGCAAAGAGACGCTGCCCAATAACACAGTCTGTTGGACCCATCACACCCTGTCAGAAACACACTGCTTGTATTGTGGGGCTACAGGGAGGAAGCCACAGCACTGTCAGATGCTATCAAGTTACACTGCCAAGACATGCCTATTATAGTAAAGACAAGAAAAGTCAGTGTGTGTCATAACTAGCAAGATTCTCAAAGAGCTGGATGAATACAAGTTTGATTTTCTATCAGTCAGTGGGGACCTATAAAGGACATCATGAAGGAAAGATGAGAGGCCAAGGGAAGTTACTGTGACTGATAGGCTGCAGATACGTGCAGTCTACAACATTTTTATACGATTCAAAATACTGATAGTTTTGAGATATAAGGAAATAAAAAACATGCATGATCAAGGGTATACATATGTTTCATTGGCTTTCTTCTATTTAAATACCTTTTAAATAACAAAGTCAAAGTAACATTTATGTAAACATATTAATGTCAACATCTCATTTTCCTATTAAAACCAATTTTTTTTAAAAAATGTTTACATGCATTAACATGTTTTTCCTTCAGCATTTTCAACATTGTCCTTTGTATTGTTCTTCTGATTGAATTGATATCAGTATATCAGTGAGTGGCCGGAGTCTTACTTTGTCGTATGTCAAACCCGGGGGGCTGCGTCAGGCCGTCTATAATGAGTTTGAGGGTCTCGGGTGTGGTGTCCAGGGTGCGGGCCAGCTCCTCTACACTGCTTGTCTTAACTTTGTTCTCCACACAGTGTTTCAGGGTTGTACTCCCAATTTGGTCCACACTCCCACCCACAAGAGACAGAAATCTGGACAGGAGAGACGTGCAGAAATTTGAGCTTAGAAATAAAACCACAAACCTACTTGACTTCATAGAGCCTTACCAATAATAGATACTCATTTTTAGGGATTTAGAAATTCAAATATCATTATTATTTACTAGAGTTTAGTGTTCTACCGTTATACTGAAAAGGGAAAATGTTGGGATAATTTATCTATATTTCTAGCAATGTATTCCATAAACTAGCACAAAAAAAATTTGGAAAACGTTTCACCACAATCGCTCACATGATGCTCCATCTCCAGTTTGTATTGCTAATTGCAAAGTGTCGCTACCAGTAGGGGAGTAGTTTTTGCAGACACGGCATTGACTGTGCAAACTACAAACAACCACCAAAGAACTTGCAAGGAGGTTTTTGGTTCTGCACCAAGTAACTCTTTTCAACCAGTTTTACCTTGTGACTACCAGCAAAGTCCAGCAACCACTTGCCAACCAGTCAAGGGAATAAACACCCTTCCATTAGCAACAGAAATTTGCCAGGAGGGGTCACTGACCCATCTCTAGGCTTGCATGACTGGGGTCTAAGAGTAGATGACAAACAGTAAAGGTAAAAACAGAGAAAAAAAAAGATGCTGGAAAAATGGAGGGGAAAAAAAACATATTAAGCTTATACGGGAAAGTGAGCAGGCACTGGGGAAAAATAGGGAGAGCGGCAGAGGTGTGTGAGTAATACGCAAAAAGTTGTGAGTTGTCAAGGTGGAGTTTTCTGTGTTGGATGCAAAAACACATATTTAATTTACCCCTGGTAAATCAGGTAAATCCTCATTGGGCTGTAAACGCTCTGACACCTTGTTTAATGAAACTGCCTCCACTGTGCTAAGGCTGGACTTCGTGTCTGTCAGCTACACTTTTATCACTTGATTCCAGCACGATGTCCCACCACATAATGTCTAGACAGTCAAGTCGCACCATTTCAAATTCACTGAGCCGGAGATATAAATCCAAACTAATTAGTTGCGCTCTGTACTCTAAACAGAAACAGTAACAAATTGGCATTAGAGCCAAAGTAGCGAGCAGGGTTTATGGAAAAAAAAGTGATATGTGTGTGTGTGTGTGTGTGTGTGTGTGTGTGTGTGTGTGTGTGTGTGTGTGTGTGTGTGTGTGTGTGTGTGTGTGTATTATACATACTGTAAATATTATTTACAACAGGCACTTGGCATATTTGGTGATAGATGTGACTGCATTTGTTTCTATGCATGTGTTCATGTGTGGACCAGCTGGGTAACATCCGTGATAGATGTCGCTCACTGGCAGGCTGACGCCAAACAGACTCAGCAGCTGTCCACGACATGATGGACAGAACAGGTGGAAACACACCAGAACACACACACCAACCTGATTCATACACTGTGTTGTTCAGAAATGTTCATTTGGCAATAGGAGGGACAGTACCGATGTAACATAAAACAGCTTGTGTACAAACTATGTTTGTGACAGCTGTGCGTCGAGAGGCCCCTGCCATCAAAGTCCCTGTCTAACGCCCAAAAGAGGGAAACAAGCGGACTCGATCTCTCAACACCAGTAAGCTTGATCGGTACAAAATAGTAGCTAAGTATGTGCCAGACATGACTTAGTGGTAAGGAAACAACACCTTCGGACCAAACTGGATATCTGTATAACAATAAGGTCTTCTCTCCTGTGCCTCTTTAATCTTCTTAACTTTCCAACCACATATCTTTTAACAGGAAAAGAAATAGTTGTGTCTTGATTGCTTAGACACATATCATCTAGACCCCCAGTTGGACTAAAGCCAGGAAAAGGCGGCTGACATATAATTTCTTACAGAAAGCAAGCAGGATCATTTGTAAAGCTTTTCTTTGCACAATACAACCAAGTTTAATTATATCATTAAGTACAATTTCTGATATTTTAACTCTTTATATATATTATAGAGTCATTTAAGTCATGCAGTTAATATACGTTCATATAAGTTTTTTTTCCTGCTCCTTAATTCATATACACTGTGGTAGAAGTTCAAAATCCAAACTAAATGTATGAGCACACTGGTTGAGTAGCAGGAATACTAAAATCTTAAAACCTAAATAAAAGCAAATAGAAGAGCACAGGAGAGATATCTTAGAATAGATTAAGTGGGTGGAGGGCCCTACTTGTAGGTGTGTGTTTCACATTTTATTTTTCAGTGGTGTATGTTAGTATTTAAGGGGTACCGGGAGTCCACAGGCCTCCAACACCGTTGGGTTCATACTTATATAATTGCTACCAACACTGTGCATGTATTTTGGTATGTGTGTGTGAATGTAGCGTTGGGTGGGCTCTAATACAGATTTTGTCCAGGCATACAATCAAGGACCCACTCTGTCTTCAGTTATAGAAATATTAGGCCCTGACTGTTACTTATGAGAACAATATTCATCACACAGTGGAAGCTCGCTGTCTCAAACCAAATTACAATTAAATATTTCACATAATGCACTCACAGAATTAGGCTTCACTGATTTATTTTTTATTTTTTTAAAGGTGGAAAAATCATGCGTGTGCTCTTGTGTTTCTGGTTTTGTGCGCGTGTGTGTATATGGTTACAAAAAAGGGTGGATGTGTAGGCTGTGAGCAGTAATGGAGGATCCAGTTCCACTAATGCGATGAACATGATATTCCTTATACAGCATAAAGACACACACAAACACACACATACACTAACACACACAAGCATTCCTTTACAATTCTCCCTCTAAACCTTGTTTTCACCATTTGTAGGTGAGGAGGAGAGAAAATCTTTGGGGTATCTCAGTGATGCTCTCACAGCTAATAATCTAATCAATTCAAGTTGATTAGATTATTAGTGATTAGTAGCGATTATTAGAGTTCTGATTTTGAGTCAGTATACAAATTAGTGATTTTCCAAGTAACTCTTTGATTATGAATATAACTCACCAAGACTTTTACAGCTATAATCTAAAGGTTTACGTAAAAAGACATCCAAACTAGCCCAATGAGTGATACACTCGTCAAGTAGTATGGTCTATTTCCAGATCACTGTCATACCCTGTGATTTTAAGTTTAGTGGAAGGTTACTTATTTTCTGGTTTGTCAAAATAAAAGAGCAAGAACTGACATGGCTTTTCATGTACTGAAAATCTTTACAGAGACAGGTGATGTGCTGGAAACCACAACACACTTTGGGATACTTTCAGAACCCATACTGAATGGAGTACATTCCCAGACTTGGATTATAATACAGCCATAACACCGGATAATGCATTTGCCAACACAGGATTAAGAATTCTGAACAGCAAGAGAAATAGAAAAGCAGAGAACGATTAGATGTCCAGTGAGAAATTTCAATTGTGGAGTTAAATTCTATGGGAAAAGTGCTAAAGATATCTTTAAACGGTTGGTAATTCTGGTTAAAAGAAGTTTTAATGTGAGGCACCATTGAGAAAGTGACAGGGAGGGGCAGTGAGAGAGCTGAAAGTATGGACGAGAAACGTGTCTGCCAAATAAATAAATAAAAATAAAAGAGAAAAACAAATAAATGTAACTAAACGCGTGCAGCTCAAAAAGGAGTGCAGAGGGTATTAACAGAAGAGTAATGTGTGCTCTTATATTTTAAGACCTCTGATCCCCAATACTTCTTTGATGAACTACTCTCTAGTGCAGTCTGTATTGAACACACAGACACTGAAGTAGGAAGTTTCATACACGCAACATCAATCTATCTGCACGTGTGTGCACAGAGATACATCTCCCCACATATATGTACAGACACCATCAACAAGAGGAGAGCAATGCTTAAAACCACTAGTGTCAGAACTTATGTAGACTAAACACAGTTGAGTGACTACAGCTGGATGAGAGAGGGCCCCCTCTCTCTCCCTCCGTTTTGTGTGTCCATCTGTTACACACACACAGATGCTCAATGTGCTTCTGATATCAGCATCCGCAGCGCTAACAATCATCTCTCACACAAGGACACACACACCACAGCCAACGCCTCCTCTCTTGTATCCCATGTCTGTGTAAATCAAATCAGAGCCCTCCACCACTATAACCAACCCCATGTGAGATGGTGTCAAAATCAACTCCATCATAGCCTGAACATGCTTTAGCCAGTGGGGTGGGCTGCTGTTCAAGCGTCCGTGTGTGTTTGTGTGCACTGTACCTTTGTGCTACATGGTAGGACTCCGGGTGTATACAGGTCTGATCGAGGGGGTTAAATGAGGTTGAGACGTTGACACCAGTTTTTCCCTTGCCTTTCTTAGCTGCAGGTTTCTCGGGCACTTCTGGTGCCTGGTTAGATGATGATCTGACACTGTTTTGGCAAGAAAGAAATGCATTTTAAATCACCCCAGTATTCCTGCTCTAAGACTATATATTGTTTTATATAAACATTAAAGGAAAAGAAAGTCTATCAAGCCATGGAAACATGCTGCATTTTGCTTTACTGAGCCCTGTGAATTTTGCTTCCATCCAAATATAACAGCGGTACAAGTGCTTCAGGCACATCCCTCTGGGAGGAGATCCTGCCGCAGACCTGCGGCAACCTGGAAACATTATATCTCTAAGTTGGCTTGAAAACGCACCGGTGGTTGGGAAGTGGGAGGTCTGAGTTGCTAGACTGCTTAGACTGCTGCCCCCATCATCTCGGAGGGAAAAATGTCAGAAATACTGAATGGATGGATATTTGAAATAATCCAAGTACACTGTCAGTATTTCCCAACACATTTGACACGATTATCTAGAGTAACTAAAACATTTTTTCTTTAGAATAATTTCTGCATCACATCACACTCCTCATAAATCATAAATAACTTCTTCAACCCATCTCTGTTTTACATGATATACACGATACAAACTCTTGGATGGTAATTCAACTGTAATTTTTACTGCTTTGAACACTACGAACTGAACCCCATTGAGAAATTCTCAGAACTTGGGTGCAAGTTTATCTAAACTACTTGCATGGCTAAATAACACAAAATGTCTATGAATAAACAGGGCGTTTTAGCAGTTTGTTCCAACAGACCATTGCATGAAAAAAGACAACATTGTGAAACAGAATTTGAGTGTTTGTCTGCTTGCTTTTAGGTCTATCTATGTGGATATACTGTGTATATGAGTGCGTACCTGGATAGAGTTTGTGGGTTTATTCTAATGAAGCCAGCACACTGCTGGTAGGACTTGGGCCCCATGCCTTTGACCAGCTTCAGCTGCTCCCTGTTGATGAAGGGACCGTGCTGCTCTCTCCATTCTGTGATACTCCGTGCCCTTCCCGCATTTAAGCCTGCTACATGCCTAGGAGATAAAACAACAGATTGAAGGGAGAAAAATTACTCATCTCACAATATATTCAAACAACTTCTTAAAATTATTCTACACTAGATGCTAAAACAACAAAACAGAACAGGTAATTAAATAAGTAGGATCTCAAGCTTGGTTGATATCCATATAGGTTGTATACCTATGGGATCACCTATAATAACTCTACAGTATTAGGCTTAGACACACACACCCACACCAAACAAACAGCAGATTCTGCAACCGTGACCTGGCATTTAAGCAAGCACTGGAAACACAAGTGACACACATAAGCCAATATTAAGCATGTATATTTGTCCAGTTCAGGCTGAGCAAAGACGAGAGGTGATTTGAAACTCAATTAGGTCTGCTCTGTTAATGCCCACAGTGACTCACTCATGCTAAAGCATGTGGCTATGTCAACACTCGGCATAATACCTCAGTCATCAACACGTCTGTGTGTGTTTCATGTGCGTTTGTGCATAGCTTAACTTTGTGGAGGAATGGAAAACGCTCACTTGCAGAGCAGACAGGTAAACAGATGACCTGATGCCTGCCTTGCAGCTAATGCCAGCTCAATTCATACTGTTTGTCTCCACTGCAAAAAGTGTGCATATGAAATTTCTGCACTTCCTGCTTTTGACTCATGTTTATACTGCACAAGTTGTAACAAATAAGCACATGTGTGCACGGTGTTCTTGCATGTTTCTTCTTCAGCATGTATGTTTCTGTGAGTTTAATTGTGTCCACTGTTCCTAATCCTCTTTGTTAATACCAGTCAGCCCAGTAAGTGGGCCAAGGTGTGAAGCATTAGTCTAAACAGAAAACTGGCAGGCCATCTGTGTTTTTGTGTGTGTAGATCATGCAATGGCCTGTGCATGAGTGTGAATGAAGCCTTGCCATGTGACTGCAAAGGGAAAGTATGCCAGAGGTCTGAGTCAGTCTTCATCTCGTTTTCAGAATTTTGTCTCTGTCTGCATGTATTTGTGCAGCACACAGTGGTTGAGTGCAAACATGCACTTGCTTGTGAGGACATGTATTAAATGTTTTTAGGTATGTTTGATGTTTTGATTCTTAATTATCATCTAACATTAGCAAGACAGCTCACTGGTCCCAAACGAGCTATTTTAATGCATCTCTAGTCTGAGTCTACAGCCACGCTCAGTAAGAACCCTCTTCTGTGACAACATAGGCAAAGAATCTTGCAAACATAAACTGTCTGTAAAAGACGGACACAGGCAATGTGAGTCCCACAATTCAGTCTAAGCTGAGTATAATTCCCATTTTAGTGTTTAGAAACTGTACACGGTGAAACTGAGGAGCACTGCAAGATTATTGGCTAGTGACTTCTCAATCAAATCATATCAAATCACATCATACTACAACTTTTGTTTCCACTACAAATTGGGTGCAGAAGTTTGAATTTAATTTGGATTTTCTTTAATCAACACAGGCTCAAAAGCATACATACAGGTTCAAATGTGTACATACATTCACTTACATTTTTTTCTACAATGTCCTAACTTCACAAGATGATCCTGACCAAGAAAGAAGCCCTGCTCCAAAATTAACACCTTTGTACCAGCTGTTAAGCATGGTGGTGACAGCATCATGAGCTCAGGCTGTTTTACTGCTTGTGGTAATGGTATATTGCACAGTATATGGAATAATCAAGGAGGACTACTCTGAAATTCTTCCTTCAATTTAAGGTTAAGGCGGGCTAAAGCAGGCTGTTGCCAAGTGCATACTTGTTGTTTGATTATTGGGGTTCTCTCTGTGTTATTGAAGCGTCTCTACCTTACAATTTAAAGCACCTTGAGGTAAGTGCTGTTGTGGTTTGTTGCTATATAAATAAAACTGAATTGATTTTTAGAAATTATGCGATATGTCATTTTGGGTACTCTACCTCATCAGTATCTCAGAGCAGATGTTAATGTCCACACCAACAAAGCTCACACACTCCTGCACCACGCCATCCAATGCTGTCTTCAAAGCTCCAGCTGACACGTCATGCTAAGAGAAAAAAGAAACATATTGACAAAACCAGGGAATTTTTAAAGTACAGACACACACAGAGACAGAAAGACACATGGCAAAAACTGGTTAAGCAAAGAAAACAACTTTAAATCACTGCTTTTATCTGTGTGTGACAGCAAATACAGGAATTCTTAGGATTTTTCAAACCTCTTTGGGACAGATGAACACTAAAAACTAACACAGCTGCATGTAGCTGTGCTTTCTTTTTTCCCATCCAAATCTGTTTATCAAAATATTTTAATGGAAGATTTTAACAGACTTCACTTGAGCGTGTTCAGGTTAATTCCCATATATTATATTCCATTTTCACCACATACTGCTACTTGATCTTGTGCTGACAGCAATATAGCAAATATGAGGCAAATTTTAAACAAAAAAGGGAGTGAGAAAACTGATTGACAGGAGAAGTACAGAAGTGAAAGGAAAATGTTTCGTTAGGCCTTTCTGTGATTTTTCCCAGTAATACAGTGTTCTTGTCATTGTAGCTCTCAGTCTATAAAAGTACCTCCAAATGAAACTTTCACATTTCTCATCGACCAGCCAATCAAACATTAAACAGGAGATATTTTTCAAAAGCAGTGGAGCCTGTTTGTTTGTTTTTTAAATAAGAAAGGTTGACAGCAAGAAAGGAAAGGAAAGAAAATTATTGTCAACAAACTACTTAAGTACACAACCAAATAATCTTAAAGAAATATAAGGTCTGGCAGTGAGAAACACGAAGCCCTGTGTTGTGGTTAAAATCCAGGAGTTCAGCTACAGGCTGATGTCTCAGCAACTGCTTGAGGATTAGCTGACACTCTAAACTAGACTACTGTTGGTCTTTGAATGTGTTTGTGTGCATGTGTATGTCTGTCATGTGCATGAACATGACTGAGACTAGCATGTGCTGTCCTGTAACATGATCAAGCTTTTAACAAACACTGACTTGTAAACAGATAACAACAAGAGCAGCTAGCAAACACACCCTCTGTCAGCAATAACAGGATAGGAGGACAGATGAGGATAGAGGAGGGAGAGCGCGGTAGACAGAGAACACATGGGGCTCCAAAGTTTTTGCTTGGCCGTTGTGAACTACAATATGTAATTTCAGCACAGAACCTCCAATACTTATCACACATTTTTATGCTATATAGTTACAAAAATATTTCTATCTTGTTATCTTAAGTTAGCACTTAGCCTACAACAGATGTAGCTTTGCTCAGCAGACAGAGGATGACTTACAGCTAAAAGACAAAGTAGTTCTGGAGAAAAACAGCATCTACAATCTGTTCTTTGTAAGTATAACCAGAGGCCTTTTGGAGACAATAATTTAAAAAAAATTCCGAACAGGAACAAATAAAACTACGAATGATTTATGATTTCTGCTGAGTGGCTCTAGAAGCAGAAGCTCACATGAGAAAGAGAAGACAAGGAGGAGGAAATCACCTGTCATACCAGAAAAGAATTTTCTCACGTGAGAAAGTTGGAGGTGCGTAAGGTAGTGTGAGTTTTAACCTGCAGGAAAAATCCACTGAATGTGTTCTTAGATTCTTGCTGAAACCTTATACAGGCGTGAGAAACACTAGAACACTTTAGGTGCTGCTTGGTTAGGGATGGGAACACTAAAAATGTAGCTTAATAAGCATTTATAGTAACTTCCCAAAAGTAAACAATAATCATAATAATCACATTTACACTTGAAACATTGTGACACTGCTCAATAATAATAGATATTTGCATAACAAATAAGGGACTGCTACACAGAAAAGGATATGCAAATATGTCGTAAGGAAGAAACTAACGAGAAAATACAGGTGAAGAAAAACAACTGTACTAAACAACTGTGATTTCAGAGCTGGAGTGAAAGAGTTCTGCTCTATTAAACATCCACAATCCAGTCCGTGTGTTTCCGCTTCAACACCCAGGCAGCAGAGGCCCGCATGGCTCTGCGTCACAGTTTACAGTGGCGCTAACAGCACCAGTGAAGCATGTCATGCTGTATCTTTTTATCTATCGATCCACGTGTCACACTTTGTGAGGTATGTTTTCTATCTGATTATGCAACAGACGAGTCAAATAAAATGGCACGATCACTATTTTTAAGCTGCAAATTCTAGCTTTAGAGGGATGCACTGACCTAGTGTTCTTCTATTTTCATTTTATATTCAACTCACCTCGAGGTACACACTAACTAAAGAACATTAGAAATCACATACGCAACTTAATGCAGATTTTCCATCTGAGCCATCTAGATCATTGCTAAATGTTCTTCATAGTATTTAGATTAGAGCTGTAAGGTGATGTGGAAGCATAGAGGTGGTTTGCCAGACAAAGCTATATATGCTACTATCTCTTTGAAAATCACCTCCACTCCCTCATTCCTTCGTCCCAACTCCCAGCACCCAAACCTCAAATTCATACAGAACCAATGGAGTGGATCCCTATGTGAGAAGGTTATGTTTGGATTGGTCGGAAACCAGCCAAAGCCAGCCAACCAATACAAAGGAACAAAGTGCTTCTTTCTGCACCTCAAGTACTTAAACACTGTTGAGTTACCACATGTCAATCAGAGACAGTGAGAGAAGCACAGTGATGAAAACTACAAAAGAGACAAAACAAAAAGGGTTTTTTAGAGAGGTACTTTACTGATAAAACCTAGAATACCTTGTCATTTCGACATTTATAAAATTGCAGTGAACCAGAAGGTGAGTAAACCAGAGAGGGAAAGGGGACTGACAGTAATGAATGAATGTCTTTGGACAGCAGGCTGATCGTTTATATGAAAGAAGAAGAGCCTGAGGGATGTAAATGACAGAAGGTTAACTATGAGACTAGAAAAAGTTGCATTTCCTGCGGAAATGCAGTGTGAATGCTGTGTAGTGGAATCTGCTGAAAACAGCAGAAGAAGCAAAACTATCAGCTGAAGAGAGTTGTAGAAGCTGAAGTGCTTGCTGAAAATGGCTGTATTTGAAAGGGTACAGTGAAGAGTGTCAAGAAAGAGTGCATGCAAGCAGGGGAACATGTGCGGCAACCGCCACAGGCAGGATTTGAATCTTCGCCACCATATCTCACGGCAGCTGATCATCCCACTGAGCCAAACCACTTTCGGTCTCAACCAGAAATATGATGAGAGGCAAAATGTCCACTGTGCAGAAGAAGCTGAATTGTGCTGAAAAGAGGTGAAGAAGCTGAATGTTCAGCAAAAAGAGACAAAGAACCTGAAAATTGTGCTGAAAAGAGCAGAAGAGGCTGAAAATTCTGCTAAAAAGAGCAGAAGAAACTGAAATTTGTGCTCAAAAGAGGTGAAAAACCTAAAATTCTACTGAAAAGAGCAGAACAGACTGAAAATTCTGCTAAAAAGAGCAAAAGAGAATGAAAATTCTGCTGAAAAGTGGTGAAGAAGCTGAAATTTGTGTTGAAAAGAGTGAAAAAAAAGTTTAACTGTTAACTGAAAAAAATGTTGCCATAAGCGGGATTCGATCCCAGCCCTCCTGCTCTGAGAACGGCTGCTCATCTCACTGAGCTAAAACATGGCTCAGCCAGGCAAGCAAAACCAGTGATCACACTCGCAATGTGGTCCCATTCAGCAAAATGGGCCAAAAAATGGCATAAAAAGCTTAATATCTCAAAAAGTATAAAAGTTGTGAGGACCAAAAGATATAGCAGGAATTAGCAGAAGGAGCGGAACAGAGGGAGTAGTTAACCAGCAAAGTCAAAGTCAAAGTCAACTTTATTTGTCAATTCTGCCACATGTACAGGACATACAGAGAATAGAAATTTCGTTACTCTCAAACCCTAGATGAAATAGCAATGAACATTTAAATATAAGAGAGTGATTAAAAAATGCAAATAAAATAATTAAAAAGTAAAAATTTAAATAAATACAATACAAATTAACAAGAAAGCTATACAATATACAATATACAGTATTCAGGTAAGGGTAAATGACGTTGAGTGTAAACCAGGCAGAGTAGTGCAAATAGGCAAAAAGGTCTGAGCAACTAGAATAATAAGGTAGAAGAATAAAGAATAAAGAGAAACAGGAACTCAATAGTATGAATGCCTGTGAGGCATTCACACAATAAAGAATAAAGAGAAACAGGAACACAATAATTAAGATCAAATGTCTGTTGGGTTCCAAGTGTTGTATTCAAACTGAGACACAAAGGCTTATACTCATGTATTAATTCTTGTAATGTGGGAAGCCACAAGTCAGTGAATGTTGTCACATCTACCTGAGGTTGATTAGTTAAAACTGTTTATTTAAATCAACCAGAGCAACAACTAAGGTATGCTGCCTCAGCAGCAGCCATGATTCCAAATTCTGCATCACCAAACTCAACCCCCACCCCTTCACAGATCTCCTCCCAGTTGTCAACAATCCACAATGTACTGGGCACCAAAGTGAAGTTGGGAAAACCAATTTTGAAGACACAGATAGACAATGGAGTGAAACTGCTGAGTGAAGTCATTCAGTTTCACATAATAAGTGAACTATGTACAAATAAACAAGGCTATTTGAAGGTCATGATCTTGACTGACAGCACTTTTTAAGGCCTCTGAGACCTGTATATGTATTCTACATATGGAGCCTTGGCTGAGTATGCTTGTGTTTGTGGATGCAGGCATTACTAATGTTTTAGGCCCCTAAATGTGGTCACAACAATTACTTTATGAAAGTCTAAGACAATATGCAGACTAATCAGTGACTCTTCTCTACAGGCATATTATCAAACTTGTCTTTCTTGAAGGGACAAAAAGCAAGTCTTCAATATAAAAATAAATTTTAATAACCATTTTTAAGATGAATTTTAAGGTTAGGTTACAGGTTAGGCAAGTAGTGCATACAGTTAAAGTAGTTAAAGCGTGGGAGTGTGCATGCACACACAAGAGTGATCATTATGGAAGCTCAGGAAGTTAAGTAATAGCTATCAGGTCTTTGTGAAAGGTGATAGAAAATCATAAAAACATGTCCTTGCCATCATATCACTTTCGGGTGCTGATGAATGACTGGCATTTAACGACCTAACCAAGCACATACTCGTGTGCACAAACACATGCACGGTCACACATTACCCAAGGGAGTGCAAAACAGAACATGAGAAAACTAGAACAGAAAGCGCTTCAAGAGAGGCACAGGAAGTCTCATCTATTTAGGTTTTCACTTGGAAAATATCATGTTTGAGAATTTGGACAAAATACTCTATTCAAATGTTCCATTAACAAAAAGATTAGAGGCAATGTTTGCATTTTGTTTAATATAGATGAAAAATTAAGGACACAGTTGATTTAAATCATCATTTTAAGAACCAAAAAAATGCACCTTTCCTCCTCTCTTTTAAATAGTTTATTTCTTATTTGACAATTCTGCTGTTTGCTCTTGTTAACTATGAGGTTTGTGTGCTTTTTTCCCTTGAATATCCTACTATATAAACTAATTTTGATATAAAAAGGTAGCAATTAGAAAGCACTTACCAAGAAATTTAAACAAGGGAAAGTAAATTGTACAACCTTAAAATAAGTAGCCTGGCAGCCAGATATGTATTATTTATTGCAGAATAAGAAGATATTTGGCACAAGCCTCTGTAAATCCATTATACAAACAAAGATGCAAGGTTTATTCATTTAACACCCTGCTTAAATGCACAAACACTCAAAAACATGCTTGAACAAATCTAAAGGAAATCATTAAAATAGTATCTCCTAATGTTTTTGGCACCTTCTGCCAAGTCTTAAAGAGCTTGCTTTTTTTTTCCCACGCTCCAAAGCGACTAGGCAGGAACTATCAATCACTGTCAAGCCTTCATTTTTTATTCTTCTTCTTTCCCTGTGCTCTGCCTGCTCCTGTCTGCCCCATAGGCACTACCATTCAAGGGTGAAAAACATGCCAAAGGAGTCATAGACACTTTCTTCACAAGGGGTTTTCAGTTTCAGTTTTAATATGTGACAGTATTGTGCAGGCTCATGAAGAGGTACAGGATTAAGTTACTTTACTTACTGCTGCACAAAAGTATTAAACAGTTACGTTACTGTTAAAATTTCCAGGGAAAACACTTCCTAGGTTACTTTTGTGCTTACATTTGACTTGTGCTGTGTCACTGTATACAATGCTGTGTCACTAGTATTGCACTATAATGCTGCTGGCGGCACCTTGTGGCAACAGATTCACACTTTCGATGGCATCAATGACAGTGGCTCAATAGAAAAGACGTACAAAAAAATGCCCTTGAATTTGTTCACACTTATAAATGCTGCCTACAAGCTGCGATCAGTTTTTTTTTCTACATCCTTATAAATATCATTATCTCAGATTTCCTTGAAATATTGCACTATAATTTTGAGGTTGTATTACCCACTCCTAACACGTTGTAGTATTTGAAAGAAAACATGAAATTAAAGGAAGGCAGATGAAGGGCATTAGTTCAGGTGTGTGAAGAGTTTTACAAAAAGTTAGAATTGGAAGAGAAAAACAATCAACAAAGGTGAGGGGAAGAATGACAGTTTCTTTAATATCCGGCTGGCGGGTAATGTTTTCTTACACAGCAGTGTGCGTCTGTGTGTGTGTATTTTCCAGTAGTTCATTTCACATCCCTGGGGATTTCCCAGCTGTCAACAGACCATAGCTACATAAAGGTGACTGACAGGTGGAGGTCTGGTTCAAAGGAAAGTTAGTGTCTAATTATTAAAGAACAGAAGACTCCAGCAATGTTTACACACTTAGTTTTCTGTACTGTGCCGATGTGTAAGTAGTCTTTTAAATGTCAGTGTCCTGTTAAAGCTAATGACACTGGCTCCTCATTCTGACATGTTTCTGGCTTTTCAGCATTCAAAAAAAAAAAAAAAAGGAAAACTGTCAGCCAGCGGATCCACAGTGAAAACAGCGTTCCCACCCCAATACTTGCGTCCAATCTGATTTTAATGGGCCTCACTTCTTTAGCCCTCAGCTCATTTCCGTCTTTCCCTCAGAGCTGTCACTCACTGGGTCAGCAGGGAGAGAGAAAGAGAGCGCATGCTGTGCCAGCTGTCTAGAGTTACATCTACCCTTATGCTTTTTGGGTCTAATGGCAATAAACTTTCCGAAAGCTCAAAAGGCCATATAAAAGAACTTGCTAGAAAACAAACGCATGCATGACTGCCCTATTCTCACACATATACATTCACGTATACACCAATGCAAATGTATGCACACACATTACATACTGACTCTGAAAAAGGATGGGAAGAAAGTGTGTATGCTTTGCGTGAGCTCATACACAGGTCAAGATGATGTCCCATCTCATATCTGTCAGCACCCAGAGTTTATTTACTCGGTAAGATTAGCATTTGTTGACCTAGTCACATGATCTGAGAGCGGGAGGTGCAGAACCCTGAGCACCCTAGAGAGTCAAGATCAGGACGTGATGAGAGACACGGGCCTGTGACCTAACACACACAGCCATGCACACAATCATTTGAACAATATGACCTCCTCCTTTTACTTTCAAATGTTAAATTTTTCCCATCATTCCTTTACTTTGACTTTTGTCACCCTCTGCTGTTCTTTTTAACCCCCCTCCTTTCCTTCTCTTCTTCCACTGGTGAATTCTTTTTCTTAACACTGAAATATTACCCAAAGCAACACATGAAAATGCTTCTTACGCTCCTTGAATGACAGCTCTTGAAATAACCTTGATAAAAGATATCAGTGTATTACTTAGTTACAATTTACCCTGTACAATACTGACTTAGTGAGCAGAAACCTCCTCTCAGCAGATAAACAGCACCTCATCTGTTAGTTGATGAATGAAAAACCAACTGATAACAACTTCAGTCTCCTTTTTACTAAGCCAAAAGCAAAAATTCTTTTTCATCAATGACAAAAATATCTGCTTTTTTAGCAATTAAAATTAAATTAAATTAAAAGTTAATCAAAATAAAGTCAGTCCTACGGTGCATCAATTCTTCTCTCTCATCATTTCCCAGTGATTAAATGGGCTTCACATTTCTATTACAAAGAGGAATTCCACCAATTTAACACTAGACCTGAAAACTCACTCAGCCTTACAGTACATCAGCTCTTCTCTCTCATCACTGCCCAATAATTAAATGGTCCTCACATCTTTATCAGGAACAGGAATTCTACCAATTTAACAATATAACTGAAAAACAACTGCTGCAAAAAAGCACTACATGTTCTGCAGTTTACACCCTCTCTTCTACCTGCTTTAACTATATCCAATAAAGCCTTAAAAATAACTTTATTATTACTTTTTTTGTAGTACATAGCATCTAATACTGGATCCATCATGTACAGCTGACAGTCGTTTATTGTGACCTTATTGTATTTGCCTGTGTCATCCTCATTCTTTTCCGTTTTCTACTTATTTCCATCTCCTCATAGCCTTTTCTTCCAAGACCACATGGAGAACAATACTGCATTCATAGCTGATGCTAACAGTAAGCTCACTGACATAATGCTCAGATTGCCTTTCTCGCACAATTACATACCCACTCGCAATGCGGAAAACCAACACTGAGCCAACTCCTGCTTCATACACACACACACACACACACACACACACACACACACACACACACACACACACACACACACACACACACACACACACACACACACACACAGACACTGGAAAGAGTATAAAAGAGTTGGCAGTGCACACAAACGGACAGAGAACGGCAATTAAACAAGCAAAAGCAAATGTCCAAACATACGTCATGCCTGATCTCCATTAATTGAATTAGTCATCCTTAGCATCATCTGTTGACACAGCTCTCAGCCAAGTTTATCTTCTTTGTCCCTGCTTGCCTGTTTTGCCTTTTTTCCTCATCCCTCTCATCGCTTTTTCTTTTTAGGACTCAGTTACGTTTCTGCTCTCTTGGTTTTGCCTAAAAGATAAATGTCGCACCTAAACTCTAGTAAAAAGCAACTTGTGCTTTGGAGGATGAAAGGATAGAAATGCAAATGCATGATTACATTATTGTTGGTATGAAATATTTGATCTGGACTCTCCTAAAAAGACCATCTTTGATAACTAAAGTAAATACGAAACATTAAAATCAAAATAAACATAAGTGCCTTATTGTACACCTGGAATATTTGTCTTCATTGACAAAAGCAGACAATCGAAAAGCTAAAAGCTAACTTACCTGATATGTTCCAATGCCTATGTGTTTGGGATCAATCTTCACAAGCTCAGCCAGCGGATCTTGGACACGTCTTCCAATCGACACTGCCATCACACACACACAGACACACACACACACACACATGAGATACCTCTACGTCTCATGGGAATCCGTGGTTTGTGTTTTTCATAAACTTGGTATTTGACTCACAGTTATTGAATATGCAAATCCATAGTAGTATGCGTAATTACTCGATATGCTAATTGTCTGCATATTACTGTGTTGGCCTGAGGGCAGGCCAAACCTAATTGTCATTCCTCCACCCCCACTAATAATAATTAAAGCTGGCATTCAGCTGGAGTTGCTGCACCTGTCATTTAGCTTGCTGATAGATGTTTGAGCCATGAACCTTTAAAAACACCAATTTATCCACTTCTGTGCCCTCAGGCAAAAACAGTCAAACGTAGCACACAAACAAATACACAATACTCCTCAACCAACGTTGGGTTTGTTTTATGACAGAGTCTTTAAGGTTTAGATCACACGTCTTTTCTGATTTTCTAAATGACAAAGAGAAAAATTACAATAATCTTATTCACATACACACGGCATTTCCCCACGAGCACACACCAAGCGGAGAAGAATAACACAACCAATCAATTGTGTACTTACATAACCATGGGCAAGACAAAGGGGATGCCAGCTCTGGGCGTTACCGTACACTGTTATGTCTTTTCCATTTATATAATTTTTAAAAAGAGAAAAAGCAATATATACATAAATATTTTTAGTAGTTTGAGTTTCCTTAAAAAATAGAACTTAAAAAAACTGCTATACTCCCCAAACTTTGGCATCACAACACAATTATGACCAACGATTTGCTCATCCATTGATCAATTTCAGGGAACAGTTTGTCCCTTCATTTGTCCTTCCTTTCCTGCCCTATCCACCGTTTTGTGTATGTAGTATGCTGCATGGGATGCATCAGATTCTGATCTTTGAGGTGGAAAAGGCAGACAAAGGGAAGAATAGGATGTAAGAGAGGGAGTATGTCTGGAATCAATGGTCCTCCTCTCTCTCCTCTGGCTGCGGCAGGAGCCTGCTGCCTGAGATAATATTTAGACAGGGATGGAGTTTCAACCCTAGCCTTGCTCAGTACACCACCAAAACTCTCCTATACTCTTTCCATTTATCCCGTCTCTAACCCCCACCCCCCCTCTGAAGGGAGGTTATTTGTAAATGGAGTCCAGCAGAACTCTCCAGCACTTATTGAAAGTTTATGAGCCAAATACAGTACTACAAAAATGGGAAGCAATGAAGAGCACAACAACTGACGAAGGCCCTGGCCAGACACATTACTCAGGAGAAAACGGAGACATCCAGCCTTCTGGTGAGACACTGATGATGTGGCTGCACAGTTTTTGTTGCAGAGCATGAACTGAGAAAGAAAATGAACTGCTCGCACTCCTCTCAAACATCATTACTCTCAATCAGATCATGAGCTGAAAAAACTTGATTACAACAGGCCAACTTTTAAAGAGATGCAGCATGTCTGCAATGAGTGACTGAAAACCAGTTAGTAGCAGCAGTCCTCTGATCAGAGGGGAGACGGGAGGAGCAGAAATAAGTGGAACAAAAACAGTAATCCCTGGAAATGGGTAAAATATTACCTATTTCCACTAGGTGTCCCTAATCTCACAATAATCAGTGTAATAAGTCAAAACACCCCCCTGCATACAGTGTTACACAGCCATTCATTTAGACTAAGGCAATAGCAAAGATACCCCCGAAAGGCAAAACAGACACACACTGTTATTCATGGTGTCGAGGCTTAGCATCCAAATATAAATTCAGTAGATTTCTTGAGGTTTTCGTTATGGGTATAAATATGGCTCTCTGCAAGTGCTCTGTGCTGCTGACCACAGGATACTAGTGAGGAATAATCCAGCCTTGGCTGATTTATGGTTTTTATAGAGGAAGTCTGCTGGAAACATTTATTCTCCAAAACTCAGTGTGATTCCTTTATATTCTACTGTGTTTTCAATGACGTAGTATGTGCAGAGAGTTAGGAAGAATTGGCAAGGGAGGCAGAGAGGTAAAGCAAAGTTAGGGCGACAGAGGAGAACCAAAAAGCAATGCCAGAAATTCACTGATGTATGAAAGCATTATGCAAAAAAAAAAACCAAAAAAAAGGTGGAAAATAAAATTGAAGCTGAAACCAGTGGACATACAGCTGTTCCTGACTACCAAATTTCCAACCTTATTCATATTGCTATCCACAAAAACAACACATTAAACCAGGAAAAATCTACTTGCTACTTGACAACAATCAAGCTTTGCAGCTTGGTGTACCTGCACTCCTAAGGTTAGGGTCCAGGTCTGGCATCTCTTGGACTGCCTCGGGACTCACACTGTAGATGGATGCTCCTGCCTCATTGGTTATACTAGGGAAGATATGGGAAAGAAAGAAAAGTAAGAGTTAGAAAAGTAAAGGATGTCTTTGGGAAGATACTGGCAGAGATGTACAAAGGAAAAAGGGAAAACATACAGGTTCGACAGCGGGGGGAAGGTGAAAAAGAGGTGAGAAAGATGGGTTTGCATAGGGAGAAAATTGTGAGTTAAGGAGAGGGAGGAGGAAACTAATTAAAACAGCTATTACTACTTGAGAGACATCATCATAATTAAACATGACTTACATCTTTAATAATGTACTTGAAAAGTCCTTAAAACAGTTACTTTATTTGACTCTAGTTACCCCCTTTGTAGCCATGACAAGCCAAAATAGCATCATGACTAGTAGTCCTGCACCCTTAACATTAAGATCTCAGTTACAGTCTTTCAAATGCCTTTAAGTATTCTGACACTTGGCAGCAGGTGTAAAAAAACAACTTGCACTCCAAATACATGTATGAGTCACTGCCTCATGTACCTATGAATACTTAACATGTTCAGAAGTTAGCGAGTCAGTTGGGTGATTGAGTCAATTTGCCCACTGTATGGTATGCACTTTAGGCAACTATAAATTCACAGCCATACATTTTTCTGCATATATGATTCAGAGTACGGTCACTTTTCCACACTGAACTCTCACAAAAGAAAGTGTGACTCAGTAGTAAGATACCGAACCTCTTTACAGCAAATCGTGTGGCACTTCTGCCATCTAGTGGTAGTTTTGGTGCACTGTTTGCCAGCCTCTATAGAGTATTACTATAGACAAGGGATGTCAAACTCACTTAACCTCGTGAGCTACACACAGCCTATTTTAATCTTAAGTGAGGCATAGAAATGCTACTTCTCTTTCTGTCAGTGTAAAGAAACATAACTAAACATTTAATCCCTGAGATGTCTCAACATAACAAAAAGAAGTGCAATTTCAACAGCACGCTTCATTTTTCTACGTGATAAATGTGTGAAATTACAGAAAAATAAATAATTTTACAGACTGTCCTTTATTTATAAATCGAAAAGTTTTTGTTCATTCACAACAAAATGTGAAATTTATATAACAGAAAGTGACAAACATATTAGTAATTTATTAGTTTATTAGTTTTATTAGTTTATCTATTACTTAAATACTTTGGTGCATTATAAGTGTCAAAGGGGTAGGTCTATATCACTAGGGAACAAAAGGAAAAGCTGTTAATGTAATCAAAATACAATTAAAAGTTCAAAATGCTGCATTCATTCACATTTTCCAAAGCCATGTCAGGACTGAGACATGATGTCAGACATACCAAGTTTCAACTAAGTCCTAAGTAATATAATTCTTCTTTCTGCCCAGTTATCTATAAATTTAAGTAACATTAAAAAAATCCATTTACATGTTGCTGCAGAAAGAAAATCGTTAGAATTATGCATAAAGTTAGAAAATAAAACCAACAGTCTGCCTTAATACTTCACATAATTAACCATTAAATAAACTTTTAACGACTCAACTGAAGTCAAGGTCTTTGACAATTCCAGCATTGTTATATTTCATATATATCTTATAATTAAATTCCTGGCAATATAAGGTTAACATGCTACGAATTATACAATTTCCCTGTTAATGCATTCAGTCTAAAGTAGGCTGCTTATCATCCATCACCACACTTGCAAGATGGTGGTACAACAAAGCCACTGATACCCATGTTAATGTTGGTGACACACAAATGAAACTGCCAAATTGTTTAGTCGTCCTATTCTCTTGAAGGGGACTTGGAGAAAGAAAGAAGGGGGAGTTCCCTCAGGGCTAACCAATATGACAAGAGGGTCGTCCCCTCCCCTATGTCCAAAACTAAGGTCTTCCATAGTGCGCTCACACACACAAACACACACGCGTGCACATATACTATCCCAGAGGCCTAGACCTTGCTACAACAATCTTGCCAATTATAAGTATCTCATTAATGAGGAGTGGCAGAGGCCGTCTGATGAGAATCGCATTTAAATTAACTTGTCTGTCCACCCTCCCTTTTTCTTTCTCCTTCCCAATATCTTTATTCAGCCCTTTCTCCATTACACTGTTCTTTTTGTTAACCTCCCATCCATCGCGCTGACAGCTGACATATCGCCATGGTGACACTACTAACGAGCAATGGCACATGACCTTCAAGGAGGTCAAAGCAAAGCTGGTCATTAACCTGACACACATGGGCTCGCGCAGAAACATGCAGGCTTGCAGAGACACAAATTTACATGGTAGGTAATGCAGATTAAGACCAGATTAAGATTTCGCTTATATAAACAAAATCATTCACTATACCTAAATCTCAATTTTCCAACAGCAAATGCAAAGGGCCAAATAATTATATATGTATTTATATACATATGAATGTGTATTTCCCAACCCTGATCTCTCTCTCTGCCCCCAAAACAGAGTGGGTAGGTCAATGAGGTGTAGCACCTACACCGTTTGTTTTTCAAGAAAAATTACAACAAGAGAGAGAGAGAGATGCTCTAGACAGAGTGAAAAAAAATGATGGTACAATGAAGCATACACAGGACATATGAAAGTTGAGAATAGGGTGAGAGAAGAAAGCAAGGCCACCAGCCCCTATCACGTCTGACTTAATTAAGGCTGCTGCTGGGGCATCTGGGTAACCACTGTCATAGATACAGCTCTGAGCCCTCATCGCCATAGCATCTATGACTGCAGCCATAGTGAGGGGATCGCCCTGGCAGCCAGCAGAAGGTCATCTGTGGTTGGATGGTGGATGAATGGACAGATAACACACACACACTCTCTCTCTCTCTCTTTTGTATACAAAGTCAGTGGTTGCCTCTTGGTGTGAAGCAATGATTTCTGCCACTGTAGGGATATCGTTCACTCGCATGTTCATTTGCTCTCTTAATTGTACACAAACATAAATATAGACTTGCCTTTAGCCATGCCCTTTCCTGGGGGAAAGTCACACACACACACACACACACACACACACACACACACACACACACACACACACACACACACACACAATGACTGGCATCCTGCTACTCCTCAAGAAAACAGAACTGTTATTAGCCACAAAACCCCAACTCAACAACTTGAAGAAAGGGATGCTGTAACTGAATATCTGTCTATTTAGATGTTTGTTGTTTAGGCCCTATGGTTTTATATTTCACTAGTCTGATATTTCTCTTTTTAATTTGGAAATACCCTTACACTTGAGATGCTTCAGTTCACATAATTGTTGCCAATTTTGGAACGTTTTATACCAATTATATGCTTTTTTCATAAAAGGAATCAATAACAAAAATCAGTAGACAGGAGAGCTTTGCCTCTCACACTTAAAGGAGCTGTAGCACCAACAGTCCGCGCACAGTCAATTACCAGCAGGTGCAGTCACTTAAGAGAGTAAATCAAATAAAACATGCCTAGTAAAGAATATATACAATATATATGTGTAAAATACATAATATGACCAAATGCTGATGAATAAATCCCCCAAAACTGATTCTGTTTATCTGGATGTAGCCTTTTCAGTGGGAGAAATTATGAATTTAAAAAAGCATTCTGTGTGCTGCAAAGATTAATACCTTTGAAATCACTGATTTTGTAATTCAGCTGGACAACTAACCTAAACCTACATCCAAAGCAGAGATATTTTTTAGAATGAAGATGAGGGATATAACTGCCAAAAGTCAGTCACTTGAATTCAGCAAGACTTTGCATGCATTTCACTTGCTTAAAAGAGATCCCATATAGAATGCGAGTGTAGGTGGCTGCAATCTGCTGCTTAATATGCAAAAGAAAGCAGCAAAGGGTACTGATCTCCAATACCTTTCTCTCTGTGTTAATGATACCCAGTCAAGCTGAAGTAGAAACCTTCTTATTTACTGCTTTACTTAAATATGGTAAGGAAAAGAGAACGCAAACTTTGTTGCCCAAATATGTCTAACCTGGACCATGTTTTCTATTCCAGCAACTGTGTTTGTGTTCAGGATACTTGGATTGGCCTCATTTTATTGCCTCAGAATGAGCTGTAACATCAGATGTTGTCACCCAAAAATAAATTTGCACGCACACGCACACACACACACACACACACACAAAAACACACACAGTAAGTTTCTCTGTCCCAGCTGCTCAAACAGCTTCGTTCCATTGTTCAGTCAGCTGCAAAGCTTGACCTGAGGGAGACAAATTGAGGGATGCGCCATATCGCACTCTCTCTCTCTCCCTCTCTCTCTCTCGCACACACACACACACACACACACACACACACACACACACACACACACACACACACACACACACACACACGTCGGTTCTGAAGACAATGACATTTTTCACAGAGAAAAGCGTCCAAATGGCAGGTGTCAGAGGCCGTCAGTCTCTTTCGAGGCGCTAGAAGGCAGGCAGCCGAACGCACACACACATAAACTCCAACTGCCAGTGTGAGGCATGTCTGAAAAGAGCAAAGCCTCACAGACACTCACGTCAATCTGGTAGCAGGAAAGGCCTGCACTTGTGTCATACACAAAAGCATACACAACCACATGCAAACACGCAATACACACATGGCATGTCACACACATTCATCACACATTTTTGTCACACAAGACTATTGTAGGGAACCGTGTAGCCCTAGGGTGAAACGTGGGGAAGAAGGGACCGAGGCTGGCCACCAGTGAGCACGGTGGGAGGAGCGACAGGCCTGTGGCTCCTCAGAATGAAAGTGGCAGATATTTACTGTTCACCACCTGCAAGTGCCAAGTCCTCAACCCAACCCAAACCATCTGTGACTATGTTAAGCTAAAAAAGTCCAAATAAACCTTCTTCAAAAAACAATACTGCTTGAATTATTTGTTTTTTTACAAGCCATTTACTTCAGTAATGGAAAGAGCAAAATATCTCCAAGAGCTCCGTGAGGATGAAATAGAAAGAGAGCAACAAAAAGCTTCCTGCTTTGTGCCAAAAAGAAAGGGCAAACGAGATCAAATGAAAAAGCTGTGAAGAGCACAGAAGGTGGGCACAGATGTCACAGTGCTTTTCATGCCCTTTAGACTTTCACACTTTGACGGGTAAAAGGTTTCAAGGAAAAAGTAGAAAGTAGCTATCCCACAATTATTAACACATAAGTCATGCCATCATAATTCATATCAAATTCATATTTTTTTGTTTCATTAAAAAAAAAGCATGGTAACACTGTGACTGATTAGAAGAAATGTCTACTATCTGCAATACATGAATGCATTTCTACTTTATACATAGTAACAGACAATACACATTCATTTTGCAACTAACTAAACTATTTATTTAACCCATCCTTTTAAGGTTAAACAAATAACAAATATACAGAATATGTATTTAAGTTGAAACTCTCAAGGTTCCTTAAATAATCACGATAAATGCAAATGATAATGTTTTTCTTCTGACCTGTAGGTTTTCCACTAACACACAACTTGGGTTTTGTTCAAAAACATTTAGCTAAAACAACCACATCTCAACCCCACGAGCCACAACCTGTCCACAAAGTATTAAAAGAGAATTTGTTACGTTATATTTTCTCCTGTCTGAAATGTTTACTCAATACTTCCACCATTTTCTGCATCAGACTCAATTCATTATGAATTTTAAGGCAAAGACATAACCTCTTTGTTTACCCGTGGGTTTATTTTCCTCTTCTAATATGAAGATGCACCCCAAAGCCAAGCTGAGGCCTTTCCATGCCTCTAAATCCATCTGTCCCTCTGCACCACCTCCTATCCAACCTTCAATGGGGCCTGAGTGCCTGGATGTCACTCAGTCATCGCTTGTCCTGCCACTGTATGTTCATCACTCTCTCAGCTTGGCCCTGGGAGCATGCCTGGACACAGGACATGACAGGGGATACACATACCCGCACCCACATACAGTCTCCACCACTTTCCTCCAGGTCCATCAGTAGCAAGTAATAATGATCTCATCCCAACAGGAGCGAGCCAGAGGGCAAGACAGTCAAGGACTTATTGTAAGCGTGCCTGTGTGCCAGGGCAAACAGAGGCTGTTATTAGACACTGCTATTTGACTTTTTCTTCTGCTGCTTGTGTCAATCTCATCTACAGAATGAACCATTTAAGGAAAAATAATGACTAGCACGAGAAAGAGAAACGTCATAATACTTTTATCAACTAAAAGTACAACTTTGACAAAACCCACAGCTCAACGACAAGTCAGAAATGGCAAAAAAAGAGATTCAATTATAATAAACTGTAGCAAAAGTCACCATATAGACAAAGTAGTTTTATTACGACAGAGCACCACAAAAAACGATTTTATTTTAACACACTGCAATTTATCAGGTCATTTATTCAACGCAACAGGACCGGTGGTTGGAGTTGTGACATGTAGGCCCGCAGGATCTGATTGTGTGTTTATGAAAAAGGATAAGAGGGTCAGTCATCCCATTGCCTTGAGGAGCAACAGAGAAAGTGGTCAAGAAATTGGATGTCGTTTCTGTTTGCCTTTAGCAGTGTTCAGAGTGCGTGTGTATCATCACAGTTGCCCAAAGATCTCCCTAACCTTACCCCACATATTCTTGCCCTCTGATATAATAACATCAACCTATTACAGCCAAACACTGTCAACTTGTTAGCCTTAATGCTCAAAGCCCAAAACATGCAAAACAGTGAAATGCAACGGTAAATGTATCGCAGTTCAATCATAACACTGTGAAAACAGGAAGTGTTTAAAACTGACTTGCAGATCAAATTTAAGCACAATATTTTTGCACTGAACCCTCTCAGCTTTTTGTCATTTGTAAACCTCAGTCCAATTCACTGTGCGTACGTGCATTCGTGCGTGCGTGCATGTCTTTCCTACCAGTAAGATTCCCCCACAAAAATCTGGAAACCACCTGACGAAAGTGACAGAGACCACATATCATATCACCAAGCACAACGCTACATCACACCAACACACAAACATTTCCACTCGAGCATCTGTCTGGTCCGTGTTGTGCACCTTTGTGAGCTTTGACAAAGCCTGCATGCTCTATCAGTGTTAAAGCACAATGACAGCTGAGGTCAAGCTGCTCTAGCCAGGCAAGTAGGAGAAAGAAAGACACACGCACACATACTGAGCAGTGAGCTAGCAAAGAGCAGGTGTTAATGACAATGCCCAGGCAATCAGAGCAGATGCACTCTGGTTAGGTCACCTAAAACCTAGAAAATAGTTTACTCAAGTCAGAAATTTGGAGCTTCCTTCTAATGTGTCCCAGAATGATGTCCAGCAGGAGGTCTTAACATTATCCAGGCACAGCTGTATGGCAAGTAACCTAATGTGCATTCAGTGAGGGTCATCATCGCCACAGACAAACCTTGTCAGCTTAATATTACCTCATGCTGTATAATTTCCTGCAGATTACTGGTCATCCATAGAGGCATAGTTCAAGCTTAATCATGCAAGGTTACTGTGTGGTGAATCTTATAGGACTATGAAGAACCAGATTGTGTGATATAATTCTTACATGGCAAAGACAAGAAAAGAAAAATACAGGAAGCAACACTGAAGTCCTTAAAAGCTGTCATACTTAATCCTCCACTGCTAACATCTAAATATATATTTTTTCTAATGATAATCCTGTTTCAATAACCTTGAGTTGTATGCTAGTATATACTCCTTAAACGTCTTTGTACTATGTCAAAACTCACAATCTTCTCTTGAATATAAAAGGTTTTATATAATTTGAATAAAATATAAATTAACATAACAGAGATTATCCGCTTAACTGGTCAACTAGAAGCCAAGTTCGCTCACCATCTTTTTCATTAAATAAAAAAAAACAAACAACAAAACAAAATTTAAGAGAACTAGGCCTAAATTATTATGGAGAGGATGTTGAAATCAGACACAAGTATGCACATTTTAGGCAGTTTGTTCAATTTACCTTTGTTAAAAAAAAGCCTTGTATAGCCACAATGATAGCATCAACCCACTAAAATATTTATGATGTCATATGCTTATTATGAAAAAAAAATCCTGAGAGCAAATCAGTGCTGAAAAAATTAATTAACCGATCAACAAAATATTTATTCAGCAACAATTTTAATAATCACTACTGGTTAATTTCACATTCCAGCCTCTCAAATGTGAAGATTTGTTGCTTTTCTCTATTGAATTACAGAATATTAAACAGCTGAAAGCATAAAATAATGAAAAGATTAATTGCTGTGATAGTATTTCTCCATTTTGAATTTGCTAAAGTTGTGATTATTAAAGAATCAGAATCATTTTTATTTGCCCAAGTTTGTGCACACAAACAAGTAAATTTGCAAAAATATAAACGTTATATTTAAATAGGCAGTATATACAAATAAGTTATATTTTTGACTTTCAGTAAGTGCAGAACTGAGTAGTGCAATGTGCATATGTGCCTATCACCTTCATATAAAAGGTACAGTAAGTAGCTTTCGGGGTTATTTATCAGAAAAAAAGAATGTTGTATTCATAGAAATACAATGATTGGTGTGTAATTACATCTTCTAACAAAGTGATGTGGACAAGACGGACATTGCCATTCTGCATAATCGCATTTTATGTATATGGCTGGATACCGGTCACATATGTTGTACACCTTATAAGTAACTTTATATTTAAAGATCACAAATAGGTCGTTCAAACTATATATAAGTATTTAACATTTGGACATCTATATTTACATCATCAATTTTTCATTCTGTCTTTCTCCCCCTCCACACATGCTCTTTCCTCCCTCATTTCCCCCTCCTCACCTTAAGCCTCATCTCTGGTACTAAAGTTAGAAAATGTGAATAAATATGCTTATCTATCTTGGATATTCTTGCAGTCACTTATTCACTGAAGATAACACATCCGACACTACCATCTCTTAAACAAACTAACAGTAGGCAAGCTAAACAGCAGCAGCTGGTTATAAGCTAACATTATTCCAGCTAATGTAAGGCTCAAGTGTCTTGCAAATTACACTCTCCCTCTGATAAACAGCTTGATAACATTCTCACATAGTTATTCACCAAGTGTCCCTGTAAAACAATGTTTAATCTATTGTTTCACTAAGTTCAGCGAACAGTGGCAAGAACATCATGATTACAAACAGAAAACCCTGGACACGAGCTTCACTGACTCATCGACTCTTATTGGACTCCTTTCACAAAGTTTTGCAGCTTGTTCCAGAAACAAATAGACATGGGAAAGTGGTATATTGACAGCTGAGGTAGACAGCGAAGTGACAGGCTGCAGTGCCAGCTAGAGTTGTTTGTCCCACATCAGCCACTGTAGCTAGGTTTATACACTTGAATTGGGAGAGGTAAGAAAACACAATTCAATTGACTGCAATCTGAAATCTACTAATATGGTGAGATTTACACACTGTACCTTTAAAAAAATCAGAAAGAACTACATATATGTTAATAATGGTGCTGTGTACTTTTTGTGGCCTAATGAAATTACTCCGTGCACTCCATTGTACATCATTTCTGCGCTATCAGGGAAACAAATAGGGGTGACTATTACAGCTGCACAGAATAAAACAAGCTTTCACATCTGTAGCTCCAAAATGACATAAAATGACAGTCTTACAGACAAAGACTCAAATCTGTGCACTTTTTTCACCATCTTTGGAAAAGGCCACACTTCTAAAGCATTATGGTGATGCGGAAGATGAAAGTTAGACTTAAACAGGACTAAGGCAAGGAAAACTGCATGCACACACACACACACACACACACACACACACACACACACACACACACACACACACACACACACACACACACACACACACACACGCACGCACACACGCACACACGCACAGTCAAAATACAAGTAGGGATGTCCTGCAGGCTGCCATTTCTGGCTGTCATCTGAGCACTGAGGCAGAAGGACAGAGAGCGAAAGAGAGACAGGCGAGTAGAGAAGACAGGGTGGTGAAGGGTGGGGGTGGTGACACAATGAAGGCTCACAGGGAGACAGGAAGCAGACGGTGCAAATGAGGCCGGGGACTTTAATGAACTACGGCACAGTCAAAGCTGGCAGAAAAAGTGGAGGAAAAGAGAAGAGAGGGGAGGTCTAATTACCAACACATGTGTTTGCAGAGGTACACACAGAGCCAAACAAGCCAGCCCAACCTAATACCTCTAATGGTATTCTAGTAAAAATATTAAAATACTGGTAATGCCAAACTTTTACTGATTCTATTTAAAATGGTAATGGCATCATAACTAGCAGCAGATGACAAAAAAAGCAGGGTGAAAAACAAGGGCCACTAAAGGTATAGCAATGGTAACACAGGGAGAGTCACTCACTTTGTAAATACCCTGAAACCACTATTTTGTCTTCCTGGTTGTTTTCCACCACTGTGATTTGGCTAGCTACGGATTCCTAAAAACCTTCCTACATCTGTCAAGCAAAAAGTATTGGGCACCAATTTGGTATCACGTCAGCCTACAAAAGCTCATGCAAACATGCTAAGTATACAAGAAAATAGGTCAATTAATTACTTTGGGGTCATACACAGCCAGCACTAAGATCCCTACTGTTTCTGATGCTACACAGCTATTCTACATCACTGTCATCATCCTTGTGGTCACAGTAATGAGTATGTCTTAGTAGCAAGTCAGGGTCAGCTGTGGGTCAACCAGCAGGGGAGTGAGACCCTCACAGTAAACAACCATCACTCTTTGAGGCCAGTTATTCTTTAATCAGCCATGCAATCATTGTCATTCTTCAAGAGATGCTTCTGTCAAATTTGACACAATTAACCAGATATCTTAAAGGAGTATTAAGGAAAAACACATATTACTAATACAGCAGGTATTAGGATGTTAATCCGTTTTAGATCAATAAATGTTGACAACTAGTATATTAACCAACAGGCTAGCTATACAATTTCCCCACCCCTAAAACTTTTTTCCATTTGTACCAGGAGAATGACTTCATCCAGCATAGAATGATTTTCCATGCAGCAGGAACGACAGAATAAAAAACATGCAGAAATAAGTGTATTGATATAAAACTGCTGTAACATAAATGTGAAGTATCTCAGTTACACAGTCAATTGGGTTAAAAACCAAATTGAAAAATTACAACTAATTTAAATCAACTCTACCTATTCTGCTAAGATGAGTGGCAAATTACCCAGCCACAGTTATGCCTTTTGGTTGCCGATGGCTACCAAAAACATCTGGTCAAGAGGCACCTTGCTAAGGGACATTTAACCAAATATTAGTGGGGACGTAAGTATACATTTGACACTGTGTGGATTAGAAAATATCAAAAATAAATTCTAACTTGAAATGTATGTTATCCAATCACCTCACGCTGGGAAAAGAACAGCTCAAAAAAATAATTAAAAGTCCAAAATTACCATAACAATTACGGATATGATGTGTGTATGTAAACTTATGACCACAACTCTAAATCCCAAAGTACGTGCAATACTGATACTGAACCAATCCTAGAGTTTTAACACTTTGGAACGAACCACTATTTAAGTATGGGCAGTTTTTGAAAATCTAGGAAAAGGATTCTGCAGGGCCAAAGAATGTTCAACTGAAGTTAAGAAGGGAAAGTCAGGAAAGGGATACATAATGTAAAACAAGGACCAAGGAGAATCAGATTGAGAGAGAAGGGAGCGAAGAGCAGCAAGAGCAGAATGTAGATTTAAATTCTGAAAAAAACAGACTGTATTTTAACATCTTTTTTTTCCCCATATCTTATTCATCAACTGTCCAAAGAAACCAGAGTGAGATATAGGACCAGATGATTCTGGAAAGATGTTATCTCTGGACGACAACAACCATTTTTCAATAACTAATGTCAAAACAACAGCTTTCTGTTCTTCTATAGTTCACACACTTGCAAATGCCTTTATTCCTCAAACCATACCAAGTTAAGGCAGACTCTTTACACATGTGCTGCGTACTCAAATGTGATTAATCACATTGAGTAATACAGGACATTCAGCTATCACCACATCAAACAGACATCCAAAGGTTCTTCTGTGTTGTGAAAAGTGTGAATGCCAAACAGCTGCAGCAAAAGAATGAACAAGAAAGGCATTATATCAAGATGTAAAATTTAGCTGCTCTGGAGGTGCTCAAAAGAAAAACCGTCTGTCAGGAAAATAATCAAGTGGACATTAACTTACTAAACGCCTCGCTTTCACTGTTTCTGTTCTAAAAAGACGACAGAAAATGTAACATGATAGAAAAAATATGGGCTATTATACCAAAAGCACAACCTTTGAAGTGTGTGTGTGTATATGAACTCCAAGGTGCTCAGAAAAAAAAAAAATTATACATAGACATTCACATATCACTTAAAGTCACTTTAGGCTGTGGTCCCACTTCTAACCCCAAGTCAACAAACACACATGGAACTCAGTAGAGAGTGAGCGAGATGGAGCAGGGAGAGGCCAGTGGTTATTATGCTTGGACACAGGTTCTGTGCTGTTATATTCTTAAGTTTGGACTGGGCCTGGTTACAGACACAACTTCAACCACAAAGCGTCTCTTTAATTGGACCAAAGCGTAACAAAGTCCAGATGGCTTTAATGGACAATATTCACTGGAGGACACATTCCTCTTAGTCTTACTCTGCATCTGTGTCCTGCTTTCTCGCTCACACATATAATGCTTTTTGTTTTTTATTCTTCTACACTTCTCATCACTGTTCTCCCCCACTGTTAATCTTATTCTGTACCAAGATCATAATAACTTAATAACTTATTAATCATCATAATACTATGGGGGTGGCTGTAGCTCAGGTGGCAGAGCAGGTCAGCCATTAATCAGAAGGTCGGTGGTTCGATCCCAGGCTGCCTCCTGGCTGCATGCCAAATATCCTTGGGCAAGATACTAACCCCATGTTTGCCTACTGGTGGTGGTCAGAGGGCCCGGTGGCACCAGTGTCCGGCAGCCTCGCCTCTGTCAGTGCGCCCCAGGGCAGCTGTGGCTACAATGTAGCTTGCCATCACCAGTGTGTGAATATGTGTGTGAATGGGTGAATGACTGAATGTAGTGTGAAGCGCTTTGGGGTCCTTAAGGACTAGAAAAGCGCTATACAAATGCAGGCCATTTACCATTTACCATAACAATTCCAGATCTTGCTGATACCTCCCCTCTTACTCCTCTTTCATAATGAAAGAGATTACATATTGGCAGTTAAGTTGTATAAACAAATCAAGGATATTTCAATAAATCACTTACTTAAAGGTTTTTTTTAATATTTTGGTCCTAAAAAATCCTTGGGTGTTTTCTAAGAGTAGGAACCATGAGTGCAGTTAGCCTTGGCTTAGCCGAGCAGTATGGCATGTTTTTTGCAAACACCATAGAGAGGAAAGACAACAGACAAAGTTAACTTTAAAAATAGTCAGAACAAATACAGTTGCAAATATGTATTAAACTTTGAATTATTTCAGCACCAGTTCAATTCAATTTGTTTCTGGTGTTACACAGATTCATAAAGCTTGAGCTTCACTTACTACTATGTAATTTTCCTTTCAGAAAAAAATACATATCTTGCAAACCATCCAAAAATATCTAAAGGTCCACAGTTTACAGCCTTCTGTTACTGTTTAAGATGCAAATCTTGCAAACCCAAGAAACATTAAACTGTGCAATAGAAGTCAGCCCTCTGGAGAGTCATCTATCAGCCATCTTTTATAAGCATTTATTTCTACTCAGGATAATAAATAATTTACGAACTATTCCAAAGTATAGTGGACCTTACCAATAGGACACATCCAGCGGGTGAAAATACCGCCGGGAGATGAGGTCAGCGAAGAAGGACTCTGTTTCCCGACATGCTGTCCCATTGCCAATGACAACCCTACTACAGCTAATATGGACAAGATGAAGAGGAGAAAACTGAGGATTAAGAAAAAAAACATCAACCTCTGAAAAACTGCAACTGGGTTTTGAGTTCCCTCCAGATTTTAATAATATACAGTTCAGTGGACTTTATAACACCAAGAAAGCAGACAAATACACAATCTGCACAGAAATACTATGATTAACAGTGACTCTTTAGTTGTAATACCTGTATTTGGTCATAAGGTGGCGTAATTTCTCTGCTTCCCTTGGTTGGTTTGAATTATGCAGGTACACAACATCAGTTTGGAGAATCTGACCTTGGACAGATAAAAGTAGCAAGAGAGAGAGAGAGAGAGAGAGAGAGAAATTACAATATTGCTGATATGTCACTATGATGACAAGAGGAATTTAACAGACAAAGATGTATGCTATAACGTAATGTCTCTTCCCTCTAAGTTGAGTACACAACCTATAATCCATCCAAGCTGCGCCAGAAAGTCAGTCACTTCACTGCTTCATTAAAAGAGAAGTTTGGATCTGAAGCTGTGAAATGATGTGAGCCAGGAGACACAAACCTGTGACCACACCACACGGTATTTGATACTATTTAAGTGTGCCAGCATGACTTTTGGCCACACAACTGGTAACCCAGAGGGTGGGGCAATCCCTTGCCAGTTTGAGGGCACAACCACTGAGTGACATGTCAAAAAAAAACAGTAAAATGGACACAGCACATACACATAGTTGTGTGCACACAAAAAAATAAACCCACCAGGTTCATGCCAGCTCTATCAAATCTAGTGGTGCCTGGTTACACGGCAACCTTTCAGAAAAAATCTTTGGCTTCATAATTTGCCCAGTAACAACTGGAAATGTGTGCCATTGCTATGTATATCCAGGTTTGAATTATCAATAGCAAAGGGAATTAAGCACAAGTGTCAGAAATCACAAGACACAAACGAGGGAAATAAAAATTCACTAGTCATAAATTTGAAAGGACACTTAAAAAGTGTGATTAAATACAGTTGGCAAAAGCAATGACGTGAATTTATACTTAGTTATTGTATTAAAATATGACAATGAATTGCATTAACTAAAAACAAACCATCTTGGCACAGCTGTTCTCCTGAGATACAATGCACTCAAAACTTTCAAAAGGTTTAGGGTAAAAGGGTAAAAATACAATTCCCTTTATAGTTAATGGACAAAGGTGCTCTTTGGAAAGGGCTACAATGATTACAATCACAAAAAGCCTTTAGAGATGCTTTTTGAGCAGCAAAAATGGATGTGGCTCATGGCTTTGTCTCCCAGTCAGATAACGACTCAAAAACATTTGTTGCTCTACATCCAGTAGACCGAAGTCCAGGACAAAGCCCTGATTTGAATCCCTGGGTAAATCTGTGGGATTCTCCGATTCTAAATTGCCTTTATATTTCCATCTTTCTTCAACATCAATGTGATTTCATCATATCTTTAGCAATAAAATGTATTTTTTGTATTATTTGTGTAGGTACATGAGTATGCTTTTTATACACTGACTTGCAAAACCAAGAGATAGCTGACAGTGAGTCCACTTTTGTACATTTTTGTGTTTACTTACTAGTAGGTGAGAGAATTGCCAGCTTGCAGCCATGTCTGAAGCCAGGGTCCACCCCCATGATGACACAGCCTCTCACTGGACACACCAACAGGCGCTGGCGGAGGTTGCGCACAAACATGGCGATTGACTCCTTCTCCGCTGCACTCGTCAGCTTAGTCCTAAAGAGAGAAAATGCAAGATAGAGACAAATAGATAAGTTAAAGAAGAGAATGACAACATCAACAAAAGAGAAACTGAGAAAGGATCAAAAAAGGATCATGGTGTAAATGGAAAAACTGATATTGGGTGAAAAAACACTTTAAAATCCAAAATCCACTTACCTGTAACTCCTGGTGAGGAAAGGAAGAATAAGCCTTTTATATGAATCCTCCACTGCATTCCTAATGATTGCATGAAGTTCTTCTTTTGCAAATGTCTTTGGCCTCCACCTGCATTAAAGCAGTGGGGGTAAAGAGTGTGTTCTTCTGCAAGGCGTTTCTACTGCTTAACGTATTTTGTCAAAGCAAATGTGCCTTTGCAAACTGACTCTTGTGCTCCCAAGAGATGCTTTGCAAATGTCATCAAAAACCCAATCTGTACAGAACCTTTTATTATAGTTTAAACCAGGTGGAGTGTTCTGCTTGTCATATTTGGTGGCACATAAGGAAACTACTCCTTTAATCATGAGAAATACGTCTTATCATTAGAGTAACATTTTGTTACCTTGCTTACAAGATGCCTAAGAATATATATTTAAAAATGGATAGCGTACTTTACAAATAGTACTTACAAACAACTGCTATTTGCTTCTTTTTCTATTTTACTGATTATTTAAATGGCTATTTCAGAGTGGCAAAAAACAGAATTAGCAAAAGTTGCTGTTACCTAGGAAAGTGCTGTGCTACTCATGCTTCCCAAAACTAATATTAAAAAAGAATACTAAGAAAATATTCAAAATTATGAGAATTGTTGCTAATAATAATTTCTCAATGTAAAATCTAATTTAGAGATACCTGAAGCATAAGTCAAAAATAATGAATGGATTGTATTCAATTTGGAGTATTAAAAAATATTAAATTTTCATTTTTGTCCTCTTGAAAAGCAATAATGACTCTCCAGCCATTTCTTAGTATTTCTATTACCGACTTCAGCCACAGGCAAAAACAGCCACAAAACATACAGCACTGGTATCATATGTTCAGTTTTGTGCCTTTTGTACAAAAATCTTAAAGTCAACAACAGATGCCACACTTTCTGCCTTCTACAGTTCCAGTTTTGTATTAAAATTTTTAACAAAACATCATATGATCATGGCAGACACATGTGTCAGTGAGTGTAACAGTGTTTGTGTATTACTTGTGTCTGACCTGTTGTTGATGCACCACCTAGTGAAGTCACTCTTCACCCTGTCGGGGATGTTCACCTTCACTGTCAAAATCTTGAGACTCTCCCCTCGGTTAATAGCCAGCGTCTGCACATATATGCACGCATGAATGCAATACATATATTTCCACCAGTTACCGCACAGACAGTTAAACAAGACTCGCTGTTGTCCCTAAAACCAGCATCCACTGAAATCATAAATATTCAGATTAATTTATGTGTGTATATGTGATATACTTCATTTGAAGTATGATAAATAGCAACGGCTAGCAGAAATATTTTAGAAAAATGTATATTTTATGTGTATATTTTGTTTTAAAACACATAAGGCTCTGTCGCTTTAGTGCATGAACACGCTTTACTCACACAAACATACAAAAAAGAAAAAATCTTTGAAATCTCAATACACGTGCGCTAAAAGTGATGAGCCTAGGAGTATATCCCGTGGCCAGGCCTGTTTTGCTGTGCGGTCGTTCCCCCCTCAGAGGAACTGTTACATGCTGTTAAGCAAACAGTAGTAAGTGTCTGACCTTTTCAGTGGGGAACCTTTAGCCTGCCATAGAACAGGGCCAAGAAACAAGACGTCAATCTGGAGCCCAAGCGGAAGAAGCAAGCTGACAAATGCCACCACCATGCCACCATCAGCACTGAGACCGCAAGGCCTTCCCCCCACCCGCACCCACACAGTGCCACAACCATTACCACTCAGCAGCACCCTCGGAAGGGATGCGCCCATGTTCAACACACACACAAATAAAAACATAAAACACAGCTAATGGCATGGCAGAGACACGGATTAATGCAGCAAGTTTCCTTAAATAATGATGAAAGTTAAGATTTCTCCTGTGTTGACATGTTTCTCCCCAGAGCTGCCTCGCTGACTATGAAGAGATTTCTCAAAGAATCTTTATCAAAGAACTAAAGTTTAAGAGGTAGTCTTAAAAAAAAAAGGCAAAACACTTCCTTATCTTGGAATTTAGGAAAGCCCATGAGTGAAATTAAAGCAGTAAATACAAAACAAAGCCTTGTTAAATCTGCGCTCTTGGGCTTTAATTATTTTGGGTAATTAAGAATGACATATACTTTTATAGTGTTATTCATACGACACTGTCTGGCATCAACGTGTGTATCATCAACTAGAAATAAGAAAATATTAATAAAGTTTTCAGAAATTCAAGAATTCATAACACTTTAAGTAAATAGAAGCTGCACAGATAAACATAACAGTCTATCTATATACACAACACTATAATGTATGATAAAGATATAATTCAAATATGTATTTCTTATAAACAACTGCAAAAATGCACAACTGTACCAGAATTTTAGCTGCTGCTTCTAAGGTTTTATTGATATCACAACCTAAATGGAGAAAAAAAGAAATCTCTCCACAGTGTAGTGGTTTACACATTCAACAGATCACCAGTTCAATTCCAGGAGAAGACACAAATTCCTTTGGTATTGCATCAGGAAGGGTATTCGGTGTAAACCCTTCGAAATCAAACATGCAGAGATACGTGCTGTGGCAAGCCTTGGTGAATAAGGGAGCAGCTGAAAGTAGCTTTCTGGAAAACAAACAAACACTAAATTCATCTTCCTTGTTGCTGGTATGTATTCCAAATTCAGCTATGGTGCCAACAAAAGTAAAAGATCTAAGTTCATCCAACAGCAATTTTTGTTCATGCTCAGGTTTTTTCTATAGCAGATGAAGGTCCTCAGTGATGATAAACACCAGTGTCTGGTGCTTCTCTCACTTTCTCTCAGTTTCTATCTGAGTTGGGTCACTGATGGGACACACAGGGTGATCTGGAAGGAAGGGTGATGTGAGACAGAGTAAGAACTGTGTTTGTGTTTTAGATGGGCCCAGAGTGACAGGTAACCAAGTAGCGGCCAAACCCTGACAAGAGCAGACAGACCGTCTCTTCTAGATGCCCCTTATTCCTCCCACCAGCCCTGAAGGGAGGGCAGTCAGCCAACAACTATACTCTGTCTGTCTCCTTCTCTCTCTCACCCTTTCTTTAGAGGAATACTGTCATCAACACATCTATCCATCCGACATATCAAGGATAAACAAACAGACACACATATTCAGTGCCAACTTGCAGACTTTTTGACTTTGTTGACACACACAGGACACATTGTATATGAGTGACGAATGTGGTTGTATAACAGCTGAACAAAGCTGTCAGTAGAATGCTCAATATCCCTATATAAGTGAAGGCCAGTAGGATTAGAAATACAAAACTGGGCATATAATGGTCTGGATAAACAATAACCAGTAAAGTATATGGAATAATAAAACAAAAGTATCTTTACACAGTTTGATTTCATTTAAAAAATACGCTTTGTAAGGAACACACATGGAGTTTCCCATTCTCACTGTCGCACAGTGACGTGTTCTCACTACTGGTGATATGTCGCTTGGTTTAGGTAAAGGTAGCGAATAAATACATTAGGTGCAGAGCGTGAGGGAGGAAGGAGACAGGACACCTGATGTCCACTCGTAATCACTGATTACACAGACTTTGTACTACCCAGGTGGCAAAATAACATATTTTATATTTGACACATGAATCTGATTCAATATACCGCAAGTTGTACAAAGTTATAAAATCCTCAGAGCATCTCGGGCATTAAAACCATTACATAAACTCAAATATACCACATGTACAGTACACACACACACACACACAAACAAACAATTTTGCAGTACAAAATGTGAACATACAAATAATCTTGTTTTTCTCCGCCTGTCCATCAAAAACAAGTGTTTAATTGATAAAACAGTTCCATTTACCCAAGCTTCTCTGCAGGCAAGCCCCAGACTGGAGTGCTGAACTACCATTTGATCACAGCGCAAATCGCATTAAAAACAGCCCACTGCATGTTTAACAAATCTTCCCTGGCATACTCGAGAGCATAGCAGCTGCTAATAGCTATAAGGTAAACGTGTACCCTTCAAAGAAGGCCTCAAATCATGTTAGTCGGAATTAAATCTGAGCTAAAGAGGGCACAGCTTAGCCTGGTGTGTGGTGTGCTCTTACAAAACTGAGGAAGTTGGACAAGTGAAGAACAAAAGAAGTGGCAGGCGCAAAAAACTATCAGCAGATGAACAGTAACCGAAAGTCGTACCATTGGGAAACAGTAACAAGAGATTTTGAATGTCCTTCATGAAGCCTGGAGAACTATTCCTGGAGACTACATAAGTTTGCCTTAGAGAGTTCAGGCTGTGTTGAAGGATAAAATGATACCGACTTTTGAGCTTGTTGAAATTGTACAAATTCTGCTTTTGTCTTATATACGCTACAATAAATCACTGTACTTTTTCCCCCATTTTCACTCATAAGAAATCATAAGAAAAGTTGGATTTTTTGTGCCTGAAATCATTAGCTGATTAACAAGACAACAAAAAGTACTGAATTACTCATTTATTCCTATAATTTGTTTATATTTTCAGCCCTTTTTTCAAGAAAAGTTGAAAAATGCCAAACCAAAAAGTTTCAACTTCTAAAGTTCAGGAATGCACTCTTTTCCTTCACTTCATGTGGTCATAAAAATCAGTGACATGGATTTTAGAAGGCAGCACGAGAAAAATCATCCACCAAATCTGTTATTATGGATTCAGAATTAAACTGTCATTTCAAGCCCGTACTTTTGAATCAAGGTGAACACCTAATGTTCAGATGTTACCTTCTTGCTTAATTCTTTTCCTTAATGTATTTAACTTTGACGATGAATTAAAATGTACCAACACCAAAACCTAGAATCCCTTTTATGCGTTACTTCATTAAGGAGATTAAAATTCTGAAGATGTACTTTCCATGCTACCTAATTTTGTTTTCCACCACAGGAGATCTATACTTCCACACACCCTTAATACAATGCCTTGCACTTTATTTTTAACAAACTACCACGGCTGGGGCTTAATAAAAATGCGCTAAAGCAAACGGGCAAGTGTGTGCTCACACACATGCCTCCTGTCAAAACACATCTCCCACCTGCTCCCCCTAACTGCCAACTTGACGGCTAGAAAAGGTTCATATTAGCCGGAATCTGACAGCTCGCAGGGTCACAGCAGCCTGTGGATTAACGCTCCGTGACAAAGGCGAGTCATCGAATTAAAGGCCTTGCATAGAAAGGGGAGGAGAGGCGCAAAGCGGAGGTGATGAGTGGATTGGAGGGCTGACGTTTAGTCAGAAAAAGAGGGAGGCAGAGTAGAGCGAAGCAGGAGAGATAAGTGACGGAAGCACCTCAGCACCACTCATCTGTCCATGCTCTGCCTTCCCTTACTGCCCCCCACTCCTTCTCCCCGTCCTTTTGTCCGCCTGTGGGCCCAGCAGCAGTAGCTGTCACTACAGGAGAGCGCCTGTCAATCAAAGCTCCCTAATCCAATGGCATGTCGGCAGGGGACATGTCACATATGTTAAGAAGAGAAAATGAGGGGACTCACAGGGTGCGCTTGTGTGTGAGCAAGTGTGTGTATGCATGTGCGTATGCGATTAAATGACTGTAGGGCAGAGAGCGGTTGCCAGAGAGTGTGGTGTGGCAGAGACAGCAGATGATGGAAGCTGTGGTGACACATGAGGCCCGGGCCCAACTCTGAGTAACCCACCAGTCACTAGAGGGACAGAGGGGGAGCAGAGGATGTGGTGCAAGATGCAGGAGGGCTAAATATGAAGGCACAGACAAGGCTAACTGTGACTGACAAGGCTAGCATTCAGAAGTGGCATGCATTAAGCAGACAGAAATGACACAAGCAGATGGTGTGCATTTGTTCATGTTTATGTGCATGCGTGTGTGTATTTGAGAACTAGGGTAGTCAAAACACACTCCACAGCTGTAAATGACCTTTATGATCATCAAGAAGACTTGACTTATTTGTTGCTTTTCAAGTTTATTTGTTTTGTATGTATTTTCTCTTATGGCTGGGTTATTACTTGTCTCATTAGTTATATCATAAAAGTAAAGGTGTTAGAAGGAGTAATTCCAGTCGAGGTAAAAAAAAAAATAGGCACAAGAAAAAGTGTGAGTCTCAGCAGCGTAAATGTATCTTACAAATAAAGCAAACTGTCATTCTTTTTGTTTGGTTTTCGCTGTGGAGCAATTTTAGCCACCCTTTTCCGCAGAATTGTTCAAATTGAGCTACACTGAAGGGTTTTTGAACATGAACAGCCTATTTAAGGTCACGCTAAAGCCTTTCAATTGGACTTAAGCTTGGACTTTGACTAGGCCATTCAAAACCTTTAATTTCTTTTTTTGTTTAAGCCATTCAGAGGTGGACTTTCAGGTATGTTTCAGATAACTGTCCCACTTTGTAACCCAAGTGTACTTGAATTTCAGGGCACAAACTGATGGCCAGATATTCAGGATTCAGAATTCATGGTTTCATCAAATACAAGTCACCCAGGTCCTCAAGAAGCAAAGTAGTCCCAGAACACCACATTTCTACCACTATGTATGCTTGTTGGCACAATATTCTTATTATGAAATGCAGTGTTAGTTTTATGTCAGATGTAAAAGGAGTCAAAACTCCCAAAAAGTTACATTTTTGTTTCGTCAGTCTACAGAATATTTTCCCAAATGTCTGTGAGATTATCGTTTATTTATTTATATAGCACATTTAATTACAAGACCAACGTTAACTAAAGTGCTGTACAAAAATACCAAATAACTAGTACCAAATAACTTATAATATTAGTACCAAACACCAAATACCTCTCATACTGTATTAAAAGCCAGTGAATACAAATGCGTTTTAAGATGAGATTAAAAAGACTGACAGTAGTTGCCTGTCTGATGCATAGGGGTAGATTATTCCACAGTTTAGGTGCTACGGACCCAAATGCTTGATCACCTCTGTGAACTAGCCTTGACCTTGGTATGGCTAAAAGCAAAAGCTCATTTGATCTAAGAGATCTAGAGGGCGCATATCGCTGCAAGAGGTCAGACAATTGCCCGGGAGCCTGTCCATTCAGGGGCTTGTAAGTCAACAATAAAATTTTAAAGTCAATTCTGAAGTGAACAGGGAGCCAGTGAAGAGAGGCAAGCACCGGCGAAATATGTTCACATCTTTTAGTTCATGCAGCTGCAGCATTTTGGACCAACTGCAGTCTTGCAAGGCAGGTCTGGCCAAGTCTAACATATAAGGAGTTACAATATTCCAGCTGGGATGTAATAACAGCATGGATTGCCCATTCAAAGTTTTTAAAAGACAAAAATGATTTCACCTTAAAAGCCTCAGTTTGAAAAAAGACCAATGTACAACTGAGCTAATCTGTTTTTCAAAGGTGAAATTGCTGTCAAATATAACCCACAAATTTTTGGCATGCAGCTTAATAAAAGACTCAAGACTGCGCAGGTTAAAATGAGAGGTGCTGGGATTGACACTTGGTCAAAAATTATCACTTCAGTTTTGTTGTCATTAAAGTTAAGGAAGTTAGAGGCCATCCGGGCTTTAATTTCACCGAGACACTGAACTAAGGGCTCCAGTGGAGCAGGACAACTTCTCTTCAGTTGAAGACAGATCCGAGTGTCATCGGCGTATGAATGGAAACAAATGTTATATTTTCAAAAAATTAGACCTATGGGCAGCATATAAATAGAGAATAAAATTGGCCCCAGTATAGATCTCTGGGGAACACCACAAGTAAGGGGAGCTGAAGAAGAGATAAAAGCTCCAAAGCTCACAGAGAAAGTCCTGTCAGATCGGTATGACCTGAACCACTCTAATGGAAGGCCCTTGATGCCGCAATGCTCCAATCGTGAGATCAAGATGCTGTGGTCAACAGTATCAAAGGCAGCTGTCAGATCCAAAAGCAAAAGCACAGCTGAGTCTCCTGAGTCAGGGACTAATAAAAGATTGTTAAGAACTTTTAAAAGTTCAGTTTCAGTATTGTGAATAGCTTTAAAACCAGACTGAAACCTCTCAAGAACATTGTGTCTATTTACAAAAGAACTAATACAATCTTTTCCAAGATTTTCAATTGGAAATAGGTCTGAAATTTGAACGGACACGTGTTGGGCAGGGATGCCAAACATCAAAAGTTCAAAACCTGAATGAGAGTCAGTTAAGAGTTGTTTGCATGCGAGCTTCTCCCTAAAAACAGCCGCCATTCCACCACCACGCCCAGTCATCCTCGGCACGTTAAGAATTAATATCAGCTTTCCTAAAAATGAGTTTAATCACAGTTAATTCACGATTTTATAATGGGGCCAATTACTTTTTCACATAGGTTTAGGTAGCATTTTTTCCCTTAATGAATAAAATCATCCTTTAAAAACTCTATTTTGTATTTACTCTTGTGAAATGTATGTAATATTAAAATGTTTTCTGAAAAAGGAAAATAGTATTAGTAATAGCACTATATATGCAGTGCATCAAAGCCAAAATAAAAATATCCCAAACTCTAAAATATTCAAAGGACTTGAACTGATTGTTTGTTTTTTTGGTGGCTTGGCAGGCAGTTATAGCTAAAATGTAAAGAAAGAAAGAAAGAAAGAAAGAAAGTGTACTTTATTATGTTTATTACAAAAGCACTCGAGAAAGATTTTAAGCTTATAATCACACTCCAAATGGTTACGCTTCTGCTATAAAATGTATTTGCACAAAACTTTTAAGGTAGATTGCAGACAATTCTTAAAAGGATAATTAAACTTCCTACCTGATGGGGTTGGATACGTTGGATGTTACAGGTGAAGTCAAAGTAGAGTTGGAACTTGTCAATGTCCTTGTTTTTATTTTGCTCGGCGCCTGCTTTTGTTTTGTGGCCTTGGACAGGTTTCGCCTGTTCCTTTTCCTTTAATGCCGACTTAGACACAGACGACTGTATGCTTACAAAATTTTTCTCACATCTGGCACAAAAAAAGAAAGACATACAATATTAATAATTCATGAAGATACAAGAAAAATGAATTCGATTTTATGTGTATGTAGACAGACTCCTACAATGTCTTCACGTAGGTGAGTGTTTCAGGATCTTTGGCCATCATATCAGCCAATATGTGCTCCACACCTGTAGCCACTTCTTCCACTGATGACAGACCTGTCACACATATACACACATCAATAATGTACTTTAAATGAGTCAATAAATCTTTAAGAATTTAGAATGTGATTGTGTGTGTCTTCATCTGCATTGCATAACCATTTAAATCATTTGGTAATCATTGGCTGGTTCAAGCAATACACAAAACAGCGCAGACCATGACAAGAGTGTGCACATGTTTATCAGTTACCTTCAGTACCAGGTTTTATCCATGCCCTTAAATCTAGAGTGTGTGGTGTGTTCATCAATGCAGAAGCAGCGTCCTCAAGGCCAAGTGCTTTGGCCCTGCGAGCTTTTGTCAGCTTGCTGCCTTTCTTATAGGGGGAGTACTGCAGGCAAAAACACAAACACTGGACTGAGCTAGTTATTAGTGCTAGAGCCCTTTTCATGTGTGGAGAGTCAAGAATGAACTAATCTTATTACAGTTAATTGATGGATAACACTTTGGAATACAAATTTGATTCTGACCACATGATCCAGTTCATCAGCTGAACGGCAGTTCCTCAGGTTTTGTTCCAGTTCAGTTGTTAACACCCCATCTTTCTTCAGGGTCTGAACCACAGACTGAGTCCTCTTTGCCAAAGAACTGAAGAACAAATATACACATAGAAGAAAGGCAGATTATCAACTGTGCAGGACAAACACACAGAAATCAGAGAAATACAAATCAGCCACATGCAACTATTTCAGGCTTTAAAGCTTGACATATAGCACCATCTAGCTGCAGGACTCAGTATAGTCAGCTCATGTGGTTTCACAAATCTAATTCCAGTATTCTAAAATGCTCTTTCCATGCTTTTAACATATTGAGGGCATGAGTAGTGTAAGTAGTATAAGATCCATCCATCCATCCATCTTCTTCTGCTTATCCGGGGCCGGGTCACGGGAGCAGCAGCTCAAGCAGAGAAGCTCAGACCTCCCTCTTCCCAGCCACCTCCTCCAGCTTGTCTGGGGGAACACCCAGGCGTTCCCAGGCCAGCCGAGAGATATAATCTCCCGTGTCCTGGGTCTGCCCCGGGGCCTTCTCCTGGTGGGTCATGCCTGGAACACCTCACCCAGGAGGCGCCCAGGAGGCATCCTTGTCAGATGCCCAAACCACCTCAACTGGCCCCTTTCAATGTGGAGGAGCTGCGGCTCTACTCTAAGCCCCTCCCGAATGGCCGAATTTCTCACACCATCTCTAAGGGAGAGGCCAGCCACCCTTAGAGATAGGGTGAATCTGAATCTTATGAAAGTATAAGATTCATTTTTTTTTTTGTTTCATTGAACATCTTACATTCACTTACCATAACTCCTCATAAACCATCTGGACATCTCGAACAGCATCAGCATCCATGTGGTTAATCATGTCTTTCCTGTAGCGCACCATGAACGGCACAGTGTTCTCCTCACGAAGCAGCATAATGATGTTTGCACATACCCATCGCTCCACACATGTCAAGTGGGACAGCACCTGGGGGGGAATCACACACACAGGAATTGCAACTCTGCATCTACTCTACATGCATATATACACACACAGTTAAGCAGGTAGGCAGAAAGACACAAATTAACCTTCAGCAGAGAGCATTTGATTATATTTGATATGCAGAATTCTGGATCTTTGTGTGTATTAACTGATCACTGTTTTTTAAATATGTCAGTGTGCATTAAGAACGGCTACTTGTATACTTATGATTTTCAAACATCAGTAATGCAATACACTAAATTTGAAAAAGCAGTTGTGACTTTTTTAAAGTGGCATTTCTCTCCAGTAGCTTATCACCTAAACTGCATATGCGAATCACTGTCACATAGCCTAATTTAATTCTTGAGTCATAACTTTATGCAAATGAAGGTAGAAATATGCTTTTTGGCCAGGTGGTGGTGGTCACCTTCAAACTGTTCGTTTATTAGAGCATTTATTTTCTGTCTGAAACTAAGTGAGGTGTCTTTTTACCACCTGACAAAAAACAAACAAAAAAAGAAACAATTCCCACATAATATATAAAAATACCTCTATCAAGTCCCAGTTCATATTGAGTTCATTCCTCAAAGACTGCGCTTCAGATGATGGTAAATTAGTCGGCCGTCCCATGCAGGCAGCACTGGTCTTTTGTTTCTTTAAACAGGGCTCATCAAAAGTAAAATCCTCCGCATCTACTTCCTCTTTCTTCACTCCAAGCCAAGCTTGTGAAGACCCCTCGTCTGCCCATCTGTCTCTCTGATAGGATTCTGACACAATAAATGACACCCTCTACAAGAAAAGAAGAGAAAGAAAGGAAAACAAGGAAAAGATGAAAGAAAATATAAAAATGCAAACACAAGACATTTAGAACATGGACATTTTCTGCAGACATCAACTCAGAATGTAAATATTGATGTGTAGTTCATTGTCCAGTTTTTAATATTATAAATACAGCCACAGTTTTGTGTAATTAATGGGTCACAAAAGTTAACTTATAATTACATTCTAATATGTTTCATTTGGCTGTAATTATAAACACTGAAAGTTTGCCTTACCTCTTCCTTCGTTCTGACACTTGTCCCGCTCTCTTCAGCCCTCGTTTCCTCTGGACAGTCAGTTTGAATTCCTCCTGTTTTTTCTCTATAATCATTATCCACTTTTTTCCTCTCCATTCCAGCCAACACTGAGGCTTCAGAATCCTTTAGACTTTTAGCAGCCTGTGTTTTTCGTCCTGCTGCAGGTTTACGTGGTGCCCTTAGCTTAGGTTCTTTAGGCACTTTGGGAGCTTTAGGTTCTTTGGGTGCTTTTGCCTCTTTTGGTTTTGCAGTTTTCTTGGCAGTTGTTTTCTTTTCACCAGTTGCAGTACCTCTAGCAGTTTTGTTGGGGGCTTTTGACTTTGGCTTCGGTGGCCTCCATTCCTCAGCATCCTCATCACTACTCACCGTTTGGGAAAAAGATCTGATGGTGGAGTAAAGAAAAAGAACAAAATCTGTCAATTATAACACCAGAACCAAACTTGAACCTTTCTAATAACTTTATAATGTTTTTCACAGGTGTTTAATGGATTGATAGTTAGTAACATGCAAGCAACCCAAACAATTAGTGACATATTTAACATTTAACACGTAATACCCCTTTCTAAGGCCTCACAAAGAAGGCCTTAAACTTCAAATGATCCAAAATACAACACCTGTTTTGTCACTATAACTAAAATAGAACAAATATAACTTTTAAAAGTGCTTCATTTTATAATTCATTTTATTTCCCTTAATGTCATTGTCTAGGAATCCGTTTCCTGATTGGTCCATTAAAGTTTAAAACACATTACACACAGTAACTATTAAAAAATAGATTAATACATGTTAAGTATGTATCTTATTAATAGAATTAATACTATTACAGATGATGGCTGTTGCAAAAAAGCTATCTGTAGCAATTTCGAAGACATTAGGGTTTAAGTGACCTTAGCCTGTGCCTGTCATGTCTTCCTATGTTTTTATCAGTTTTGATTGTTTTAAATGTATAGCACTTTGGTCAACAGTTTTTGTTTTAAATGTGCTATATGAATAAATTTGACTTTGACTTAGATTATCATAAAAGACTAGCTCTAGACTTGGTGAAACTTGTTTGTTGTCTGCATACCATCTTATCCACAAGATCCTGAAATTCTAGTACCTTAAAATTCCCAAAAGCAGAACATACAGAAATCCACCACTTTGTATTATTGACCATCACGTAAACAGCTTCGATTTAAACCACATAATGCATTTTTTTAAGCTTCAGTTTGTGAAGCTATGATGTAATTCACTTACTGCACACTAATTTATAACTCTCAAGGGCTTTTTCATTGAATAGAGAAATCTTTTAAAATACAGGATTTAACAAATGTTTTAAGCAACCTGTTATGAAAACAATGGAACATGATTTTCTGCTCCTGACCACAAATACTGTACGGCATTACTGAGTGGGTGAAATGAACGAGTAAAAACCACTTACAGGTCGGAGTCCACATCTTTGTACTTTACAGCGTTGACAGTAGTCGCTCTGGGTCTTCGCATCATCTGTTAGAGGAGGTATTTTGGTAAGAAGCATTACATCAAATTTCATCGTTAAAATCATATCACATCGTGTAAAATTATCTGGCTTTAACAATAATAGTGCACTGTCAGTGCCGTTGGGCGAGAGTTACGTCGCTAAACAATACTCAGCCCATTGTATTCAACCATAAGACCATTTATTTTTGCTGAACTTGAATTGTACGTGTCTGCTAGCTAACAACAGAATCGGCGTTATGTTGGTTAGCTGTTTCAAATTTGCCGCTACATGATGAAGCAAGCAACGTTACTGACATAACGAAGCATTTTAATTCATGACACAATTTTTCCGCACGGCATAAAGCGTGACTACCTACTATACCTTTATACTGTTGATAATACTCAAACTATTTGTGGTTATTGCGCTGGAATAGCACTTTGTGCAGTACAACGACTGCTTCCTGCAACAAAATGGACTGAGCCAATCACAGCAACCAAAAGTCTTAAAGGGCCAAAGACTCTTCTTCCTTGTATTTGTTGTGGAAGGTGCACACTGCCACATACTGCAAAGGAGTGGTCAAACTCATTTTAGCTGAGGGGCCAAGTACAGCACAGCCTCAGTTTCGTGACTTGGGAATTTGTGAATTGTAAACGAGAGTATGTTTGCAGCTGGCTTTATGGCATATGTAATTGTAAGTTTCCCTTCCAGAAGGAGATTCGTTTGTCCTTTTTCACCTGTCCTGTCGGCAGCTTTTCCAATCTGAATTATCATCTGAATTTACTGTTGTGCCAAAACTATTCACTTTTCCAAAATTAGCTTAATAAATTCTCTGTATCTCTATCCTCTTGTTTGTGTTTACCTTTTTCTTTTATCTATTTACGTATTAATTTCCTTTTTTTTCTTTCTTTCTTTTTTTTTTACAGTTTTTCTCCATCGCTTTGGCTCAGTTCTGACAGCAGAAAGGTCATTCTCGCTACTCTTAATGCAGAACTCAAATCTGTGACGCATATTCTCACTCATATAAGACATTCTCCTTGTTTTTACACACACTGCTATTGTGTCTACATTGTTTCTACTATTATTTCTACATATACCTCATATGCCTCACTACTATAGCTATTTGTTTCTGTGTTGATGCACTTCTCACTACTCACTTTTATGAATTCTGTATGGATGTCTGAATCCTCTGTATGTATGAATATGTATGAAAGAGCAAATACACTAACACTATGTCAGAGGTTTACTTGCAACCAATAGAAATGCATACTTGACATGGATTTGAACTGACATTTGGTGAATGTGGAGGCCATATGACTACGATGTTTTTCCAGTCTTCTATTGTCCAATTTTTGTGAGTCTGTGCAAACTATAGCCTCAGTTTCCTGTTCTTAGCTGACAGGACTGGCCTCCAGTTTGGTCATCTGTTGCTGTAGCCCATCTGCTTCAAGGTCAGATGTGCTTTCAGAGATGCTCTTTTGCATATCTTGCTTGTAACATCACTGTTGTCTTTCTAACAGCTTGAATTAGTCTAGCCATTTGTTTTCTGACCTCTGCATAAAGTTTTATCATTTTGCTTTTCTCCATTTCTGTAATTTTGTAAGTAAGTAAGTAAGTAAAATTTATTTATATAGCGCTTTTCACAGATAAAAAAAAATCACAAAGTGCTTTACAACACAGGAAATAGAAATATAAAACAATATAACAGAAAATAAAACAGCAAATAAAACAATGTAAAACAATAAAACTATAAAAACAGCATAAAAGGAAATTAATCATATGCTTTTCTAAATAAAAATGTCTTCAGCTGTTTTTTAAAAGAATCAGTGGAGTCCGTGCAGCGGAGAGACAGTGGAAGAGAATTCCACAACCGTGGTGCCACAGTCTGAAAGGCCCGATCACCACGAGTTTTAAAACGAGTGCGCGGTACCACCAGCAGTCTCTGATCCCATGACCTTAAAGCCCGAGAAGATGAATGTGGTTTCAGCAGGTCAGATAAATATTGACGAGCTTGACCATGTAGGGTCCTAAAGGTTAGAACTAAAATTTTAAAATGAAACCTAAAATTTATAGTCAACCAGTTAAGGGAGGTCAAAACTGGAGTGATATGAGATCTTCTCTTGGTGCCTGTTAAGAGACGTGCTGCAGCATTCTGCACTGTCTGAAGACGATTTAAGGCAAAGTTGGGACAATGTTAATGACTTTCTTTTTCATCCACATTTGGATCACTTAAATCTACGACAGTCATTCAGGCAGTAATGCCTGGACTGGAAACAAACATCCTTAAAATATTACAACATACCAAGCTTCTGTGATTGAATGCAAAACAAATGTGCTGTTTGATCTAGAGCCTGCACTTGTGACTGAAGAATAAATACATTTTATTTTGATTATGTAAGTAATGTAACTTCCAAAACAAAGTTGTGGAAGGCCTAAACTTAGTTTTAGAACAATTAAATCTGAGACTTTGTTTCATTGTAAGATTATAACAATGATGGCAATATAATTGTTTGATGTTCAGCAGAACAGTGTCCAGTATGTTGGCTGTTATACTTTTTTGCATTTGAAAATAAAAGTTGGGCTGATTTTAATGCCATTACAAGAATTGTTGTTAATGGGTTTGTTTGTTTTTTTAAATCATACTTGCATACAGTGTTCTATTAATACAAGTGTTGTACTAGAAATTTCAAGGATGATAAAACATAATGTGAATTTATGAACCGCACCAAATCACAGACTTTTGTAAAGTTTTAAATAAATCCTTCTCATTTCATTGTGTTTTGAAACACTTAATATTAGGCCTATATTTTTGCTGTACTATTTTGAAAGTAAGTAAAAAAAAATAGCAATTTGATGTCTTAAAATGACAAATTTTGACAAATGTGAAAAAGATTTTGATTGTTGTAGTGTCTTTTGAACAGGTTAGTCTGTGTTATGAAAAATGCCTTAACCATTTTGACAGCTGCATTAAGAGTGGTGAAAATTGTTCCAAAATTATTGAGAACAACTGTAGGCTTATGGTTGTGATAGTTGCCACTAGTACTTCTTGTTTTTTAAAAGGGGAAGATGTTATCAGAACGAGTGTGTAATCAATACTTCACGTGGATGACTCAAAGTTATGAGCACACTGTCAAAACTCTGCCCTGAAATTCTTCACTCGGTGCTCAATTTGAGCGTTTAGAGGCCAGCCCACTTACTGAGTTTAAATAATACTGAGATTTTTATTAAACAGAGCAGAAATTAATTGAACTGAACTTTCCTTTTTCTCTGCTGTGTGCACGCAAGCAATTTGGTAAATGTACTAGTTCTTCTATAGCACTTGTGAGCACTACTTGAACACTCAAAGCACTTCATACAACATGCTTCCTTCACCCCTTCATGTTCTATATAACATTCACACTTGATGTAATGGAGAACAATCTGCAAATTGTTTAGTATCTTGTCCAAGGATTTTTGCAATGAGGACTGGAGCAGTCAGGGATCAACGTACCTACCTTCAGCTTGCTCTACTTTCTGAGCTACAGTCTGTTTTGAATTATAGTGAAATTGTCACGGTTCTGGGTCATTTTGACCCAGCTTTTTCTGTTTCTTATGTTTTGGTGTTTTTCTGGATTATGATTTATGTTCTGATTATTTAGAGATACTGTTTTGATTATTGTTATTATTGCAAGTTTAGTTCAGTGTCAAGTCTGTCTCACTCTGTCTAGTCCGTGTCTTAGTAAAGTGTCTTGTTTCCTGTTTTACTTTGAATGTTCACGTTCATGTCTGATGTCAGTGTGTTCAGTTTTACTTCTCCCCTGTCTCGTTAGCCTAATTTCTCCCAGCGGTGTCTCCCTCCTGTTTCCCATTGCCTGATTACTCCTCTGTGTATATAAGCCCTGTGTTTTCCTTTGCTCTCTGTTGCGTCGTATTCTCAGATTGTGCCTGTGTGTTTCTGTTTCCAGTTGTTCATTGTCAGTTCATGCTTTGTTTCATCACCAGCAATAAAGCTGAGGGGTTTTTTGAGTTGCAATTCAGTGTCCGAGTCCTGCATTTGGATCCTCATCTCCGCCTGCCCGCACACAGAGCCCTGACAGAAATGCCTGTTAACTGAAAATTGAAATTTAAGCTATTGTTATATTATATTATATTATATTATATTATATATGTCTTAGGGTGATTTGCGTACATATACACATGTGGCACAATAACATGGTAACAGGGACACCGCGTGACCTGAGTGTAAATAACTTTTTGTGTTCCTCTATGCATTACACAGATCAGGAAAGCCCCAAGCAAGATGATACACATGAAACTATCTTCATCTTCTTCTTTTGGCTGCTCTCTTTAGTGGTTGCCACAGTAGTTGTCCTATTCCTAACATTATCCTCTGTCACATCAACCCTCCTTCATTCCACACATCTTCTATCTGGTTTTCCTACTTTTCTGCTGCCTTGCACCAGCATCTTCAACATCCTTTGCCCAGTATATTCACTATGTGTCCATTCAGCCTTGTCCCTTTACATTTGTCTCTAAAGCACTCAACTTATACTTTCCTTCTGATGTACTGATTTCTAATTGTCCATCCAACTCACTCCCAATGAAAACTTTATCAACTTCAACTGTGCCACCTCTGGCTCAGGGTTCTGTCTTTTTGTCAGTGCTATCATTTCTAAACCACATCTCACTACCTTGTCTCTTGCAGCTTCTTACAGATCATTCCTGAAAAAAAGTGCATCAAAAATTAAACAAGGAAAATTATATAAACAACTACAATACTACTGCTGTACTATTGTATATTACAGGAAATTCCCACTATATATGGTTACAGTATATATGCGTATGTAATTAGTCACAACACACAGCTGTGATACCAGAATGAGAGCATGTGTTACTATAACCACTGAAAAAAGTAGGAAGTGATTTGCTAGCAAACACTAACACAAAGTAAAAGATATGTTGTATATAAGTTATAATACGTACAGATGAGAAATGCATAAACACAACAAAATGTTTTTAGTAGTGAAGTATGTGAAGCATATGAAGCATAATGATAAAAGACCAATGTAAGGACATAAAGAGTGGTTAGAGTGACATTTCTGATCGGAGAACTGTGTCAAAGCAATCAAGAAAAACTGTTTTTAAAAAAAATCCCCAGTATCACTTCCTGTTGCTCTGTTCAGCCTCAGATTTTTATCAATTTCTCATTTACATTTTTCCTCTGGTACATTCTTCTTCTGGTATAGTAAAATCTATACTCTGTATTCGTCTGCTTCTTGTGTTTTGTTCCCTTTGTTGCTGAAAAGTACTCTATTCCTCTTCCTCTTCACTGGGCTGACTTCATTTCCTGATAAATGTCCATCTGACCAGGCTCCTCTAAGTTTACAAATTGTTGTTGTGGAACTAATGTTGGTATAGTTGGTCTGACTCAAATTTTGGATGGAAGTCTTCAATACAATATGTGAAAAGATTCAAAACTGTTTATTATGTTATGGACATGAGAAAGAGCATTTCTCATTCTTTGACATCACTTATAAATGTTTTCAGACATTTACAGCACTGAAAATATTGAATTTGTAAGCTTGAACCATCTCATTTTTATCATAGTTTCATTTTAATGGAGAGAAACAGAGTATTAACCAAGAATCCAGCAAAAGCTTCAGCTCCCTCCAAAGTCACCAGACAAAGGTGCTCCAATACAGTGCTCCAATACAGTGCTACAATATGTGTAATAATAAATATTGAACACGCTTACTGAAATTTATTTAACACTTCGTACAAAAGCCTTTGGTGGTGATGACAGGTTGAAGAGGCTTTTTTTCATTGTCTTCCTGAAACGGCCACCCTCGTTTCATTGTCATCAACCTGGTAGATGACACCAGTATTTTTATCAAGAATGTCTTGGTGCATTTTTCCATTCCTCCTTCCTTCAATCATAAAGTGTGCCAGTGTCGTATGCTGAAAAACAACCCACACCATGATGTTCCCACCACTGAAGCTGGTATAGTGTTTGTTGGGTGAAATCCAGTCTCCTTTTATCTCCAAACATGGTGTGTGTTATGGCACCCAAATACCCCCATGTACACCTCTTCATGGAAATGGGGTCTACATGGTGTAAATGTACATGGTATACATAAAAATCTACTGAAAATGATTTGATAGGGTTTCCCCCATTAAATATAGTATAGTGATTTTAAAGAGCGAAAGCAATGATACTACAGAAGCCTTTCCCTTTTCCTTACTCTTGAAAGAAGGTTATCTCCATCGCCCACATACTCAGAAAATCAGTTTCATTTTGTGTAATGTTTGTAATTTCAGAACCTCTTAGGCTACCAGAAGAATTAAAACACGAGCACAGAGACTCATTATTACAACTTCAACCAAACCACTCACAACTGTGATTTTGCAACCTCGTCTGATTTTAAGTTATCTGACTTGCAGTACTGTCCTGTCAAATCAGGTGTCCAATATACTTTCACTTCCTTTAGCCAGTTCAATTGGGTCTTTGTTTTATTACTCTGACGTCACAACAAATCTAAATCAAGAAATACCTCAATGATTTTACAATGCTGCATATGTCTAAATTGTAAGAAACTAAGCAGTGTCCACACTTCAGATGTCATTAATTGGTGGAAATTTACAACCAATATAAAGAGAGGAAAAAGGAAGTCTGTAAGCCGGATGTGTGGATATTTATTTGAAATATATATAAATATACCAATATTACTCTTTCCTTTTTTTTTTAGAAAAATCTCCCATGTTAAATATATGCTAATGATATATATTTAATATAATAACAGATTTTATAAATGAGTGTTAACTGGGGTCTGCTTTTTGAATGGTGAATGAAAAACTGTCTTTTTCAAGAGTTAAGTTCGATTCAAGGATGTAAAGACATTACAGGAGTGGGTTGGAAGCATAATTGTTCCTCAATCTATAGTTATTAGTAGAATTTTGTTAATATTAGATTTAAATTTAGAAATAAAGATAGAAATATTTTATTAAAGACATAATCGGTAGTACAGGTATTTTGAAAACACAGTATGTTGTTTGTGTTGTTAACAAAGTTAAATTATTTACAGATATTTAATAAAATTCAAAGATATACCCCATTTACTTCGCCATATAAAGAGCTCAATTGTTTTTCCAAGACTAAACGTCTGTATTCTCTGCTCCTAGTTACAGATGATGAACTATTACAAACAGCCAATCACAAATTCAGTTTGTGAAAAAAACGCCAACCAGAGTAGAGATTGGCAGTGCGGGATTCCCCTGCCTTCAGCTTTCAGTTCCTTCTGCCTTTCTTCAGTCATAAAGGTAAAATTTGGCTGAATTCGGTCACTAATACCGTGAATCACTTTACAGTCTGACCTAAGAGAAGGTAAACAACCCGTTTCCGTGTTCTTGTGTGTGTTTGTGTGTGTGTGTTTATGAAAGCATGTTATTATTCTTTCTGTTTTATTTTGTAATTAGTGGGTTTTTTTTAAAAAATATATGTATGTTTGCCCCCAGGTTTGTGTTTGCGTGAAGATGGCCGACCCCGAGACTCCAACCCAACCTCTAATTGGCGCTCCTAGCCACGAAACAACCGTCAATGTTGGAGCGCCAGGACAGAAGTAAGTGTTTAAGATGTTTTGTTTTGTTTTGTTTTATTTTGTGTGTGTGTGTGTGTGTGTGTGTGTGTGTGTGTGTGTGTGTGTGTGTGTGTGTGTGTGTGTGTGTGTGTGTGTGTCACTAATTGATTTACACACTGCAAAAAGAAAAGAATGAAACAAAAATAGATTCCAAAACTGCAATGTGAAGTGGATTTGTGGGTTATTATGCTAAGACTGCTACTGATATAGAAATTAATGTTATTTTAGAATTAAATAAAAATATAAATGAAATAGAGAGAGAAAATTTCTTTTTGTTTTTTGGGGGGTTTTTTGTTGTTGTTTTTTTCTCTCTATCTCTTTCTCCTTTTTTTCCCTTTTCCCCTCCTTTGTATATACTTATTTAGGTATATAAATATGTATGTATAGACATAGATATGTGATTGTTTATATAATGGTAATTATATTTTATGTATGTTTCACGCTAATAAGAAAACTAATAAAAAAATTAAAAATAAATATATATATATATATATGCAAATGAAATATATATGGTATTTGTTTAAAAACAAAACTGTATTTAATGATTTTAGGATATTTTTTTTCTAGAATCAGTAAATCAGAAGTCAAAAAACTTCTTGCTGAGCACACGTCAATAAAATTAAGGATTGTCCAAAACATGCCCTGGTGAAAACAGAGCTCATCTTAGATGTTCACTCGGGTGTCTGCTTGACAACAGCTGATGTCATTACTTAGTTACGTATACACATGAGCACCATGGACATAGTTCCTGTTATATCAATTTTTTTCCCCAGTTCTGAGCCAACAAAAAGTCTAAGTTACCAATCAGGTTCTTCATTCTTCATATTCTTTTATGTCCATAAACCTTTCTGCCTACCTACTCATCATCTTTCTCCCACTGAAGGTTTTCATCCTGAAGACCTTCTAGTGCCAAATAATATTCTTTTAATCCTACAAGCATTAATAAAGAAATATTGCTTTCTTTTTTTTTTCAGTGGCCGCTCTACCCGGGCTTATAAGGTGGCAGGATTGACCCTTCTGGCCTGTGTGCTGATTGTGGGCCAGGCGATGACCGCCTATTTCCTCCTCAGCCAGAAGAATGACATCAAATCTCTGGAGGATCAGAACAACAAACTTGAGTCACAGGTGTCACGAGTCAACTCTGGTGAGAATGCTATGCTGGGAACTAGCAGGATGCAGCAAAAAAAAGCTTTATTTAAAACAAACTGCTTAACCGCTAAACATTAAAAAAGATGAAAAAAAAGACAAAATGTCATGAAACTGCCCTGTTACCTGTAAAACAACTTAGACTGATAATGAATCAGTGCCTAGAATTTTATTGAAACCGAATTACAGCTCTCTGTTGTTGTACAATTTATTTTTAGTGCCACTCTCTTTTTTCTGTATTTTGCTTTTTGTTTTACCTCTGTCTCACATACACCTTTCTCTCCCTGTCCATAGCTCCTGCACCCATGAAGATGCATCTGCCCTCGAACTCCATGGTGATGTCGGACCTTGCGGACACGGTAAAAAAAAAAAAAAAGTCTGAAACTGGGCTTTTGATTTTCAAGTTAGTAAGTCTCAGTTCAAATCTAACCCTAAACCCTAATTTTGTCAATTTTTTTTAAAGTTAAATAAGTACAACTTTAGTGAATCCTGACACACTTCTAAAGTCCCGCATTTTTCTCATTTGTGGTTTTTAACTTATTGTGTTGCAGGACTCTTCAACTGGAACCCCAGATGATTCCTGTATGTCTTAAATATTTGTGTTCATATATTCTGTATATGTGTTAATTATCTTCTCATCTGTTTATGGCCTAGAGAATGCTTTTTTTTATTATTATTAACAAAAATGCTCTTTTTTCTGTCCTCATATGTGACCTCAAAGTTCAATAGTCAGAAAGATTAAACTGTTACAGTTTGTCTTTAACAAATTTATAAAATGTGGATCAACTCATCCCCTCTCCCCTGCTCTCACAGCCCCTCCTCCCACCAAGTGCCAGCTTGAGGCTTCTGGCGTGAAGCCTGTGCAGGTGCCAGGTTTCAAACCTGCCTGTGAAAAGGATGGCCTCTACAAGGCCCAGCAGTGCTTCGAGTCCGTTTGCTGGTGTGTGAACACAGCCACCGGGGAACAGATCAATGGAAGCCTGCGCCAAGGACGAGCCAATTGCAATCAGTCCGTCCGTGCTGGTGAGACAAGATAACAGATTTTGAGTATTAAGTTCAAATTAGAAAAAAAAAAATATTATTGAAAATGCCATGTTCAGTTTCATATCAGCATTTTATTGTTGCATTTATGGTTTATTTCATGTAGTTATTTAAATCTACAACCCACACGTCAGAGATTTCAGTGAACTTTTTTGCTGACTATTTGTAGAGTTGTGCACGATTAATGAATTTGTGTATTAGGTTTTAGCATGATATTGAATATACTTTCAGAGAACTCAGGATTTTTGTTTTAAAAATATTGATCTTTCATAAGAGGATTGCAATGTAATTCCGATATGCATATACAAATCTTGATTCATCTGGAGAAATCTAAAACCTTTAAATGATTCAATTATTGATTACATTCAGGATCTGATTTAAGCTACAGTGTCACTTACAGTCCAACATCTGTCTTTCCAGGCACCATGATAAGAATGATGAGTCTTCCCAGTGAGGACAATTAAAACTGTGGTGAGTAAACAATCATATTCTTCTGTCTTGCTTTATATGATCGCTATAAGCTACAGTTTCTACAATTAAAAAGTGCATTTCACTATCGTAGGGTATTTCCCTACAGTGTAATGTGCCTTAGTGCTATATAAATAAAATTAAATTGAACTAATAATTTTGGAAAAGTACAATTGTCTTGAATAGCGAATTTAAAACCATTAATCATTTATTAATCATGCTTTTTGTTGTTGTTGTTGTTGTTTTAGGCAACAGAAGCCGCTTCAGTCTTTTCCAGAAACCAGTTTCGGCTCATCTCCTAGTATCGTGTTACAACTTTGCCGAATTAATCACCACAGCTGCACTTAATAAGCTAATGGGGTTTTATATATCGCTGATAAATTACCAGTAACCAATTACCTGCTTGCTATCGTTCCTATTTTATTGCAACCAATATTCTACTGACAGCAGAGCCTTTTGACCGTGATTGGAGATTTTTAATGGCTATTAAAGATGAATAATTATCAAATAGTGTTTAGTGTGCAGCCTTAAAATGCTTTATTTTAATGTTGATGATTGGACAAGAATGTGGTTTTTGTGTTGGGAGGCACACATAAATAAAGAGGAAAAAATAAGAGAAGCTAAGCCAAAGTACTTTAAAAAATACTTTTAAGAATGGATTTCTGACTAAATGTAAATGCAGTCCTCCCTGACATCAAAGGCTTGGTCTTTTAATTTTGTCATGTTTGGCTTAAGGTAAAATATAATAGTAATAATAAAGCTGTTATTACAAGTTCTGAAGGATCATTTGGACACAATCGGGATACATGAGTAGATTTATTTGAACAACCCAAATAAAACCTGTTAAAAACAGTTCTGATGGTTTTCTTTTATGATACCAGCACAGTGGGAATTATAAACAGTTCTGTTTTTGATGTGTAGGAGCATAAACACACAAAAACCAAAACTGCTAAAACAAAGCTCTGTCAAGTTGAATCAATATCCCACAAACATTATTACTTAAAAACATGCAAAGATAGGACAAAAAAAGAGACACTAAAACATACAATATGGAGACAGTAACACAATGACTGTCAATAGGCACATGTTGTTTCTGGATTCCAGTCACCAAACATACAGTACACACGTTTGCCTGAAAACTAACAAGCTGATCACAAGCTGAAACGTCTTTCTCCTTTATGGCTTGTTTATCTAATTTCTGTCAGAGATCTAATTACGCAATGGTGTGAAATGTTCATTTCGATGTTGCCACCATGTTAAAAACATCACAGTGCAGTTTTACAGTGCTTTCCATAGACATGAATACATTTTTAATATTACACTAAAGCTGCAAAAACAACAATATATTTTGTAGAATCACTGAATACTGTAGTGTTTACTGATTTATCTTTGAAAAAGCGGATTGTCCACATTTTTGTATGTGGATAGTGAAATATCCGCTGTGCAAAATGAAAATTCACACTGAAATGTATGCTGGTTTTGCCAAGTGGCACCACTATTTTGTACAACTTTACACGCTGGATTATTAGAGATGTGTCTCCTGCAGCAGAAGCAGCATAGTCTATGGATAAAACACTCAGTTTTACAGCTTAAACCTCTAATACTAAAAAAGTACAACTCATAGGTGCATGATGCAATCAGCACATTCTAAGAAAGTAAAACTTTTCACTTTTCATTCTACAGATTTCAATAAATGACTCCAAAAAAAAAAACCATACTAATTACTAACAGCTTTAGATTAAAAGAGCATAATCGATACATGTGCAAACGATCAGTTTCCAGCATATAAAAAACAGGCAGCCAACTCTTACAAGGCTTTTGAGATGATACTGTCAACTCCAGACCATAGTAGGCACTCTTAATGTATACTTTACATGAAATGCTTTAACACACATTCCCCAGTTTTTCTAAAAGTCCAAAGAGCAAATTAAATCTTAATAAAGAAAAAGAATTGCTTTGGCATTTGGCTGTTTTCTTGCTCTTAGAATTGTTTCAGCATTGTGAGGACACAGGAAAAAGCAACATAATTTCTGGCAAATTGAGTGTTTTTCTGAGTCAATCATGGAACAACTTGTCAAAAAAAAAAAAAAAAAAAGGAAAGAAAGAGACAGGTCTCTGAAAAGTGTTAACTTATAGAGATTAGGAAATATAATCCAGAAGGAAAGGGGAAGGGTTCTGTACCTGTAGATTGACATTACTCCGCATTACAGACACTGCTCTGATAACTGTAAACAATGTGAAAACTAACAAAAACCAAAAGATTTGACAGGTTTTGCAGAGAAGAACTGTGTGATGTAAAGTGAGGCAATTTTACACCCTGAGCAACAAGGAAAAAGTGTCATTAGTTAAGGCTGCTATTATTGATTTCTGACCACTAGAGGGCAGAAGATACCAAAACACACAGAATTCAAGTCCTGTTTGAATTTTCATCAAAATGCAACGCGTTTTCTTACAATAAGCTTATGCTAGAGAGGTCAACCGAACCAGAGTTTACAGCTACATATTTGTTGGTCTTTCAATTAAGTTTTAGAAAGCATGTGCTGTAATGAAAGACAAGGTTGGTTTCAGAAGTCAATCATAGCAGCTGTAAGGATTTACAATAGCAGTTTGTCTAAATTTCAACCACTGACATTTTTCTGCATTCATATTAATGAATGCATGAATTAATGAGCTGTCTTCTGCAAGGGGGTCAACTAAATTAAAAAAAAAAATATATATATATATATATATAAATAAATAAAAGGAAAAGAATAGCTGTTTTTTTCACTCTATACCAAATTCAATAGTGTAATTATAAATTTTTTATATATATTATTTGAATATATTTAAAGTAAAAAAATACCACATTAAATTCTGATAAGTTTTAAGCTTTTTCTATATGTTTCTGATCCCATGTGGAGCTGTACTGGCACACTCTTTCTGTAGATGTCTGACGCTCGCTTTGCTCCGTTGTTTGGCTCCAATTTTCCTCCTCCTTACTTGTGTCCTCCTTTCAGGTTGCGTATGTAGTCTTTAATGGTGTTTTCGATGTTGGGAACAGCATAATTTTGAGCTGCATACATCCCTGTACACGTGCCTATGGCAACGCCTAGCAGCGCTGATGAGCGAAGTCTAGCAACAACGTACCCAGCAAGAAAACCCTTCAAGAAAGGAGAAGCCAGCAGACTGCCCCCCTAGAGAGAGGAAGAGAAATGAGACCCGGTCTGGTGTTTTGATATATACCTCGACCTATAATTTTATAACTTAACTCTCAACAAAATTCAAGGCAAAGTAAACTATGCTCTCTCTCCATATATACTAATACTACTAATAATAATAATATTTGATTTGTGAGCCTTACTGGAGGAACTCCAGCCTGTATCTCATCTTCTACCCGTTTCTGAATGTCCTCCAACTGGTCTTTTAACTCCACGAGATCCTTGAGTTGACCCAGTGGACTCTACAAAAACATGTAGGCACAGAGACAAGCAAACAGGTTAGTGGAGGCAACCAGAGTTTTCTAAAACATGGAGTGTATCTAAAAATAAAACATTTGAACTTCCTGTATTATGACCAAGCACAGCAAACGCTCTGACAATGAACTTGAAAATCCACTGAAAATATATGTTCTAAAATCATTTGGGCATATGATGGATTTTCTTTCAGAGACTCTGTTGTCTGAGTTTTAGTTTCAGTTTTGTTTTACCTTAACAGGTGACTGCAGATTATCCATTTCCAATAAGAGAAAGTACACCATATAAACTAAAAAGAAAACACATACTAAGATGGTTTTTGCTAATACTTGCAATCGTGAACAGGCAATTTCCACATTTGGAACTAAATATTAAATTGGTTTTATCTTATTACCCCTTATTAGTTAAGTTGCCTTTAGGCTTATATTTCCTCGTGTTTCCCCGAGCTCTGTGTAAAAACACACTGCATTCCACAAACCAGGTAAAACGGGTAACTTATACAACAGTGACCCTATGCCGATGGTAGTAAAATAAACAAAAAGCATAGAGAACATGTTGGAACAGATACTTGTCTCTTAAAACCATTCCCATATATCCGTTGCCCTAAGCAGGCATGACACCTTTTAGAGAACAGTAACATTATTTTCGACAGGTTACTAAGCTAACTGTTTTCTTTTAGCTTATTTAATAGTAGAAATATTTCATTTTAAGCGCTGTGGGTCGTGTTTTCGTTGTTTGCTAACTGACAGTCTCAAGGTGAACAGACCTTCCAAATCTAGTCCTTCCCGTCAACGTTATTTTAGCAGCTAGCAAAACGTTTACTGTTATGAAATTAACAGTCTCTTTATTTTCAGCTTATTGACAGTGCTATGGATTTGGTTGAATACACAACAAATGTATTTCCTGTTTGCTAATTTCATTCGGTTAAACGGAAAGTAAGCTAACGGTTTAGCTAGTTACCTCTAGGACGCTACACTTGTTTTACGTAGTGACACCCCAAGCTGAAGCTGACAGCTAATGCTGAGTGACAGCTCAAGTTAAAATGAACGCCTATCCACTATTCAAAGTTGGCTTAACATTAAAACTTGGAGACACACCTTGTCATTAGCCATCTTTCCAGTCCGTTGATGCACCTCTTCTTCTTGTTCTCGTAGATTTGCTTAAAAATGACGTCTACTGCCCTCCACTGGTGTATTCACAGACCACTCTTCTTCTTCTTCTTTCGGCTACTCCCTTTAGGAGGCAGAAGATCCTCCTTTCAGATCATCTGTTTCAATGATCTCACCCTATCAAACCAGCTTTCTCCTTTACTGCATCTATTAGTCTAACCTGTGGTTTTCATTTTTTTACTCCTGCCTGGCAGCTCCATATTCAGCTCCAATGCTCCTGGCTTTGGTTCCCATCCACCTGGTCTCCTGCAGGCACAACACATTCTCATTCCTTGTCTTCATCAGTCAGGCAGGTCTTTCTTTACCAGTGTCATGCCAAAAAGGGGATTGCTGATGTTTATTTGTGGGGTTTTTTTTTTATGTCTAATATATTTATTTATATTGATAAATAGGCTGTAGTCAACAGGATTTATGTCAAGGATATATATGATGTAAAGAAATGGCATGTTTTGCAATGACTCTACCTATTGTACTTAATGCTTTCACATTTTCCTCTATCACACCAAACCTGTTGCACATCACAATATCATAAATCTTCTCTGTGGTCTTCCTCTTTTCCTTCTGCCTGACACCTCCATATTCAACACCCTTTATTCAATATATCCACTATATCTCCTCTGCACATGTCCAACCCATCTCATTGTTTCCCCTCTAACTTGATCTCCAAAGCCCTCGACCTGAGCTGTCCCTCTGACAGAATTATTTCTAATCCTGTCCACTCTGGTCACTGCCAAAGAAAGTCTGAGCATCTATGACCGTGCCACCTCCAGCTCAACCTTCTGTTTTTTGTTAGTGCCACTGTCTCCAAAACATGCTACATAGCAGGTCCTACTACCATGTTGCAAATATTTCTTTTCACTCTTGCTGCTATCCTTTTCTCACCAATCACTCCTGACACTCCACCCACTTCACCCTGTCTGCACTCTCTTCTTCACCTCTGTTCTGCACTGCCTGTTTCTTTGGATAGTTGACCTCAGGTATTTAACAGAGGTGTGGACTCGAGTCACATGACTTGGACTCGAGTCAGACTCGAGTCATTAATTTTATGACTTTAGACTTGACTTGAAAAAATGTTCTAAGACTTGTGACTTGACTTGGACTTTTACACCAATGACTTGGGACTTGAATTGGACTTGAACCGGTTTACTTGAAAAGACTTGATATTTTACCCCAAATATAAAATTTAACATGCATATTATATAGAGATTGAAAATGTGACGTCATTCACGGGTAGAACCGCAAAGGATTCTGGGAACTCGTGGCAAGCGGTACTAGCGCACGCAGGCTTTCAATTGAAATCAGTTACACAGCGATAAAAAGAAACACAAAAATGTCAAGAAGCTGTTGTATTATTAACTGCAATAGCCGGTCGCATGACGGGAAGCCGACGGGTAAAGAGATCGGTTGTTATCGGATTACGACGTTGAAGAGAAATTGTTCGAGCCATGTTTCCGAAGTAACAAAGACGCGACGGATGGCCTGGATTGCAGCCATTCAAAGACCAAATATAACGTCCCAGAACACTCCAGCTCACAGGTTAGTCTGCTCCAAGCATTTACACGAAGGTCAGTGTTTTTTAGTAGTTAATACGTCATTTTCATAACATAATTAGTGATATAGGTTACAAGCAAGTCTGGCGCTGAACAGAAATTGTCGCGCTATGCTCCTTTGTTTATTGTGCATAAATAGTGAATTGTCCTGACACAATATTGCGTTTCGCTTCTGTTATTATGGTACATTGACAAAAACATATACTTTTATTCACAGGATAAAACAGGTTTTTTGTATCACTAATTGCCCAGTACGATTACAGCATACAGTATTGTTGTCACTGCTACATTTCTGTGATGCTACCAGAAATTATTTCCACTGCTAATTAATTACCGTTGAGCTCAAAGGTCCTATTAATAAACGGTTAAGGAATGTGTATTTATGACGACAATTTGTGAGACTGGTAAACTTATGATACGTACGATGGTCTTTACTTTCTACACGGTGCATTTCAAGGTCCTGTACCCATCCGTCGGTAAACTGTACCTGGGCTTGTTGCAGTGACCTGAAGTTACTAAACTTCATGAGTGTATGCACTCACTCCAAGAGCCGTATGATTATAAATATGCATATAAATATGCTACGATGAGATAGCTGACTTCATCTAACTAGCAAATGTTGTCCAGGCTACGTTGGTGATACAGTTTTTTTTAATGTGTATGATATTTTTGTCATGCGATTTTAAAGCTGGTCCTACAACCGCATCCAAGAATGACATGCAGCTTATCTCAGAACTGTCGGTGAAAATTATTCTAGGAGCTAGGTTTAATTGAGCTGCATTTTAAAGAGGTGCAATTTCACAATTTGTGTATATTTTCTAAGTTCACTATTTTGTATGTGTTGAGAAAAACACAGATTTAAAAATTACATGGTCTAATATTTACATTTAGCATAACTGCAACATTATTTTTTCGTTTTTTTTTTTTTTAAAGACTCGAAAGGACTTGAAATTCAAAGTTTCAGACTTGTGACTTGACTCGGACTTTTACACCAGTGACTTGAGACTCGACTCTGACTTGCCTGACATTACTTGAGACTTGGCTTGAGACTTGAGGATAAAGACTTGAGACTTACTTGAGACTTGCAAAACAATGACTTGGTCCCACCTCTGGTATTTAAACATGCAGAACAGTTTGTACCCACCTCAAATGCCCCTGTCCTTAGTCTGTCTTCCACATTATAGTGAATTCACTCAAATATCTTTATTGAATTGTTATGTTATATATATATTTTTTATTTGTGCTGCCGTCTTGGGCAGATCTCTTTTGACAAAGAAGTTTTTAATTTCAATGAAACTTTTTTACCTGGATAAAAAAAAAGCATTTATAACAGTCACTTTGACAGAACATGACTGCAACTTCTACCTTTTGACAGGAATGTTATTTCTGGCTCAAGATGACTTGATATCACCCGTGAAAGATATGTTTGAGATTTCTTGGGCAGATCATAGGCTAATAAGTCAATTACAGCAGTTTAAATACTGGCAATCATTTTTTGGGCAAATACCAGAACCCACTTTCTTCAGAATTTGTGACAGCCTGATAAGTTTCATTAAGGTGAAATACGAATAAAGGAAGCAATTAATTACCCTGCTATTTCTGATCATGCAAAAAAAAAAAAAAAATAATAATGATATGCTATGTTTGAACACTGTGATAATTGGGGAGACTTCAAAAACAATTTAACCAAAACATAACTCACATGGTCACAATGGGCTCATTACTTTAATTGTCCTCTTTCATCTCTCACTCTGAAACCTCTTTAATTCCAAGTTCCAGTTTGGCTTTTGCAATGCAGAGCAGTCCCCCCCCCACCACCACACACACATTATGATGCTGAAATACTAATATAATATACTGATATAATAATATAATAGAACAGATCCAAATTATGGGAAAAATGAAAGTGAAAAGAAAATGAACAAGAGTTCAGATAAATAATTAGCTAGGCAAAGGGATAGAGGATCAGAGAAACAGAAACAGAGATGCTCATTATCTCTCATTTGTAATCATCAGTGCATCCCACAGAAGCAGGGAATAAACATTGTAGGGATAGTGCAAGATAAGTATTTTCCCATAGATGTATAACATTGAAGTCCAAGTCATTACATCAAGTGAATCGGATTTAAACCCTTGTGTGATTTATTTTTTTCTTGCTGAGAGCATGACTCCCCACAAGTGTGTCTTTCCAGAGACTGTGGAAGTGAGAGTGAATGGCAGAGCCCCGAGTCACAGGAGGTGAGAAAGAGATTGAGAAAGATGGCAAGAGAAAGCATTTAAGACCTACTAGAGAACTTGAGTTATTCCCATCTGATGTAGAGGCAAAAGGAGACAAAAAGGGCGAAACTGCAAAATGAAACTATTCATTTAAAAAGATTAATCTTGCCAAAACATAAATTTCTACTTTTTAGACGCTACTGGCTGGCTCCTTTTTGTTTCTCCGAAGGGGCTTATAGGTATTTAATCCTCATGCTCAGGCAGGACAGAGAGTCCATTAACTTTTCCTTGTTTTGGGTTATTGCAGGACCAACCTGATATGGACCACAGTATTTAATGGTCAGTTCAAGCTGGACATAACACAGTCTGCATAGTTTTGCATGAGATGAAAGACTGGCCTCGCAATCCCCTGGACTGCAGGTGTTTAAGACTTGGAAGGAGCGATGGAGGTAAGGCGTCTGTGATCTTCAGTGCTGTTGATGGTTCAGGGGGCGTATTGATTTTGGCTGAGGCATGTTTGGCTGACTAATCTTTGGACGCCTCTGTACTGGAAAGGTCACGGAAGCTTAGGGTGCAATCATTACAGAGATGAGCTTCAGGGAAATGTGTATTCATATACTGTACCACGAATATCAGGGACAGATCGTAGATTTATGTTTGAGTTATCATTTTTAGTTTAGGTAGTCATTGTAATGTCATGAGATGCAGCTCGCCCAAAATAACCTTTGAAACAGTAATAAATTTGCCTATTTTCCAACTAGAAAAAAACAATAAATAATTTGGACTTTTATAGCTTTGTGACTAAAGCTTCATTTATTATTCAACAAGCCCAGTGGAACATTTTCTCTTGCATAATGAATGTGGTTTGTGTTAATACTCCAAACAGCAATAGCATGGGTTGTTTGAGCAGATGTAGTTATTATAATTTAAAGGATGGAGAAGTAAGCCCTGCATACACTGGCTTTGAGATGTCGAGGCAGTCATTTTTTCCCCGATGTGATTAAAGAACTCATTTAAAATGTATTTTATAGTCAAAGCACTGTATGTGTTACTGTCTGTTAGTTATTTTCTTCATTGGGAATAAAGCAGGAAAACCCCAAGAAATGTTTACTCCATGATTTACTGAAACTTAATGAAGCAAATGGTTTTCATAAGCAATCTTGAGTAAATATGAGCTTCTCTGAAGGGCACATAAATTCTTTAATTTCAGAAGCTTCTTCACAGCAAATATGTGTTCCTCAAATGGGATGACATCTTCTGATAATCAGGGTATGAAATACTGTACGAGCTTCTAAAAGCATCTCTTTGGGATAACTTGCCAGCAGCATACCCTTTATGATTTATGTTTTTATTTGCTCCTTCATATCTTGTAAGTTGTTGTGTTGTTATGAAACAGGTACTCAGTGTGAATGTGGCAATATAAGGAATTGTTTCTTAGAAGAAATGTGCTTGAAACATTGAAAGTTTTATCACAGAGTGTATAAAACTCATCTCCTGCTGCTCCTTGTGTGAGGAGCACTGAGTTATGGTTTCACAACCTGAGCTCCGCTTCGAGAGTGTTATGGCTAAAGCAGCGTGGTACTGACTCTATGCTGCTTTTGCACTACCATGTTGGATGTTATCAAGGATCACAGTGCATAAATTGGTTCTTTCTATTGTGCTGCACGGCACTATACAAAAGACAGAAAAAATGTACTTAACAAGCAAAGTTTTTCAGTTAATGCTTTGTGCTTTGTGCTTTAACCTAGTCGCAGCCTGGGATCACTTTTGATCCACTTTAATAGAAATAAAGTGTTTCATCAGTCAGACACCTTTGTAGTGTAGCAGCTAATGTGATGCTTTTCCCCCAAGGCTAAAGCCTAAAAGCCTTTCAGCAAGGTGCAGTGGTTTTGTGGGCCCCTCTTCATCCGAGTTCCCTCATTAACCTCAGTGCTCAGTATTCAGCCCGCGTCTCCACTGATGGCTCCTAGCCGAGAAAAATGTGAGTGAAGGAAACAGAGCTGCAGAGGGACTGAGACTGCTTCACAAATATTCTTGACTCAGCATTGTTTAAATGCAATGAGGTGTCACAAAAAAAATTATCAGCCTTGAAAATAACACAGAATGAGTTCAAAAATAACACAGAAATGAATGGAAGCTAGGTAGTATTAGCTTTTCATGTCTAGTAAGGGCGAGTTTTCTAAACCTTTGAGAAAACAGAAGAGAAGGTCAAACTTTATTGACTGTGAGGCTGTGTGATTTAATATACACTGATTTTTTTCAGGCTGCATGTCAACATTTGTGTGGACAGCCCAGGCTCCTTGCTGTAGCAACCACCAGGATGAGGTATAAGTCAAGTCAAAGTTTATTTCTATAGCACATTTTAAACAACCTCAGTTGACCAAAGTGCTGTAAAGTTTCAGGAAATATGCAATTATATGTGTAAGAGTCACCAAATCAAACAATAAAGATACACTAAAACTCAAATAAAACAAGGAAATAAGACTGTGTTTGCATAATAAAAGCCAGAATACTCTGCTCGACTAGTCAAAAAAGCAAGCGAGAAGAAATAGTGTTTTCTAAAGTGCTTAAAATGATTGAGAGACTGGGCAGCTCTTATGTAAAGAGTTACGTTGTTCCAAAGATTAAGAGCCACCACTCAAATCACTATCGCCTCTGTTTTCAAGCCTGGATCTAGGAATGTCCGAGAGGAGCTGTTTTGTAGAACTCAGTACTCTCTTAGGATTGCAGGGTTTTAAAGTTTCTATTAAGAAAGGGGTACCAAACCACTGAGACTCCTAAAAACAACTAATCAAATTTTAGACTGGATCCTGTGTAAGGAGGCCAGTATAGGTAGAAGAGTTTACACCATTTCTTTGGATAAAGGATAATCTTGATGATTGGATTGGCGGTATAAAGTAATCCATGTATGAAATGAGCCTGATAACTTTCTATACAGCAATGTAGAAAACTGAGTATTCTTCAAAAGCAAATTTTATAATACACTTACTAAGCCAACTGTACAGCTCTGACATATGGCTTGCTGTAAGTTCTTTTTTTCCAAAAAACACTGAATCTTAATTTTAATCTTTAATTATATCTCTATGGAGTGTCTGAGGAACATTATGCAGTGCATCTAAATAACAGATGATACAATGATGTCATTATTTTTTTTTTTATTCATGAAAGGTGTGGAAGTGCTTTTTCCCCAGATCGGCAGTAATAGTAACATTAGTTCTAACCGGGACTGAAAAATGAAAGAAACTCATAACATCCATCTGGACATTGGAATTTGGGGAGTCATCAAACCTCCACTGTGTTTGGACCTTTTTAATGGAAGTATCCAACAAATATTATGACCTGTTGTGTGATACAGACTGTCCAAGACGTTTGCAACAAAACAGCACTTGTGATGGTTACTAATGATCTTCTTACGGCATCTAACAGGGGATGTGTTTCTATACTTGCTCTGCTAGGCCTCCATCCACCATTTAATACCACTGCTCATAACATAAAACTGAGATAACAATGCACTGCTTGTATTCAATTAAATTAAATGAGTCGTATCTGTCTGTTAGATTTAATAGATTCCAGTTTATTCATCCAAATGGCTCTGTGCTGTGACCAATACTTTCTTTCCTTATCCAATATTATTAGAAGACATTGCAAAAAAATTAACTGCTATTCAGATAGTACTCAACTACATTTGTCTATTAAGCCAGACGACAGAAAGTAAAGTACAGGCATGTCTTCAAAACAGGCCTGGCCTGTAACTTTCTTCTCCTAAATTTGGACAAACCTGAAGTTATTGTATTCTGTGCTAAAAATGTTAAAAATGTATTGTTTAATCTGGTACACTTTGATCAGCACATATGTGCGTCAATGGACACATTAAACACATATGTAGGACTGCTCTCTGCCATCTGCACAATATTTATAAATATCCTAGAAAGAAAATTAGAAACGTCCTGTCCTGCATTTCTTTATGTTGAGGCTGGAGTATTGTAATTCATTATTAGCTTCTCTTCTATGTCTTGAAAGCTCAGACAAAATCACATCTCATCTTTAAACCATATTGTCCCAATAGAACACTTAACTCTCAGACTGCAGGCTTACTTGTGGTTCCTAGAGTTTCTAAAAGTTGAATGAGAGCCAGGCTGCAGCTATCAGGTCCATCTCCTGTGGAACCAGCTCCTAGTTTGGATTCATGAGATAGAAATCTTCTTTTTTTTAAGGCTAGGCTTAAAACTTTCCTTTCTGAGAAAGATTAAAATTAGGGCTGGATCCATGAGACCCTAAATCATCCACTAGTTGTTCTGCAATTGTATTAGGCTGCTGGGGAACATCCCATGATACACTGAGCATTTTTGCTCCACTCCCATCGTTCCCCTCCATGTGTATATATTAAAAATCACCTGTGCATGTCATTGAATTTTGTGTTCTCCATCCTAGAGTTTGCTTTTTGACCTCTCTTTCTAAGCTTTTCTTTTCTTTGTTCTCTTTCCTTTCACTCTCCACCAGTCAAGGCAGATGGCTGTCCTTCCCTGAGCCTGTTTCTGCAGGAAGTTTTTTCCTGTCGAAAGGGAGTTCTTCCTTTCCACTGTTGCCAAGTGCTTGCTCATGAAAAGCCTCTGTTTGTTGGGGTTGTCTCTCTTACACTTTAGCTTACCATGAAAAAGAAAATGACATTTTGGAGCTGTTGCTTTGAGTTGGTGCTATGTAAACAAAAATGTATTAAAATGAGCTAATTGTTTTAGTGTGTGAAATTCTAGTCTTTTAGTCTGTGAGTTAGCACTTTGTAGCAGAATTGGTAGTTAGTTCATAACTTAGCACTCTGCCCTCTTACAAAAAAACTGACATAGCAGGGCCCAAAGGTTTAAAAAAATATGGAATCAAAAACCTAATGGTTGACTTCATGGTGGCAGAATCCATCTTTTATACAATCTTTGGCTCTGACTAAGGAATTGTATCAAATCTAGACTAAACCAGTACACATTTTCTTTGACAGCACCCTGAATTCCTCCCATGCACAAAATAAAAAAAATCCGAACACCCTCACAGCCTTATATATTTCTCGCTATTTTATTATTTATTTTTAAGTGGCACCCCAATCATATTTTTGTATAATAAGCAGAGACTGCATGTGTTGTCATTCTTTGGCAGACTCCCAGCATTAACACTAACCACAGAAATGGAAGTCAGTGCATGCAATTAAAATGAACTGTTTTTATTTCAGTGAAGCAAAGTGCTCTGGCTATCCACCACTAATCACTTCAATGTGTAGATGGTGTGTGAGACAGAACTTGCATTGCTTATATTATGGGGAGCTGCCTCCCCTTTTTTGGAACAAGAAAGCAAGTTTCTGTATTGCAGCTCATTAAATTTTAGGGTGAAGACATCTATAGATTAATGGAATATAGTATAGACTTAGGGATTCATGGTAAATGGCCTGTATTTATATAGCGCTTTACTAGTCCCTAAGGACCCCAAAGCGCTTTACATATCCAGTCATCCACCCATTCACACACTGGTGATGGCAAGCTACATTGTAGCCACAGCCACCCTGGGGCGCACTGACAGAAGCGAGGCTGCCGAACACTGGCACCACCGGACCCTCTGACCACCACCAGTAGGCAACGGGTGAAGTGTCTTGCCCAAGGACACAACGACCGAGACTGTCCAAGCCGGGGCTCGAACCGGCAACCTTCCAATTACAAGGCGAACTCCCAACTCTTGAGCCACAATCGCCCCGATCAGTACTAGCACACAGGAATAACTGAAAGGAAATTAATACAAGTGAGTGCAATGTCCTGTAACTGGAAGTAGAACCGATTGTGTGTGTCTGTGTGTGTGTCAGTACAGTATGCATGAGTTTACCCAGATGCCAATTAAAGTTTTTAAGCTCTGTTGCTTCTCTGGCACAATGACACAACCAAAGGTAAAGAAAGAGAGGTACTGCAGCCTCACTGCACCACTCTGCTGTGATGCACCAAGGGGGATGTTTGTGCGTGCGTATGTCTGCATGTTTTAGTGCAGTCAGAGGTACATGTGTCATAAATCAGTGGAAAGATAAACAACTGAAAAACCTGTAAATACTCAAGTGTGTGCGGTGGGAAGAAAATGAAGAAAGACAATGCAGAACTGGAGGTGTAGGCAGCAAAAGAGTGTGACACAAGTGGAGAGAGCTGACAGGTTAAAAGAAGAAAACACTGATATTTCATAGTGTGAGGCAATTGCCAAAACAAGTGGAAAGAGAAAGGATTGAAGGGATAAAAAGAGGTTTAAGATTAAGAAAAAGGCTGAATAATGTTTATTGGATAAACACAGATGTGTCTGTTCCTCCTGTCGTCAGAGTCTATTGATAACGGCGTATGCTTTACAGAGGGGTCTTTCCTCCCTCTATGACTATGAATCAGCTTCACCTCAACTCTGTCCATCCCCTCTCTTTCTACCTCTTTCAGTGTTCTTTTCAACCCCTCCTCTTCCCCTCCCTTCTCCTGTTCCTCACACTCACGCTCTCACACGGGGGATGCCTGAATCGGTGGAAGTCCTGATCAGTGTTGTCGGAGTCCCTCGTCTGCTGAGGGCAGAGCCCAAACCCAGTCTAACCCAGATCAGAAAATACTGAAGATCTCTGCAATATCATGAGAAGGAGAAGCACTTGAAAGAGGATTTCTTGCAGCCGATGGACATTTGTCAAAAGTGTTGAAGACAGGGACAGTCTCATTTTATAACCAGAGAGGTATGGTGAGAATGAAAGCTGTTTGTTGATTATTTTGAGGAATGCAAAGCTTCAAACTGGGATTTTGTGTTTAAGTCATTAAAGACACTGACAGAAGAGGATCCACCAGAGCGGAATATTTATAGCAAACCACATTGGAAGAAAAAAAAAAACTCACATTTTTATAATTGCAGAGAAATAAGTGTATTTATTTTTCAGCATGTGCAAATTGAGTTAAAATTTGAGTGTACGGGATGCAGCTGAATTAAGAGTTGTTTTAACCTATTGGCTGAGGATCAACAAGCTAATTGATTTTTTTTTTTTTTTTTTGGCAAGAGTGGAAGACCACTGAACCAGTTGCCCAACCAACTAGCCATGGAGTTACGAGGAATACGCGGGATAGTAGGTGGCCAGGACACAAAGTGTCAGGGGTTAGGTTTTGGCTATCCAGTCACCGGGATTCCAACCAGCTCCGTAATAACAGCCGTGCAGCAGCAGGACTACTCAGCCAGCGTCTGGCTTCGCAGGAGGGATAAACTGGAGCATGTAAGTTCTGATACTGGAGATGAGGTATTAGACACAGCTGAAAGAAGAGTGAAGTCTTAAGTAGAATTTAAGAATAGTTAAAAACATGTTGTGTTTTTCATATCCACTGGGACATGTTCTCACCCTCTGACCCTTGGTTAAGCCTTTCAGAACATGTAATTTCAAAAATGGGATAAAATGGAAGAGAAGAATTTTAACATATGAATGTCTTTTAGTGTTCAACTATTACAGACTGATAGAATGAGGGTGGTGTCACTAAATTATGATAATATTTGAGTGGAAACTGTTTCCTATGAATGCACACCCAGATTGTAGGGTGTGGGCTGGAGTGTTAACAAGAAGAGGCTGCTGTGGAGACTGGACAGAAAAATATCTATTTATATAAATCTGAAATAAAATGTTGAGACAGTGGACTGTTTGGTGGCCATAATGCAGAGACAAAATTCAGAATACAATGCAAAGCTGAAACACTAAATAATTAATTTATTGATGGAATTCTAATTATCTGGATAAGTGCAGCTCCTTATGTCTGATTAATAGAAATCTAAATTAAATTAATTACTTTGTTTTTTGTTATTAGCAACAAAAGGAATTTAAGTTAAGCAGAGGGAAAATTGATTGTTTATTATAAGGAAATGCTCATAATGAAAACATATATAGACCTGCTGTACGTTCATAAAATATTTGTCATGTCACATTTAAATTGTGTTGAGTAACTTCTTTTTTTGTTAACCATGCCCTCTTTCAGTACTGTAGGTTACAATGATCTACATTAAAATGTATCCTTATAGCAAATGTAAATTTGTGTAAAAACGAATACAGAAAAGGGTCTGATATTAATGAATCTGCTGAGCAACTTCAACTGTAAACTACTGCTTCTATAACACATCAACTTAAGTTTCTAAATTTTGCATGCTGAGGGGAATTTTGTGTTGTAAGTGAAGGAATAAGCTGAATTTTGCTTTATATGCAGCAACGCTTTTCTTTTATACCTTTGTGATGTTCAACAGTTACTTTTGTTTTCTATTAGAAAGGAGTTTCTATTAGAAACATCCTCAGGAGACTCGCTGCTCCGACGTAAACTGAATCAACATTCCGTGAAGGCCTTCCAGGTGTAGAGATTTAGCGTCAAGGAAAGGAATGGAAGAGGTGTGTGTGCTGAATATTTGATGCTGGAGGGGAACAGTGCCACGTCCAGAGAACTGCTGCTAAGTCTGTCTGCATAACTAACTAGAATGATGAAGCAGCCTGTCCCCTTTCTGCACACCCACACACATCTACAGAGGCACTGAATCACACAGATACATGCACACGCATGCTGTAAGTCTGTTTTTACAGGCCGACAGAGCACACACAAAAGCACTCAGAGGCCAGCAAGTTGGCCGTCAAGCCTGAAAACAGAAAAGACATTTTGCATTTTAATAAACTACCAAGCAGACATGCAGATAAACACACACTCATTCACTCTATGCATTATTCAAAACAAATTATAGCTTGAAGGACAAAAGCAAACTTTACAGTGTACAGTGATTTTATTTTCTGTAATTGCATAACATTAAGTCTGCCTCTTTCTATCTACATCTAATGTAAACGATGTGTTGGCAACATTTGACAGATATGATTTCTCATTCGAGTCGAGAACAAACCCGTTATTGTTTTATAATGAGATTTTCTTTAACTGATGGAGCTTGACTTTACATTTAAGAGCAAGAGTTTTCCTGCTGACAGCGATGACAAATGTGGTGTAAGTTCAAGGAGAGATAAGAAGTTGGATACTGAGAGCCTTAGGGACACAGAGTGCCAGTCACAGTGATGTGATTCAAGTCACATCTTTAGCATATTTTCAAACTCCAAGAAGTTTTTTTTACTCATTCCAAGTGAAGTCATCAATCTACGAAATCAAAGACTGATTACAGCCTCATGTTTTCACCTGGTCACGTTGTAACTTGGAATATGAATATTCTGCAGTTGTCCAAAAGTCCACTTAAAACATATACAAAAACTGAAATCTGTGAACATTTTGGCACGATCCTCAAAACAGCACGGATCAGTTCAGTATGTATGGTAAAATTTCATTCCTTGCTACGTTTTGAAAGTATGATAGTGCTGCATTTGGATTAAACATCATCTTCTGTCCTTATTTGACCAATCTCATGCAATTCATTGAACATATTTTACTGCTCATCCGAGCGCATCACCTTGCTCTTAGTTATTACTTGGTAGCTATGCATATGTGTTTTCTCTTACACTACTCTTTTCCTCTTGTCTGTGCTGAGTCATTGATTTTGTAACAGATGAGTTTGCTGCGGTTGCTTTCATTAAATTATGCAAGTTTAAAGAGTACATTACTAAAGATGGGATCTTGATATAGTACGCAGTGGAGCTACTTTTGCTTCTCATCCTGATGTAGTTTAATTTCTAACATTGCCAAACAAAATACAAATCATGCAAATAAACAAATCATTCAGCAAATAATCTGAATGATTATCAGCTGAAGAAGGTGCTTGGTGCTCTATCCAGCTTTCTGCTTTGTAGATCCTCTATTGTTTGTTGATTGACTACATGCATTTTTTCACGAGTACATAGAATTTCAGAATCATAGACTAAGTAGTTGAAAAATATCTTTTTTGTTTCTTGTTGTAGTAGACAGGTGTGGCTGTTCTGCACCTTGTAGTCACACTCATTCGTCTATCTGGTTTCAGGTGCACATCCCTGCACCTAGGGAGGTGAAATGCCATTTAAAGTTTCTCTTACAGCAGTTACTGGATCTTCTGTGTTCACTGTGTGCTCATAAGACAGTCTTAAAGAAGATGAATCAGCAGCTGAGAGCCAGGGCAGGAGGCTAACTGTGAATGAAAGATAGCCAAACCTCCAGGAGGAATTTTAAGAATTGGCAGCTGAAAGTACAGCTGGCTCCACACGCTGATTGCATTTTCAATTTCATAGTGGCAGTGCTGATGTATAGACCCATATCTGTGGTGTTATTGGTCAAACTATATGGGGCCTAGGGGACTTCTAGCCTCTTATGTAAGTTTATTTGTTATTGTTCTTGGCTGGTGACCCAGCGTTCTGTGTTTTGGACTTTTGAATCTTAGTATTAATCTTAGGCTACGTTCCCACTGCAGGTCTTAATGCTCAAATCCGATTTTTTTGTCTGCTTGTTCACACTACAAATAAAATGTGATAGCAAACACGCTCTAGTGTGAACCCTCAAAGCGGCCCGCATGCGCAAAAGAAGACGCTCTGTTTAGACCCAGACCAAACGGTATTGTTTGACTGATGGCCCTTAATATAAAGACTTGTTTTGGACTGTATATTTCCCAATTTAGCTTTAAGTTGTAAAGTTATTTTGTTATTTACATACAGTCTAATAATTGTTCTTATTGCTGTTTTAGAGAGGAGCGGTGCTTCAAAGGATAGTTGCAGATTTCTGTCAGAATCTGCAGATTATACAGTGCAAATAAAATGTTCACGTTTCTCCAACGCTGTCTTCCAAACAGCTTCACTGACATCTACAGTGGATGGCCAGGAAGCGTTCACGATGTCTTCTCGGGCGCTTCTCCGGCGCTGATAATTGGCGTATGTCTTGTGTCAGTGACGTAAAAGCCGGATTTAATGCGACATGACCGTTCAAACAGCAGTCGCTTTCTAAAACGTCAGATATGTATCGGATTCAGTACCACATACGAAAGTGACCCAGATCGGATTGGAAAATATCGGATTTGTGCCGTTCACACTGTCATACCGTGATCGGATATGGGTCACATAGGGTCAAAAAAGTCGGATTTGATGCGCTTTCGCCTGCAGTGTGAACGTAGCCTTAGAATATTAAGCTGATTTCTGGATGTTATTATGTTGGGTTTTCCTGTTTAGTCACTTTAGGGTCATCAGCTTATTGTCCCGTTTTCTTAGTCTTGTCACTGTGTTTCGTTCTTTAGTGTTCTCCTCCTGTGTTCTTACACTCACCTTTATGTTTTGTCCTTAGCGTTGTCCATGTTAGGTCTGCCATGTTTCCATGTTTGTTGCCCTCTGTGTCTCTCGCCCTCTCTTTTTTATCCCAGTCATGCCTCTGTGTTCTGTCTGTGTGTTCATCCTTGTCTCCCCTGTCTGTCATGCGCTCCCATGTTTGTTTATCCCCATCCTGGTGTCAAGCCATGTCCTTGTCTGAGTCTTGGTATGTGTGCTACTTGTCTCATGTGCATTGTGTTCAGTTTTGCTCTCCCTGTCTCGTTATGTGGAAATTTGTTCCTGCGGTGTTTCCACTTCCCTCATCATCCCTCGGTGTCTATATTGTCTCTGTTTTCCTCCATCCTTTGCCAAAGCCCCTCTTCACCTACCCCTGTGTTTCCATGTTCCTACTTTTCCAGGCTTTCATGATTAATTCCTCATTCATTTTGGTTTTCTTATTTCGTTCTGTTTTGACAATCAGGCTGAATAAATGGCTCGCCTTTTGTTAAAGTTCATTGCTGCCTACGTTGTCTGCATTTGGGTCCTCACTCTCCGCTCCACACGGTCTGCTGCCTGCAGATTGTGACATTATTATGTTTATTTCTTTTTTTTCCCCCTATCCCTCTCATTTGCTATTTTTGTGGGCTGGGCGAGTGAAGATGATGAAACTCAGGGAAAATATTTATTTGCCTCAAATGAATAAGAAAGTTGGATTGATTTCTCAGTGCACATTAGTCAAAGTATGAAATATTATTAGACATATATCTTATGATGAACTTTTTTATCTGGAAGTGATGAATGATGCTGTTAATCGGTTGAAGAATGAGGGGTAGGAAGATTACACTCAGGTTTTGACACGTCCATCTGTAACACAAGTTCACCCTGGAAGTGGGAAATGTAGATGTAGTGACAAGGTAGAAATATTTTTAGCTGTGTGAAAATTTCTGGAAATCAATTTGAGAAGCTGTCTATGAAGTGAATAACAACTTATGATTATTTATGATAAACCTCCAGATTTAATACATAATAAATAAAGTTATATATGTGAAACATTTATACTGCTTAACTAATTTATTAGACCACCACCCAGTGTAATGATCTGCCACAGCTGTTCTAAATCACCAATATTTTTAATTACCAAAAATCACTTTTACATTTTTATTTCATTTGTTTATTAAGATGCCAAATTACACTTACTTGCATGTCACTAACAGAAAAAAAATGTTTTAATAGTTAAAACTTATGCTTGATCTGACTTCTTAGAGAGTCCAGAGTCCAGGCTCAAATTTGAGTATAAAAATGAGAATTCAGCAACTTTTAGTTTATGTAATTTTGTAATTTTAAAATGTAATTTGAAGTTTAGTCTTTTAGTTAAAGATGTTTTGACTCATTTTTTAAAACATTTGTATTTTCTTGTTCTTAAGAACGGTGTTCTAATACATTTATTTTAAGCACTTGAAGGAAACCAGAGTAAAACCTATTATTTCCATTGCCTTGCAAGGTGGAACTGTTTATATACATTTCAGATACTAAATGCAGAGACACTAAACCTGTGGTCAAAAATGAGGAGAATTAACTTTTTTTTAAAAAATATGATTAATTTAAAAGAAATAATAATCTTGGTGTATAAAACTGAGCATAATGTTAGTTCAAGCATGTCACAGAATCAAGCTCACCTGGAAGTCCTGTTGGGAAACATTTTACATTTGTACTGCTGCTTCAGCAAGCTGCTTTGCAACCCACCCTCCACACCAGCTCTTCTGTTTCATGCTATTTCTGACCCAATCAATGTCTGTTGTCATTTCCTACTGCTCAGTAATGGTGTATTGCTAAATTCTACAGCACCTTCTTTTTAAACAAAAACTTGTGCTTTAGAAACTGTTAGCAATTTATGTAACAGACATTAATACATTCACAAAAACACAGTAATGAATCATTAGGACACAGGAGCACATCTGCCTCCTTTAGGCGATCCTAAAAGATTTCTTGTCATCACTTTCAGTCCTTAACCACGCTCAGATAAAAGGTTGCTCTCCGTGGAGAAAGTGCAGCCTCATTAATGCTGTTGTCTCATGCGTTCATCCCCATTACTTGGTGATGACCTCGGGCAATTGTCTCTGCCTTCAAAGCAGTGAGACCTTACTTTTTCAGTTCGAGATGGACATGTTTTCAGAATTCTGGATTCCTTTTATTTTTAATTGGTGAGTTTTGTCTGACAGCAGGGGAAAAGACTCATCTTGAAGTTTGTGCTGAAACTGTTTCTTTGCGGTTCAAATTCAACCATGAAGCAGCCTCTTCATAATGCTGCTCGAAGGCTTTGATCTTTCAGTAAGATGTTCCAGTCTAATTGTTTACTCTTAAACAACAACAACAAAAAAATCACCAATCCATTTCCCCCCTGTCAAGCAGCCACATTACATTTTAAGTAAAAATGTTGACCGGTTGATTAAAGGTGTTTGATTATAGACAGAATACTCTCATTATGTAGTGGATGGAAGATAAACAGCAAAGAGAAGCCAATGAAATAAAAGACAACACATTTGAACTGCTGCAAGTGCTGATCAAAGTTAAGGAAGATTTACATTGGGATTATTTTCCTACCTAAAGATCAGCAGAAATGAAGGCAAGAAGACAGATGTCTTTATATCTGTGAGAGTTGTTGTTGTATTCAAACTTTATGTAGATACCTTTGGCCAGAAGCTTACTATCATCAATCACCAACACTCTTCACTGTGTTCAATACCCAGTACCAATTAAAATTGATGCTCGGGGTTCTTGGCTCCTTTTTAACAGCTTGGCATGAGTTCATCCTGATTTCACTTCAGCATCAACTTGACCTTGTGTGGAGGCTTCATGCTTAGTTAAAGTTTACCTCTTGCCTGTTTACAGCTAAACTGTATAAGGCTGCAACTACTGTATAAACATAACTGACACAACATAGTTCTATATAGTCCATAATTAAATTTGAGATGCTATCATAACAAACCTTGAAAGAAATTCAATTAAAGCTACTTTCAGCTGCTCCTATGCACAAGAGGTCAGCACAGTGGGTAGATCCACAGTAGATTTCTTGCATGTTAATCACTTCTACATTATAAAGTAGGTGTTTCTAGGAACTAGATATTTATTTTCCTAAACGGGTAGCATTCCTTGTTTACTTTGGTTGTGTTGATGGCTGGTTGTATTTCAGTGGTTTCTCTGTATTTAAACAAGCTATTTAAGGTATGTAAACAATAATTATCCCAAATTAAAACAATAATTTACTACCTATAATTGCTCATTCGCACTCTTTCATGAGTGGTTGAATTAACACAAATCTGGCTGGGTACACATACACACACACATTTATACACTCACACACGTATACCCTTAATTCACTATTCTGTCGTATAGTCCTGCCTTGTTCATTTAGTTTACTTCGACTGCTTTCTGATTGGATAGATGCTTATTTGATTTTCTTTGTGAATCACATGACTTTTGTATTTGCTGTTGATTTCTTTTCTTAACCCTTTAAATTAAATTTTGATCCTTAGTGATGCTGCGAGTTCTGGCATAGTTTGTAGCCTACAGGAACAGTAGGGGGAGCTATCACCCAATATGAAAACTTCATTGTGTAAATTGATGTAGATTTTTAATTCAAAGGATTGGAGCTATAACATTTTGGCCCACTGCATGCATCAGACTGTCAGTTTCCAGGTGTGTGATCTATATACTGCACCATGATAATGAATACCATCTGTTTCAATTCTAATTAATTAAACATCTCTTCAGGACCTGACAGTTTGAGGCATGCTGGCTGTCAGTTTTCTACATGTGAGCTTTAAATCTCCTTTAGTTTAACTAGCTTTCTTATTTTCATTCCTTTTTTATCTTTGTTTTATGGCATCTCAAAATTCAGCGTGTTTCCTCTTTCTCTTTAATCACAAAATTGACTCAGACTCTGATTGCTTTGAAATATAATTGGTTAATAAATACACATTACATCAAAATTTTTAATACATAAGATTTTTTCTCAACTTTGTAATACTGCAAAAAGACCTTCAGTATTTATAATGATATATGTTATATATTTAGGATTTACTGCTGAATCAATTCAGGCCTTGAATAATGTGATAGTGCACTCAGGGACATCATAAAAAAGATTTTGCCGTCTTCAAAGTCAGAAGAGGTCTTTTGAGGTCTTTGCCTGTTGTTATTCTTTGTTTGACAAACTGCCCTTGGCACAGACAATGGAGTGCATATCTGTGAAGGGGAAGTGACTGACTAAATTAGTAAATAAGTAAATCAATAGCATTCCTTATCATGGAAAAAAGGTTGTATAATTTATTTTTTCCCCAGATTTGAAAGATGGAAAGAATCTCTAACAAGATTACTAAAATCAAATTTGATGGTAATCTGGTTAGATGATTTACTTATGATTTTGTAATCTGAATACATAATCCCGGTTACATGTATGTTAGCCATTTTTGCCCAACCCTGTTACACATACACAACTACCCCCTCACAACCACCTGCCGAGACAGAGTAATGGGGAAGATACACTGGAAGCCATAATCATGCTTTTTCATGAATTGAACTAATTAGGCAATTAGCTGAAACTCATTAGACTCTGTTTCTGTACCACAAAGCTAAATTATTTCAGCTGTGAAAGTGTTACATGAGTACAGAGCCCTCACTGAATTGTGAAATCCACATTATCTTAAACGTCCAGAAGGATTTAAGCCTTCTATGAAACCTTTGTGCCATCATCTCTAGATCTCTTAAGAGAGAAGCTCTGCTGGTCTGTTGTAGCTCACAATGTAGATTTAAAAAGAAAGCTTTCATGTTGACATTTCATAATCTAATTTGATGCTCTTTTTATCCCCCTCGACTCCACTGATTTCTAGAAATGTTTTCTGTTTAATTTCACTGGCAAACACTTCATAGCTCTTATAGTTCAAATGCCGGAGGCTCAGTAAACTCTCATGCTTCAGGAAATTTCAATACAGCAGAGCAGAGATAAGAGTGGTTACAGCTCATGAAACTACTCAAGTGCAATATCTTTGTATATGCTAGAAGGGATTCGTTTATTGGATGCTTGCTTTGACTACACTGATAATAAAGAGATTCTTAGTGTTGGAGTAACAGAACTGCTGCTCGTGTTATATTCCAGCTTTAGAACTTTTCTTCTCATCAAAACTATGGTAAATGTATACCTGCAACCCTGCAAATTTGTTCAAAACATGAATGTATGGAGTGCATTAGGTCTGTGCGTTATTCACTTTCTTGATAATTCTTTGATTTATCTGAAATTCTGAGTTTTCAAACCTCCTCGGGCTATATATCTTCTTTTTTTTTTAATCCAGTCCCACTTGGAGCTGTGTGTTATTTAAATTTTTATGTTGCCTGCAACAAATACAGTAAGCTACTGTTTATATTAATGTAACAAATCTTTTAAAAAGTTTTAGGGTTTTGCACACATTTAGATAATTAATCAATCAAAATAATACAACCACACATTAATGTGCATAAGAGAGATGAACTGTCTATGGCCACATCTATAATTTTTAAAAACACAGACTGCATATAAATGATGGAAGCAGCTTCTAATAGCTTGCAAATATGCATAGAAAGATCAATGCACTAAGTAATTCTTTTCAGGTACGTTTATTGCCTCAAGAATTTCAAGTTTTATTAAACAAAACTTGAAAAAAAATGACTAGCGTAAGAAAAGCTGTTAGATATGCTTTAGTAATGATGATGAATGAAACTGTGCATTAAAATTGCATTAAAGTCGTGTAGTCATGGCAACTTATGTTCCTTTGCTGATGAAATTCATGTTGACCTTATTTCTGAGTTGCTGTAAAGTGACTGCCCCCTGCTGGAATTTCTGTCATGTGTTCCTAATTTGTGGGACAGTGCCAGATCTAATTGCACTACTTGAGTATCACGTTTACGTGGTACTCAAGTAGTGGTCAGAGGGCTTGGTGGCGCCAGTGTCCGGCAGCCTCGCCTCTGTCAGTGTGCCCCAGGGTGGCTGTGGCTACACCATCACCAGTGTGTGAATGGGTAGATGACTGGTTGTGTAAAGCGCTTTGGGGTCCTTAGGGACTAGAAAAGCGCTATACAAATACAGGCCATTTTACCATTTCATATCAGAGTGCAGCTGTGATATACCAGCAATATATAGGAGAGTAGTGAGTGATAAAACCAATGCAGCAGCTTCCTCTTGCTGCACACGCAGCCGGCATCACATTGTCAGCTAGCTGACACTAACAAGAGAGACGCAACTTGACCTCTTCATGGAGTGTGGCAAAGGAAATCCGGAGCTGATACCGAAAGGCTGGATGTGAAATGACCTGAATCTGACATAAAACTGTCAATCTAGACAAAGCCAAACAAAGTCTCCCTTGATTTTTTTGTTGTGCGCAGTGCCAAGTCAGCTTGAAACTCACAGTTCTGCAGTGCATCCAAAACACAAAAACACACCAACTTCAGCAGATGGATGGCACCGCTGAGTGCTGATACTGCATCAGTGATGCTTGTGACAGATGCTCTAATTATTTTTGTGTGTGAAGAAAAACTGACAGATCCTGAAACTGTGAGAATGTATTTAATGGAACACGGATCAGCATTTCTATAACTATTGTGTCGTTAAAATATTGTTTAAGGTGTGCTTTGCTGCTGTGATGACCCCCTTTGAGATTAATATGTTCCTGCTGTGGAACACAAAGACACATATAGACATTTCAGAGGCAAGTAAAGCTACTGTTATACAGTACTATTGAAACATTTGGAAAACTGATCAACTACAGATTACATATCTTTTAGAGCTTCCAAACAGCACATGCATCCTTTATCCTGCAGAAGGGCAGATGAGGTAAATGCTTTATATCTGAGATTGGTTGCACTTCAGTGGTTTCTCTGTATTTAAACAACAATTATCCCAAATTAAACAATAATTTGCCACCTATAATTGCACATTCTCAGTCTTTCATAAGTGGTTGAATCTGAGAGTTTACGTCAAACAAGTTCTCGGTCATTTCCTCCGAGAAACACTTATTTTTGGTTTAGTCAAGAAGGCTGCCTGGATACAGAGGACAGGAAGCAGGAAACTAAAAACACCTAATTTGCTGCTTTTAAAAGACGTAAAGGCTTGTGCAAATAAACTTTCTCATGCTTCTTTATATGTGCTACAGTTACACTGTACGCTGACTAGTCATAAACAAGTGTTTAATTGATTTTCTCCTGGTTAAAAAAAAATAATAATAATCTGGAGTGATGTTGCACTTGCTGCCATTCGGGTCATTGTACTGTTTTTATACTTAAGACAAGGAATCTTATAAAAGTGACTTTATCATGCAAATACCATTTGAGGCAACATGAATATTGACCATAGGTGTGAACATGAGTGTGAGTGGGTGTCTCTCTGTGTGGACTGTGACTGAGTGGGTTCCCTCTGGGTAATCTGGATTGCTCCTACAGTCCAAAGGTATGCAGTTTGTAGGTTTAACTGGTTATACTAAAATGCCCACAGATGTGAATGTGAATGTGAATCATTGTCTGCGTAAGCCCTGCAGCAGACTGGCAGCCTTTCCTATGCCCTGCTTCAGCCCTGTGGCAGCTGGGGTAGACTCTAGCCCCGCACAACTCTGAGTTGGATAAGCAGAGGAGAATGGATTGATGGATGGATACTCCTGAGGGGGAGATTATATGGGGTCCAATTGTAGTGCTGAAGAGCTATTGTCAGTGCAAGTTATTATAGCATATGGGTGGTTGGGTGGGGAGAAAAGCTGTTCCTTAGTCTGTTTGCATGAGTATTGTATTCATCTGTATCATCGGCCTGATGGCAAAAGTTGAAACAAAGGGTAACGGGGGTGTGACGTGTCTGAAATGATGCTGCTCGTCTACTTCCTCAGAAGAGTGGTGTAGACATCTTCCAGTTGTAGGAGCTCGTTTAGTATGCAATCTTCACCACACGGTGTAGGTCATCCGCTCGGCTGCTTTAGCAGCTTTAGTACCGCGTCATGATCATGTTTGTGAGGATGCTCTCGGTGATGGTTCTGTAGCAATTCAGCACCAGTCCCTGGGGGAGATGTGCTTGAAATACTACACTCGAACAGAAAGAGTCTTGAATGACTGTAGTGAATGATATGGTTTTTATCACCTTTGTAGGCACTCGATCAAAAAGGAATAAATATTGCTTGTCCGTCTAACAAATAACAGTTTCAGTGGGCTGTAGTCACTACGCAGGTAGCTTCCATTTCCTAGGGAAGAACTGTCCTTGTTGTTTGTTTGTTTTTTGACCAGGTTTGAGGACTGAAAGTCCATGTCAGGTGGCTGGACATGGTAAGTCCAACAAATTTTAATCTCTGCATACTCTCTGCTGCTTAATATACTGTTGGGATTTGTGCTGTGTTTACTTTTTATATGACTCTCAAGTCTTGTCATCTTCCATTTAAATAATCAAGAACATGTCTAATAATACGGATTTTAAGCTTTTATGAGTTTCAGCTAACGATCATCATTGTAGCCTTTCACAAGACTGGGTACTGTAACAGTGTTTTTTTATGGGCAGTAAAGCTATCGGATAGCTAGCTGCAGGTGGACCATAAAAGACACAAAGGTATTTGTAAGGGCTTTAACAAAGAAAAATTGACTCTAGTGTTTTCTGCTCCATTCTCTGCTGGTCTGTTCTCATTGTTTTAAAAATGGTTTCACATACCTTCCGACTGTTTGGCCATTTTCTTGTTTGTTTGTTTTTATTTCAGTCTATGGTAAGTTTAACAATTGATGTCTGATAGATTCTAGACCTTAAAATATATACTCCCATCTATCGCAGGAAAAATCCCAGAAATGTGAGCTGTTACTAAGGGGGGATAAGCAGGAAAGGAAGAAGAGGAGGAGAGCCTGATCATCTATTTATTGTTTAATCCTCCATCTATATGGCAGAGACAGAAACTGTCTGATAGTTGATCTTCTATTTAGCTCTAATCACAAAGCCCTGTTTCTCTTTGTCTCTTATTTTCTTATGCCTACTGCACTGCGATGATCGCCAACTTAAAAAGCGTACTAGCACCCCCTGTTGGCTTTTTTCTGTCAGCACACAGCTGCAGGGCAGACAGACTTTAAAAGATTTACTATCTATACCCTGCATCTGAACAGGATCTGCTCTGCATTACAATGTGCTGCCGATGTATTGCTTTTGCATACTAAGAAGTGTAAAATAGCATTACTTTGCCATATCTCTGCTTGCAGTCAATGAACTAAACTGCACTGAGATGTATTGAATCAATGCAATTCAGTTACATTGGCTGTGTTTCACTAGGCTCACTGCCTGCACTTTGTTTCATGCTGTGCCTCTGCAATTCCATCATGTATTGCAATTCTGTTTTAATATCTGAACAAACTGGATTAGTATTAAAATCAATAGACCTGAAAAATCAGATTAATCACAGAAAAGAAAAAGTGGAGGAGCTCACTATTGCAATAATGCAGGGTAAGGTGAGACAATATAAGCAGGAGAGGCAAGTGGATGTACAGTGAAAAGAGAGGAGAGTCCGAACATCTATTTATTCTCTATTCCCTCCCTGTTTTGTGGGTCTGTATGGAAGAGTGGAGAAATTTGAGCTTTCTATTAGAGAGAGAGAGGGTGGTGAGACAGCGCAGGGGAGGGAGCGGGAGAGTGAGAAGGAGGTGAGCAAACATGCGATATGGTGGGATGAGAGGAGGAAAGGATAGAGAAAGAAAAGTGAAGAAGGAAGCTAGAAGACAGATAGCTCAACAGATAGATAGATCTATATATAGATAGACAGATAGAGGTGTGTCCTTTTATGTTTTCATTCATGCAGTTGTAGGAGAGGATAGGAGGAGCAGCGCTTTCCCTCTCTTTCATTCTCTTTCACACACATATGCACGTGCACTTACAAACGCCAACACATACATTTTCTCTGCCGAGAGGGATGGACTCTCCTCCCCTGTGACTCCCAGGGAAGAGAGGAAGCAGCGGATTTTGCAGCTCACACACACGGACACATACTCTTTCTGTCTCTTTCGTCTCGCACATCCGGAAGAGCACATGTGTTTCCGAGTGGACTAACAAACAGAGGGATGCGTCATGAAGGTGGGCTCTCTACTATAAAATTTGTTTAATCTAAGCAGGAGTGAGTGAGCGAGTGAGTGGTTCTATCTATCTATCTATCTGGTGCAACCTGTGTGCTGCATGAGAAAGTCATGTCTCTTTGTTAGTGTCAAGTGCTCTGATTGTTCTTTGGCTGCAAGTGTTTTTTTCTGTTTTTTGTTTTCTTAGAGTGTGAAGATCAAGTCTTGAATATAGGGTGTAGCCATCAAGGATAGTGGTGCTGTGGGATATTGTACTTTGCCTTTACTTTATACTCTTCTCTGATCTTTGTTTATAGGAAGTAGGTCAGAAAATATCTTGAAATATTGCATGTAATGTGAAGTCATCCATGCTTTGGAACTGTGCATACTCATTCACACTTAGACCTAGATACAAGGTGCTGTATTGACTTGGTCTTGTGACTATTTTATCCACTGCTGTCTTTGGCAATCAGTGGAAAATGGGTTTATAAGTGCCTTTCATTACTTTATCCATAAACTCAATGTGATTTTCTGCATTTCTCTGTTATTCTTTATACGAATCTTATTATATTTTGAGGCAAATCTGTGTACGGTCATCCATGTCACGATAGTCTTTGGGTTCAGAAATATAAAGAAGTCCTGTTGCCTTCTTTTCAAGCACTGGAGATTTTGAGGTAACAAGGTGGGCTTTTGTAGGTGCATTCATACTGAGTGGATGGTGATGATGCAGTAAAAACAAAATGTGGTAAAAAAAAGAAAAAAGAAAAGAAAAATGTTTTAACCCTGTATATTAGGACGCTTTCACATTTTTTCTCTCATGCCTAATTAGAATCACAGAAAGTAATTGATGTATTTTTTATATACATACAATTTTTAGGTCAGTTGGATGATAAGATTAGCCCTCATTTAGCTACAGCTACAAAGCTACAGGACTACATTCACAATTGTATTGCCTGGCACATAAACTAATAATAAAAACACACACAATGACATTACTCAATGCCAACGAATGTTTTTTGATCTGCATATTAATTTTGCATGCATTATGACTCATTATGACTCATGACATCTATGTATTAGAAAATATTGCTAATGGAATGCTTATGAATTCAGATTATAATACTGGCTATAAATGTAGCGATTTACAATTATTTGTTTATGGGAAATAGTTATTAGTCGATATTGTGGGACATACTTAATTTATTATTAACAGGCTTACAGTAAATGCTGGCAGACAGTTGTGCTGAATATTTCTTTTTTTTTTAACATGCATTAACATAAAAATGTTTGTTAATGTTTGTTTTTTTTAAATATTTTTTACATTGTTAGCATTTAGTGTACAATAAGGTTATCTTTTATTATGTCTCAGACCTCAGTTATGGGTAGCCTATTAAAGTGACTCTCCAACAAAAGTCAGCAGGTAAAGCATCCAGTAGAAACCCTGATACATAATAACACCGTTCCCTAAACATCAAAATATCCTGTTTACTGAATACACAAGTTTGAATTACAAAGCAGATTTCATCACAGTGCAAATAAAATCAAAGAATGCTGGAGGAGGACAGCCAGACTAATCTTGTCCAGGCTTACCTCACTGCTGGTCAGCTCTCACTGGCCGTGATTCACTGATTAGCGCACAGAGCATGACTCAGACCCATACAGATATCAGGCTGTCCTCTTTTTGTGGTTTACTGAAATTTTATATCATGTGTGTGAACCTTTGACAACTATAAATTCTCCCAGGATCTTTATAGGAATGTTCTATACCAGTACTCTATGTCCCTGATCCTTCCTCTCTATCTCTGTTTCTCTTTGTCTCCTGGTGCCATCAGTCTTTCAGCCTGGGTACACATAGCACAGGCTGACAAGTGGGCTGCTGGGCCAAATTGGACTGGCCAAGTCTGGCCTACTACACTCTGTATATATCTATGGGGGGGGAAGAAGAAGAAGAAGAAGAAGAAGGGTGGTGATGGCAAAGGAGGGCAGGGGGGGAAAATGAGAAGAGAAGAGGAAAATATGATTACAGAAATAAATGCGCCATGAAAAGAAAAAAAAATTAATTCTGCTCACAGACAGCATCAATATGCTGGATACACAGACACACATTCACAGGGACTCATACAAACAGACCCAGAAGCCATCAGACCATGGTGTACAAAGCACCAACAGACAGTAGAGCCCTCAAACACCTGAACTGGTATCCATGGCAACCAAACTACTACCTCCTGAATTCTAGCCAAAACAGAACAGCCAGTGATTTATCTGTGAGTGATATCTCTACAAAGACAGGTCAGTCTGGCCTGATCTCATTTTGTGAAGAAGAATGTGTCCATTAAAGGTTAGAGGTTCGATTAGTCGTACTTCAGGATTAAAGCGGTCTGATTTACTGCATTTTGCCTGCGCGCAGTCTTCCCCTCTCTGGCAATACGTGTTGCGATTGTCAGTGAGAAACAGTAATTGGTAGATCTAGCTAACAAGGTGCACACTACTACTAAAAAGTCAGATTAATACTCTCTCTACATAAAGAAGGATTTTTCTGGAACAACTGTGGCAAAGGAAGTGGGGTAGGCTTCAGTCTAGAAATGCTGTATGCATTATTGGGATAATGAAACAACATAGTTATGCTATGTATGCATTTAGTACATCTAACTGTAATTTCTGTCACAGTCAATATATGAATAGCATCCTTATTTGGACTGTTGTAACCTTGCTTCTCTGTCCTCATGCTGCAGTATCCTCAGTGTCAGTGAGTTCAGTTCAAAACCATGGTTACCTCAAGAAAGAAAAACTATAAGAAATTGGAAAATGATCTTTCCATCAGTTTCTTATTCTTAGTTATTTTGTTCTAATTGTTAAAAAGATAGAATAAAGCAGTTCGTATACATACTGTAAATGTTTCTTTGTTAGAAAACCAGTCAATATTATATCATCTGGGCAAGCTCTCATAATGCTTCAAGCATTTTCTGTTACTGAATTAATGTCACATATTTAGCACTATGCACTCTCAGAGTGGTTATTCTGTTGCAGTTAATTGGGATAATGAACACGTTTAGTATTGTAGAGGCGTAAGTGTGGAGAACACGCGTGAATAGATTAATGAATCTCGTTCTAATATGATGTCTCTTCTGCAGATGTCACCTTAGGACAGCCCTGAGGTTGCTACCTGCATACTGAGTACGCTTAGTTGATTATATAATCGCAGATGGAATAAAAAGGATAAAAAGCTGAAAAAATAAAACTGCAGAAGATGCCTATAGAGCTACAGTTTGTGGTGTCTTCACTATTCATTCTTAAGCACTTTTAAAGTAATTTAGCATCAGTTTCATCAGTAGACAGACCTGCATGACTTATTACTTCAATACTAGTGTGAATAGCGTGAAAGGGGATTTGATTTTCGGGTTGTTTGTAGAGATTTTTCTTTCCTTGTTTTCTAATTTTGGGTTGACATTGTTCTCATTTGACAAAAAATCTTTTTGTGGGTGGGTTTATTTTTTTTTCCTTTTAGACTAAACTGTGCTTTTAGTAATTTTAAATATCCATCCATATTTTTTTGCTTATTTGGGGCTGGGTCGTAGGGGCAGCAGCCTAAGCAGAGAAGCCCACACCTCCCTCTCCCCAGCCACCTCCTCCAGCTTGTCCGGAGGAACACCAAGGCGTTCCCAGGCCAGCCGAGAGATATAATCTCTCCAGTGTGTCCTGGGTCTGCCCCGGGGCCTCCTCCATGTGGGACATGCCCGGAACACCTCACCCAGGAGGTTCCAAGGAGGCATCCTTGTCAGATGCCTGAACCACCTCAACTGGCTCCCTTTGATGTGGAGGCGCAGCGGCTCTACTCTGAGCCCCGCCTGGATGGCCAACCTTCTCACCCTACCTCTAAGGGAGAGGCCAGCCCATTTCTGCCGCTTGTATCCTCAATCTCATTCTAATTTTAAATATAATTTTTCTTTTTTCTGCATAAGGTCTAATTAATTTTTTTGGTTTCTGTTATGATTTTTGGCAGGGTTGCATTCCTCAAACAATTTGTTAGCCTTTGCCATTTCAAAGCTACATTTCTGCTTTAAAAGCTACATTTTGAAATGTCATATTGATATACTCAGTAACCTTGTTTGCACCACCTCTGGTACAGATAGATGGATTTTAGTTGTATAGAGTTGAAAGCTGTCTGAGACTTGTCCGTAAGACGATTTAAATCCCCTGTTTTGTGTCAATCATTTCCCCTAGGAGTTGAAAGAAGACTTTCATTTAGTTGTGTATGAAAAGGTGGATTGCTATCTAACAGTAATGCACTGATATAAAGCATGATCTACACTAGACCACATTATTAAGGAGTTGGCCTGTGTAGCTCTACCTACTGAATCCCCTTTAAAACTACAGCTGGCTCTGCACAAGTTTACAGTGTCGCACCCACTTTAATTTATTTCAGATTCAAGGTTGTTCTGAAGGGTTGGTGGTATGTGTGGTAATCAGGGGAGGATGACCAAATTCATGGTGTTGGCCTTGTGGGTTGACAACATCAGGTCCCCTCACTTCTGCCCTTCACTGATTTTGATTGACACATCATTCATCACTAACCCTGCACTAACAAGGGTTTAACAAGACAAAGCATATAACACCTCTTAGAACATTACAAGATCTTGTCAGAGAGAAAGAGAAAATGAGATTTAACAAACCATTAATAATGAATGAACCTGGAGGAGAGGAGAGGACGCTGACTCTTTGTTTCATATATTTACATTTCTGCGCCCTGCTGTTTTTATAAATTGGTACATTGTTACAGTATTAATTCATTACATAGCTTAGAGGAAAATGTAATCCAGATTAAATTTCACTAAAGTAATAATACAACAGCATTTTGTGTGTTTATTCACTGCTCCTACGTGCAGTCACTACCCGCACTTTGTCCTTGATTTGTCTAAGACAGTCCAGTTGTGGAAACCCATCTATTTCACAGGTGACACAGTTAGTCTGCATTAGTTCTCATTAAGTTCCTGTCACTACTTCACTTCAGTCAACTAAGGGTGACACAGCCTGCAGAGGGATGATCAATTTGTTAAAGAAGATGTGTTCTTTTCGTGCACCTATCGAAGAGTATGGATTTTTTTAAGTCTTTAATGGGTCTAACTTGCTTGCCTTTTTCCTCAAATGATAAAAAGAGAAAAATGAACATGGCATTAGCATGATGAAGTTAAAATTACAGTCAGGTGAGTGTTTGAGGAAGTCCCTTTTCAGTGCTGTTATTCTTTTTCTTCTTAAAAAATACTAAGGGGGGACTTATATTAGCCCCTCTTAGCTACTGCTACCCAGAGCTAGTGAAACTTTAGCTGAAGTTGATATATCCCTGTTGGACTGTTGCATAGTGAATAAACTCTCATATGATTTTAGAATGAAATTCTAAAGGAAAACGAGCAACCAAAACTCCAAATAACTTTCATGTTCAAAAAGGAGCAGAAAGAAGCATAAGCATATTAGGCTACGTTCACACTGCAGGCAAAAGCGCATCCAATCCGATTTTTTTGACCCTATGCGACCCATATCCGATCATGGTATGACAGTGTGAACAGCACAAATCCGATATTTTCAAATCCGATCTGGGTCACTTTCGTATGTTGTACTGAATCCGATACATATCTGACGTTTTAGAAAGCGACTGCTGTTTGAACGGTCATGTCGCATTAAATCCGTCTTTTACGTCAATGACACAAGACAGACGCTAATTATTAGCACCGGAGAAGCGCCCGAGAAGACATCGCGAACGCTTCCTGGCCATCCGGTGAAACTGCTGGGAAGACAACGTTGGAGAAACGTTAACATTTTATTTGTACTGTATAATCTGCAGATTCTGACAGAAATCTGCAACTATCCTTTGAAGCACCGCTCCTCTCTAAAACAGCAATAAGGATAAATATTAGGTTATCTACATTATTATGTAAATAACAAAATAACTTAAAGCAAAAATTGGGAAACGTGAATTCCGAAGTCTTTATATTAAGGGCCATCAGTCAAACAATATTGTTTGCTCTGGGTCTAAACAGAGCGCGTTGTGTGTGACATCTTCTTTTCCGCATGCGGGCTACTTTGAGCGTTCACACTAGAGCGCGTTTGCTGTCGCATTTTATTTGTAGTGTGAACGAGCAGACAAAAAAATCGGATTTGATCAAAAAATCGGAATTGAGCATTAAGACCTGCAGTGTGAACGTAGCCTAAATTCCAGATTCAAGATTCAAGACCCTTAACCTCTAACCCAAACTGTTTATATGAGGGAAAGTATTATTTTTAGGACACTTGAACCTAACATTAGTAGTGGCATAATCTTAGCTTAAAACCAGATGTTGCTGTTTAGCCAGCAGTTTGTAGGCTGTTCGGAGATTGGAGGTCTGCATGTCTAATCTGCTTGCAATAAGTAACTGCGATAATATCAAGAATAAATAAGCATGCCAATGCACAATTTCATGTGTTAGAGCCCTGACTTCAGTTCAGGAGATGAGGCTTGAGGTGAAGAGGAAAAGGATGACATTTTATCAAGATGCTGGTTGTTTTGGTCTTTTTGCGTTGCATATTCGCTTCTTTGTTAAAAGGGACCCCTTGTCAGATGATAATACACAGGTATGAGCCTTCATATCTTGAGTCAGAAAGTTTAGAAATAGATGAAAATTTGCTTGCACAGCAGGCAAATGCCTAAGAGTTCCCTTCTCCTCAACCTTTGGCATACAAAGTATGCAGCCAGTCTCTAGCCACACACATAAAATGCAATTAGACAAAAAGCACCATGTTCAAGGTGGCGGGGAAACATGGGAGCTTCCACAAACCGGTGCCCTAAGTTAATGAATTCATTAAAAAACTAATGCATTAGTTTGGCAAAATATTTAAATACACACTATTTAATCTATATTCATAAGTAAAATATTCTTTATATTATATTCTAATCTCAAAAAATTACTAATCGCACCTTTGAATGTTTGTAAGTGTTATTGCTGGGTTCAAATGTACTAAGTAGCAGGGGCTTTTCTGTGTATAATTTCCATTTTTCTCCATGTACTGGAGTTTTCTCAAAATAATCCTCCCACAGTCCAAAGACATGCATGGCAGGTTAAATGGTTATTCTAAATTGGCTGAAGCTGTGAGTGTAGCTGTCAGTCTCTCTCTTGGAAGACCCTATCATTCAAATATTGCAGCATAAATCAACATTTTTCAATCTTGCGTTGTTCAGTAGGTGTAGATTGAAGTGTCCCAAATAAAGTAGTCATTGAACATATAGTATCCATATATAGACAGAAATATACAGGTAGGGAAAAAAGTGACTTACCACCACCTCCAGTCAACCAGTGTTCATCATTTAGCAGCATCTAGCTCTAGTTTCAATCGTCTTGCTCACCTGATGTAAAAAAAAAAAGAAAGAAAATCATCATAATCATAACCATTACCTTCATGTGCAAGAGAGAGAGCGGTTTAACTCAACATGATCTAATGGCCAGATCTGAATAGGCCACAGCAGGAGTGCAGATGATGTACAGTAGGTATGGTTTATTGTGACAGTGTTATTAACAGTGCAAAAAAAAAGTGTAGACTCAGTGATTTTAAAGTTAGCTCCCTGTCCTGGAGTTAAATCTGCCACTAAACTTCTTGATGTGTTGGCTCATTACTCTGAGCATCAGCATCCCTGGGGCTTGCAAGAGGGCTCGAAGGCCGGAGAAGGAGAAGGCTGGGAGACTGTCAAGGCCATACGTATAATAAAATTGCTGTCACAAACTTTGCTCCAAGTAAAATAGTGGCAGACAAAAAAAATTGTGTCAAACACCACAGAGTCCTCTACATCATAAGATAGACAGGCAGCAATGGCAATTTTATCGATTTTTCTCACTGGGGTGCCCAAACATATTTAAGAAGCCAAAACGTTGATAAACTAATATGTTTGTGTAAAGAATGAAAGGACCATAAAATCTAATGATGGTTTAGCCAATCCTGTGCGATAAGAAGTGGGATACTGTGGAGGTATTGTACAGACGATACAGGAGCTGTAACTTTCCATTCCGACTTTATTCATCTCCAAACTACAACCCCAGCAGAACCCCTCCTCCCGACCTGGGTGTGAGTGAAGCCCTCTGGTGGCCACCCTAGCCACCTAGCCTAGCCACCTGTGTCATCAACCGCCTTACTGAAATACCTCTTCACCTTTAAAAGTTATGAAAAGATAAATTAGCTACAAAGTCAAAAACCTGATTATTTCTGTTGTTAAATTTGGTATTTTTCCTGTAGGACACCTTGTAGGAGACATTAAATTGTTAAAGTTGATTTGGAGCCAGCTTTAACTAGAAATTAAAATTCTTTTTTGCTGAGATATTTCTTTATGGACTAAAAAATTACGCTGAAATTGTGAATCCTGCAGACATCCTGGAAGTGTGGAGAGAAGGTTCAATACCAAGTCTTCTGTAGAACTAAACAGCGATGATGACTTTTAAAATAAAACATTTCTGTTATTGAAAGTAATTGAAGACTAATTAGCTAAAGAGTCAAACATCTCTGTCCTTTAACACACCTATACAAACGCTTCACATCATACTTACTTAGCTTAATTTCCTGAAGATTTACACTGCCTCTACTTGTCAAACCCTGAGCTAAGCTATTTATATCTAAATTAAATGCTATGGACAGTCACACTCACAGAACTGATAGTCTGACAGCATAGCACGGACACCCAGACATATAATCCACTCACACCAGAGACTAATAAACGCTCACACGTGTTGTTCCTGTTAAATGACACTTTGTCACAGAGCTGCTACTTATTCATTTATTATAATTACAAATACACTGACACAAGCGCTCAAAGCCCAAATGCAAATAGTGCCGCACTCTAAGGTTATGTGCATTGTCAAATGTTGTGGTCATTACAAATCTCTGAAAAAGGTCATGGTGCACTGCAGATATAGCACCCAAGCCCCTTTTGTGGGGCAGATCATCTCTCTGTCCCCAAGGTGATCACATTACTCAAGCTAGGAAGAAAAAAAAGTTGCAGCACTGAATTGAGTTCAATCAACAGAGTTTAATGGCTAATTCAATCCATGTGTAATTTGTGGATAAATTTGCATGAAAAGTTTATGTTATCACAGAAAAAAAGGTCTTCAGCTTTCATAATCTTATCATTTCCTAAAAGTTTAAACATGATATTACTTTGCTCGTTGTTTGGCTGCTATCCCATTTCTAAAGCTCAAAGGTCCAGATAATTATTTTTTTTTAAAGAGTGCACAGAGAGATGAGCCCTTATTGTGAATCAATTCATGAAGCTCACTCTTTCAGTGCTCCCTTTTTGTTCCCTGCCATCGTTGTAATTTAGCCTAGGCCTGTGACTTGTCAGGGGATCGTGCCCAAGCAGCTCTACTGGCAGATCTTTAATGAAACACTTTGGTGCACAAAGCATGTGAGTGCTTCAGTGGATATGTGTGTGTATGGGTAGTCATAAACCATTCTCTGTGTCTGTATACACCAGCTGAGCCAGTGTAATTTAACATCCTGCTGATTCCACCACAGACACATGGAGTCACAAACACATGCACAAACAGTGAAGTGCGGTGGTATGACCAGTGGCAATAGGATACATTTGCTATTAAAGATATGCAGGAAAGTCAGGAAATGCCGTTTGGATGGTCGGAAATGTGGAGAAAAATGCAGTGGTATGCAAAACATCTGCTTTTTAGTAAGATGAGAGCACCGTCGTGGTAGCTTTAGTACTATAGTCAACAAAAACATACAGTATATCGCTTGTATTGCTACACCAGCAGCAGCGTATTGCAAGTGTGATTTTGTGGATTGCTTATGTTTAGAAGTTCTTATGTGTGTCTGTGTGTGAGAAGGAGGCAATGAGGGCAGTGTCTTTCTTTCTGGACAGTAATTGTAATGCAAATGTAAGAGGAATAATAAGACATGTGGGTAATAAAATGGTGTTAAAAGTAGATAGAATATCAGTTATTCAAAGCGGTTTTCTTATTAAACACTGTAAGAGTGTGGTGGAGCAGCTATGCTGGAGAGTCTACTCTGCAGAAAGCTAATAGTACAACTTATAAATATGGTATAACACAATGCAGTTTGATTCACATGCAGGCGCTGAGTGGAAACTGTCTTGCATTGGGTTGGACTGAATCCATTGAACTACACATTTGCAAAAATGACTTAGAAAGCAACGTTGCGGTTATTTATAAATTCAAAAAAATATTAATTCGTTCAACATGTGAGACATTTACACCTTCAACAATTACCATATGTATAAATAATTAAATATCAATGCATCACCAGATTTACAGACAACACAGCAAGTCCAGATGAAAACAAGCCATACAGAAGATTCAGAACAGCATGTCCATCAAAGAAAGCAATGTGTCTTATCAAAGCTTCTATTAGATTTTTTAATAGAAAATATTAATTCCATTATGAAATGAGTCACTTGCAACGAAGGCCCCTATTCAAATTAATGTCTGACTGCAGCTTCTTTTATAATGTGTTTAAGTTCAGGTTAGAAAAGATTCAAAGGAGAGAAGACAGTGATTACTGGATTTAATGTTGCTTTGTGACTGCTGGCAGTCGAAAATCAACATCTGTTTACTAATGAGTTTGCCACAAATTGCCACATCACATTAGAAAGAATAGCCATTGTTTCGTTCACGACTTGTTTCTGCCTAAAATCACCCCTCCTCCCATCATGACCGCCACCCCCACCACACACACTTCAAAACAAAAACAGAGAAATTAAGAAATTAAGAAAATTCCTGATATCAACAATCATATGTGTGTTTTTGGTTTCCCAAATTTAGCACATTTCTTTGAAATACAAAGAGATGAACAAAAGTGCACGCTCTTTGAATATAATTAAGTTTCACAGTGAACAGTAAGAAGAAACAAAGATGATAAAGTCCTAGCACTTTCTGCTGAACCAGCAAAAAGCATACAGCCCTTACAGTCTGTGCTAAACAACCAACTGCTCCTAGCTGACTGGATAAAAGCTGATTAAATGAACAACTGAGCGCTGAGTGGGTGGGTCAACAGTGGACTCAAGTCTCATCACGGTCAGCAGGGTTCTTATGTCATTTTAACAGGACTGCGGATGACTTATTGATTTTGATAACACAGGTGGTATGAATGGACACAGGCACTTTGCAAGAGAAGGAGGCATGAAGGGAAAGTGTGAGCGAAAGTAGATTGAGTGCATGATTGTGGTAGATGTGAAATGTTTAAATGTGATAACCTCTTATTAGTCAAGGCGAAAACAAGTGTCCAGAACATGTCTGCAAACAGACTATATGAATTACAACAGTATATAACACTTTGCATCTTCAAGTCCTTCCTGGTCATGTTTCTTCTTCTCTATGAATCAAAATGATTTCTCTGTCTTCTACAGCTTATACAAAGATGCACAAAGACAGACATTTAGAAGTGTACATCATCATTTGCAGGTCAGCTTCAAGGCCAATGCTGACTTTTGTTATCAGAGATTGACAACGACCTCTGTCTGTTAAGAAAAGGTCAAGGAAGAGGTCCGCTGAAAGCTTTGCTCAGAGAGAGACAGACTGCGTTGCCTCACCTGCCTGACCTTTAAAAGATGATGCATATAGATGCATATTCAAGACATAGTTTGGTCTTAAACTTTTCTCTGAAGTGTAGGACTCTGAACACCAAAAATAATTTATTTGCATTTTCCATGACGACAATGACACAAACAGATGAATGTAGATAAATGTAAGTTATAACTAGACCAACAAAGAGTTTAAAACCTACCCACCACTTAGGACTGGTGAAGGGTTTACCATCCACCATTCCCAAGACACATCCAACCAGTAGCAGTAGGTGCAGAAACCAGTCCGTTTTAGTGTTTTAAGGACAGAAAGCTGCATCAGTCACAGTTGCTGTTGTATTTCATCCCCTCACATCCCCACATGCACTCTCAGGTTCAAACTGTCAGCATGGATACATGCTGCAATCTGTTTGCTCCAAATGAAACCGTAAAATATGTTTTTCTTCACAAAACCCTTTTTTATACAAAGTGCACAGCATCTGAAGACGTGACACTGTGGATTAAACTGGATGATGGATCGTTTCAGAAGGCCTGAACAACACAAAATGTGCTAACCTTCAACCTTAAGAAGGAATCGAGGACTAGAGATAGAACAAGCAAATTGAGAAATAGCAGCACAGTTCCCTGCTGAGCGGGAATTGATGAGATTTTTTACCGAGTTTAGGTATGAAGGTTCAAGACTGTCAGAGTAAATCTGGGGAAGAATGGAGCTGCTGGGACTGTCTACCTCTCTAGCTCCTTTCATTCCCAGACTTTCTTTAGAAGTGATGGATGGGCTTGCTCCAGTGTTGCAAACGGAAACAGAAACGATTCAATTTAGAGTGACTGATGAAAAGTTTTGTGTACTTATAAAGTCGTTTGTCATAGAAATTAAATCAGGGAACACAAAGTGACATGAAGAAATGGGATAAGACACTTCATGTGTCTCAGTAGCTTTGCAAGCATCTGCCTTTTTTATTGTCACCCCACAGAAATTGAATCAGTGTATATAGGCTACAGAATTTTTTCAGTTAGTTTTTTCTCTGTGCAATTTGTGCAATATGTTCAGAAAATTACACATTTAATATGTTATTGTAGTTTAAAGGCTCTTTTGGAAGGTTCTGCTAAAAGAATCACACAGAAAACTAGTAATTTTCATCCATCAGAAAATAAACAAGTTGTTGTCAAGGCAAGCTGCTTTTTGAACCAATCCCATTCAGATAGTGATCCGAGACTGAACTGCGTGACTTCAGGATAATTCTCTCTCCAATGTTACCACACCATGTCTCACCATCTGTATACCAGTTTCTAGGAGAAGTGCAAATATTGAACAGAGGAAGCTACTGTAACAGCAAAGGGCCAGAAAGATGGAGCTAACAGCGTTTCGTTGTATGTTTCCAATAGTTTTTCATTTAACTGTTCTTCAGTGAGATGAAAAAAACAAAACTTTCCATTTAGGTTTCTGGTAACACTTTAAAATACGACCTGAGAATAAGGCACAAATACCCTGTACTTTCTGGGGCAAGGGTCATGTTATGGAGTGACTAAGGCGCAACTATCCTGTACTTACCTGCAATTTGCAGGTAACAAGTCAGGTTTTTGCAGGAAACAATGAAACAAGTATATTGTAAGTACACTGTACTTTCTGGGGCAAGGGTCGTGTCATTGGGTGAAACTACAGGGTACATAAGATGTAAGATGAGGAAATATTGTTTGTTTTCTGGTATTTACCATGAAATAATCCAGTTCTTAAAATTGCTTAATTAAATTTTATGTTATTATTTTATTGTTTCCAGTAAAAAACAACAACAACAACAACAAAATTACACGTAATTACAGAGACTTGTGCCTTAGTCGCGGGTGCTACAGTGTAATTGTTTCATTGTTTCGTGGGTCTTGCAAGTGACGCATAATATGGCTTGCATTTCATAAAGTACAGGGTACTTACAGTGTAATTGTTCCATAGTTTCTTGCAAAACCTGCCTGCAAAATGCACATAAGTACAGGGTACTTGCGCGTCATTCGCGGGTTGTGTTATAAAGTGTTACCAGGTTTCCCTATGTCTAATTTTTATATTAGATTTGACACTTGTTTGTACATTTTTATTGCTCTCAGAATAACATGTGATGAATGACATCGTGTTAAACACAACTCGTTAATGAGGCGCATCATGTCTGCTCTGCTCTATGTGAGAGAAGTTATAAAGAAAGGAGAAACTGGTGTAACCAAAGATAACAGCCCTTCTCAGCAGGAAAAGCTGAAGCTGAAAAAAGATTATTATTTAACTACTAAATGTTAATTCAGTAATTCATGCATTTTATTCAGCAGAATTTAAGTCAGATCTTATCTTATGCATTAAAGCATGATTCCCAGTCTCTTCTACAGAGTGAGGAATAAAAAAATTGTGAAACTCTAATTACTACGGTCTATATTTATATATTGTAGTTAAATAACCTCTAGCTGCTGTGTGAATAAGTGGATGTAAAATGTGTCTGATGTTTTCAATTTTAGATTAAATGAAATACACTCTGTTAACCTAAAAGATATACAGTATAACATGTGAAGTGATTCCATTAAACCCCAAACATAAGCTTTTCCTAAAAGAAGGTTTTAGCTAGTTTATGTGACAAAACACTGAACAAAAACAAAGTAAAAAGTAACTAAGAGTGGGGGGCGACCGTGGCTCAGGGGGTTGGGAAGCGTATCTGTAACCGGAAGGTCGCCGGTTCGATCCCCGGGCTCTCTGTCCTGGTCGTTGTGTCCTTGGGCAAGACACTTTACCCTACTGCCTACTGGTGTTGGCCAGAGGGGCCGATGGCGCGATATGGCAGCCTCGCTTCTGTCAGTCTGCCCCAGGGCAACTGTGGCTACAACCGTAGCTTGCCTCCACCAGTGTATGAATGTGAGAGCATTGTAAAGCGCTTTGGGTGCCTTGAAAAGCGCTATATAAATCCAATCCATTATTATTATTATTATATAAAAATGGTCATAGATGAAGTAGATGAGACTCATACTACTGTCAAAATCCCTTTACTTGACTCTTTTAAAGCATAGACATTCCTATTTGCGTACATGGGTCATTTTTAGGCAGAAGGAACAAACTACTGACAAATAAATTGACCTTCCGCTACCTGAAAACATTTAGCACATCATGAAAAATATAAGAAAGAAGACCAAACTCCAGCAGCTGGTTTCCTCAGTGCCCATTTAAAGACTGTTGTTATATGGCGTTATTTTTGTGCCTCTATTTTGAACACATGTAAATAAGAAGTACAAGTGTTGCATTTTGAGGAGAGAATGATTTTGAGTGAAGAAAAGCTTAATTAGACCGAACAAAATTCATTGCTGCATGCAAGAAATGTATTTCAGTGTTTGCTATTATCCATATACACACACAATGACTCTCGCTAAGTTGTTGGCATTTGCTCTAGCTCAGACCTCTGCTCTGTGTTCTGACAGAGATCTGAGGACCTGCTCCCAGTGTGTCGCTCCGCTCTCAACATCTATGCTCAGCTCTTCCTGTACACCGTTATAGATGTGCCACAAAACCACCCAATCACAGACTTGGATGCAAAAATTCTAATTGGCTGTTTTGTTCTCCAATCAGCTCGCTAGCTGCGTTCTGGAAACGCTGTCCAAAATGTAGCTAAATCCAGTGGAGTGGTTTGGGTTAGAGTAGATTAAAACCAACAATGGCCTTAAAAAAGTATATATTTTAAAATAAAATAATTAAACATACTAACCTAAAATGGGTTTAGCTAAATTTTGGACAGTGTTTCCAGAATGTAGTACCTAGCAAGCCTATTTGGGTTTATCAAATTTGCAAATCATTACATTTACTTTTTAAACTGTGAACCAAACTTTTTGGAATTAGGGTTGTAGATGTTTTTTTGTGGTTTGACTAGAAAGTTTTCTCTCTTTACTTGTCCCTCCAGCTTTCAGTGAATGTAAAATGCATAATGAGTTCATTTATGTGGTTCATGGTAGCACTGAGCAGCAGCTGAGTGTACAACAGTGGTTTCATTACGACTTCTTATTCAGAACAAAGTGAAAATGCATTACTGAAGTTTAATTGCCCTCATAGATTTATAACTGTACTTTAATGGGTGTACTTTAATGCATGTGTTTCATTAAACTACTTTATGTTTCATTAAAATATTTTTTGGCCTCCCGTCCACACTGAGATGGCGTTTTCACTCATGGAAAACGCTCTCGAAAACGCAGACATTTAAAAATGGTGCTTTCGCGTCACAGTGTGGACAGCGAAAACGCAGACTTTCTAAAACGATGAAGCATGTCAGTCATATGATGTAGGCATGTGACCAATTAAACTAAGATAGCAATTAAACTAAGATAGCAAAGGGTATTATACAGCAGTTGTTTTGTGTGCTCTCTATTTTTACAGCCCTATTAAAGATTAATATCACTTTGTACATGCTCCAGATAGCTTTTCTTCAAATTCTTTAACTCTCACTCGCTTTTGCAACTTTGTATTTTTGTTTTACTCGCAGCAACAGCTCCACCCCATTGTTAGTCCATTTTAAAAACTTGGTGCTTTTCCTCAACATTTTGCTGCAACATTTCAAATACCCGGAAAGTAAATAAGCGGCAGACAGAAATGAGGCAGGTAGAATCTTCTTGCGTTTCACGCATGCGCAGTACTGGAACGTAATCGTTTTCAATGTGGACACGCAACTCTGTGACAACGACTAAAAAAGCTAGTGTGGATGCGGAGCATTTTCAGACGAAAACGCAGTTTTCAAATCTATCCGGGCTAGTGCGGCTGTAGCCTTTGTGCTTTAATGAAACAAATGCAACTGCAAACCAAATGGAAGAAAGGAACAACGTGGCCATTTTTCTGCCAGAAATGAGCCAAATATGCCTCTACTGCTTAGCCTTTAAATACTGTAGCTACAAATCACAGCTATTCTTCACATTATAAATGCTTCAAGCAGTTCTTCATTCTGTTAGAGTAGAAAATTAGATTTGAGAATTGTGACCCTGTTGCTTTAGCTGAAATATTAAGGTGAAATTTAACTGTTGCTCTGCCCACTTTGTATTCCAGAGCATACTCTTGTCCTGTGTGTGTACCTGCCTTAAAGATGGATGATGTTCCTCTTCTATTGATTGGCCCCAGTGATGGATTCAGGCTGAAAGTGAAAGAGACATAAGTTGGCATTAAGCCAGGCCCTCTTACTGTTAGCACAACCAAAAACAAAAATGAATATGTGCGGCTGTACAGAGGCAGAAAGACAGAGGAAAATAATGGTGCGATGATATCTTTATTCCAGTATTTATTTACTTAAGATGTATTTAAAGCGCACCATAGGTCATTGACCAAAACATGCATCTCCTGCCAAAAAGCTATAAGAGTAAAAAAAATAAAAATCCCATCATCCATTTTTATGCTATGTGTGCATAAGGCCATCGGGACTCTTGGGTGCACCACAGTGATTTTTAGTCACATCTGAGCTGGCAGGATCAAAAATCAGCAACATAGCATGACACAGTTTGTAATTACCATATAGAAAGGCAACGCAGTAACAGAGGCACAATGACGGGACATGCGACATCGAGTGATTATCATAACAAATGCAGAGCAGAGCACTCATATGTTGTGGTCTCTACAATCCCCACAGCTCTGTTATTATTGTTGTTCCTGTTACTTTGAGTTTGACAGAGCCAGCCTAGCAGTTTCAGCTCACTTTTCTCCTTCCCACAGACACGGAGTGATATTGATCGTCACATGTAACTCTCAGCAGGAAAGCAAATGAGCATATTTCCCAAAATGTCAAGCTGTTTGGATGAACATTATGAATGAATCATGTTTGCAACTCAGTATAGCCAAAAAAAAAGACTTCAAAAGAACAATGGCATTTCCAGTGAAACAGTAAATTATGTGTGTTTTTCTTATTACAGTACCTGAGAGGCTCAGCAGCTTTTTTTTTTCTTTCTTGTTGACATGAATTAACTTTAATAAGATTACATAAAAGATTTATGTACTAAAATGGGGTACAGTGGTATAGCGGTTACCACTATCATCTTACAACAAGATGGTTTGGGGTTTGAACCTGTACTACCAGTACTAAGAAGCAACTGCAACATTTCAGTAAGGAGAGATGGTGTTGAAGAACTGAACGTAATTTACTGAGACACAGAATTCAATGAAGCTATTAGACTGATGACCCACCATGACAGAACAGAATCCCAGTGGTGGTAGGAATTAGGACCAGTCCACCCTAGTTTAGACACTGAAGATGAAGATGGAAGCTTGGATGGGTTTTTGCTTTGAAGCACACAGAATGGAGGCCGATTGGCTCAGAGAATGCAGGTGTGAAAGTGATTGGACTAGAGCAATGGACAGCAGGCAAATGAGTGATCTTCCCCTCTGAACTTATGCAGTTTCATAATCATTCATAATCTTCTTCTTACTTGGATAAGTAGTTGCATGTATATGGTTATCAACCCAGAGATTCCCATTGAATTAAGATGATGTTCAGTTGAAAGTGGAGCAGTGGCAGCATATATCCCATCACAAACATGGACAGATAGAGCAAGTTATAATAGAATGATGTCTTGTTTTGTTTTTTAGAAGTCTGTTCTTGAATCAGTTTTAGCATTTTCCACTATTGCCTGGTTTGGCAATGTTAAAACCTAGGGACTGCATAAACTTGAAAAAGTTGTGAGGGCAGCCAAAAATGTATTAGGTCTCCCACAGTCACCGTAACTTGCTGTATATGAGCAGCAAGTATTGCGAAAGGTCTGAGCTATTGTGGAGAGCTAGAAACACGCGTGGCATAGAGAATTTCAACTGCTTCCTTCAGGCTTCAGGTACAAAACATCAAAAGTGTGTAATAGAACCAAAATCAGTCTGTGATGTTTGTACCTTACCTTACACCATTTTAGTTTTATTTAAATATATTTTAGCAATATTTCTCTTTTTTTTTCTTCATGTTTGTTTGATTATGTCTTGTGATTTTGTATGTTTGGTTTATTTTGGACGTGAATTTAAGTTTTAGTGCATTATTGTAGTTGTTTCAATGATAAACAACAAAAATGGATAAGCTGTACCAAAAATAAGTAGCACCACCTAACAGCTGCAGGAGATGTTTAATTGTAAAGGAAAAAATAGTGCAGTGGTTAACATGTGTGATGGCTGCACTTACAGCCACACAGTGGTAATACCCACCATGTTAGTATAGCTTATAAGTAACATTGCATTCACATGTCTTTCTTTAAATATAGGAATTAATTTACAGGACAATAAATAACTGGTTTTGGTTTAGAGTTAATTCACATATCCACATAACACTGCATTCTAAAATAAGTGCGCACATTTTAGTTTACACTGTTATGTATGATTAATCTTTTGTTTTCTGAGTTACCTTAGCTGCAGCTGTTCCAGTCCCTTGATTAAGGAGCCAAGAGGTGGAAAAGGGGCGGAGCGAGCTTTAAAGGAAGACTGCAAATTGGTTCATGCCATAACTCGGGACCATGGGGGGGAATTGGAGTTCATTATGTTTGTTTTACCCCTTCTCCTGTTTTTGTGGGCTGATCAGCCACTATTTAAGTTTCCCCTTTGTCTCATTAAGTTAGGTCAGTTTGGTTGAGTTAGCAGTTGTGTTGTCAACTTTGAGTAGAGTTTTGTTATTTTGACCTCTTTTATGGGCCCAAGATTTTGATTCTTTTTGCATGAGTTAACCAATTATGTTTTTTGGGTTAAATAAAAAATCTTTTTTTTTTGGACTTTAACCTGTGCCTAAGTTTCCTTCACTGCTCAGTCCATCACAACATGTTTGCCTAACCCAATAAATTCTAGTAAATCTAGTTTGAGACCAGGAAGAGACACAAATCCCTGGGTGGGGTTTTTCAGGAACCTTTGTAAAAGGTCTATGCCAAATCAAATATGTGGTTCCATCTGCTGTGGCAATCCCTTATGAGTAAGAGGGTAGCTTACAGAAGCTTTTATAAATGAAATAAAATGTTATGTAACTACAATAAGCCCAAAGCTTAAGATATTATTGTTATATGAAGGCTCATAGAAAATATAAAATTCCTTGTAGCTATAGGGTCAAAAAAAGCAAGTTATAAAGTTCTTATTTAAGCACCAAATCCTGCTTCATAGTACAGGCTTCAAATTGGCTGAGACCTCTCTGCGTTGAGTTGTATCCTCTCGTGCATCTCCAGTATGTGGATTTCCTCCAGGTGCTCCAGTTTTCTCTCACAGTAGAAGCATCTTCTTGCCAGATTAATTGAAGACACAAAACTAGCTGAAGGTGTTGATGTAAGAGTGTGTAGTTGTCTCTCTGTGTTTGGCTGTAATGGACCGTCAGTGTGTCCAGGATTTACAACACCTTTTTTGCCTGTTGTCAGCTGGAATATGCTCTTCTTTTAAAAACAACAGTCTACAGGCAAATTAACATCTTACAGTCAAATAAGAATTTAGTGGCCACATATTTAAACAACACAGATGCGCTTACAGGTATTTTTTAGGATTCCTGTAGGCAGATTGGTCCAAATATTATCTGATATAAGGCTTCTACTGCTTCATTTAATTCCAACGTCCTTGATAGGGTTGAGGGGCACATCATCTGTTGCAGGACTCTTGTAAAATAATAACTCTTTAAGACAGTGGCTGTTTGGTTGGGATCACTGTCAAAATGCAAAATGAGTTCAGTGCCGATGATGTCCTGCTTTTATTGTGTGGTGTGGAAAAAATGTAAACATCTTTAGTGTCCAAAAACCTTTGCATATGACTGCATATGTATGGCTTACGTCTCACCATTTAAATTCATTAAAGCGAGAAGTGTTTCTAAGAACAGTTCCTGCTCCACAAACATTAACACGAATGAGAGAAAATCCATACATGCACAAGACTTGACAGAGCAGTCAAACAGAGTGATAGTGGAAAATCTTCAAAGACATGTAGCCCCTGGTCTTCCAGCCATTACAGAACAAGAGCCAAGAATCTGGTCATCCATTCCTTTCTTTTATTTGACTAAAGGTGTCAAGCTGAGGCGATCACTCCTTTTTTAAATTGAACAGATATGGAAAAAAGGCTCTCAGCCAACTGGCTACTGCACTCTTTAATAAAGTTAACTCAATTTACTCTGTGCTCTTGAAGATATTTCCTGCTCTGGCTTTATGGTTAGTTCTTTAAAACTGTTTCCAACTTTGCACAGCATGGCCTGGTGCATTTCTCTTATTCAAACACCTAGACAACAAGAGAGCTTCATAATAATAATGGATTGGATGTATATAGCGCTTTACAATGCCACTATTCATTCACTCTCACATTCACACACTGGTGGAGGCAAGCTACGGTTGTAGCCACAGCTGCCCTGGGGCAGACTGACAGAAGCGAGGCTGCCATATCACGCCATCGGCCCCTCTGGCCAACACCAGTAGGCAAGTAGGGTAAAGTGTCTTGCCCACGGACACAACGACCAGGACAGAGAGCCCAGGGATCGAACCGGCGACCTTCCGGTTACAGATACGCTTCCCAACCCCCTGAGCCACGGTCGCCGTCATTATGGAATAACATCTTTAGAAAGCTTCTGTGGTTGTGCTTCACTAAAGGCAGAACTGTTTCACTACTCATCCAGCTGGCACTTTGAGCTCTTGGTTCACTCCAGGGACCAGAGCAGACAGTCTCTAACAACACTCAGTCTCCCAAGAGAGGAGCACTTGATGTCACTTTCCAAAAGGCAGGAGCAGGCAACAGCTCAGAGGTGAAAACTGTGGCAGCAGGATTGAAGGAAAGCACTCGTTTTTTGATAGAAAATCTGATTAATTATGTTGCTTCTCTGACTTTTTCCTCAGTCTTGCTAAAGGAAAAAAAAACAAAGTATGGTCTAATATTAAATAATCTTAGCTGACAAAGAGCTCCAAGGACATATTAACTACCTACAATAAAGTAACAACAAACAGGTGTTTAATTTCACCAAGAAAACTGCTAGTTGTCTACCTTAACACCTTTTACCACATGCAACAGACAAAAACGGACCATAAATGGATCCGTATAAGCCAGTGGATTTTATCCAGATAGACACATTTTCAGTTCACTGACAGCTTGGGGCAATCATGCTAATCACAGATCTCTATTAGTACATTGCGATAGCCTTGAGTCGCCCAAAATTTCCATTGCCATTGTTAAAATGGTGTTGAGCAGCAATTCTCCAGGTTTTCTGAAGATCTATCAAAAATGTTCTATGGACATTTTTTAAGTATAAAAAGCATAAAAATACACTTAACTCAAAGGGTAAACCAGTATTTTGTCCACACTTGAATTTGCAACAAAAACTATTTTATCTTGTAACAAGGCATTTTTACTAGCAGCCTGTTACAAAGGCATAGTTTGCCACTTACCATTTCTTGAATCTATAAACAATTCCAAAGATAACGTAAAAAAAAAAAATTTCAAGTACCAAAATCCCAAGGTGATTCTCAGAGAGCCATTAGCCCAAAACGTGCCATTTTTCGGCATCCTGTGCAATGTGTCCTTTTAGGAAACTGGACAAGTAGAGGACAACGAAAGAAAATCCTAAAAATATCTACAGCAGATAAACAGTATCTGAACTTCAAGTCACTGGAGTGATAAACTAAATTTAAAGTTATTTGCTCAAATCATCTTCAGTCTGTACAGATGAGATCAGGCGAGCGGTACAACTGTGTCTACAGCCATTAGTTCTGTCATGGTTTGGTGTTGTATTTAAATCAGTGTTGTTGGGGATCTGGTCACAACTGATGCAATTATGAATGCAGAAAAGTACCAGTATCAGATTTTCATCCACCATCTGGATCCCATCTGGAAACAATTTCACTGGCAACACCTTCATTTTTCAGTATTATAATAATCCCAAACACACTGCCAGTGCAGTAAAAGCATGCCTGATTAGAAAAAAACACACAATGGAACAATATCAGTCATTGATTGGCCTCTCAGAGCCCAAACCGAACATTACTGAAGTAGTGTTGGATCAGCTTGACACAGAACAGAACAAAAGCAACCAGCATCCAAAAAAGAGCTTTGAATGTCTTTAAGAAGCCCGGAGAACTCTTCCTGAAAAATGTTTAAAGAAATTACCACAAGGCATGCCCAAGACATGCCTTTCAGCTAACCTTTTAACTGTGTCTGCTGCAATCCCTGTTAGAGGGAATACACATTTTAGTTTTGAAATGTAGCTTTTAGTAAACTATTCCTTACATTATGCTGCGATGTTCATCACGAATATTCAGTTAAATTGCTTCTTGTCTCACACTCGCGTTATATTTGTTTGTTTATTAAGGAACTCTATGAATGCATGCTAGAGGAGTGTGCATACGGACTTTCAGAAATGCTGATCATGTTGTGCACCAAAGTCCATTTTAGCTGTCACTGCCTTGTCAGTTTGCGTTCCTTTCTATGTCTGTCTTCTATGTGCATGCCCAGCTTTTCAAAAGCAACATCAGTAAAACATCAGCATATCTCCTGAATGTTGCTCAGTCTTTCAATTTGAACCTGAACGTTTTTCTAAATGTGTAAATATTTCCACTATTCTTACACAGAAAGCTGACTTTGAGCATTACTTCAGAAGGGTTTTTTCAGCTTTGATAAATTTCCATCATCTCATAAAGTAATACATTGCTGTCACCTTGAGCACAGACCAGTAAAAAGACTTATTGCACTCATGAAGACAGACAGCCTCCTAAAAATGAAGCATAAAATCATCCAGCGTTGCCTCTGAACAGAATTCCTTCATATACTGACCAAATTGCAGCACAGACAGATGGATTATCTGCTAATAAATGCAAGCAGCACTTTGTGGCAGAGTCAAGAGCACAGTTAGAATCACCAGCACTCCACACTCCCTAGCAGATCATTACATGGAGAAACCTTTGGAATGCAAGCATGCTGATCCACACAGGTATGCACACATGGGTATTCACAGACGCAGACTAAAGCTTTCTTGGCTGCTGCCTCAAAGCACACTGTGCGCTGTCTATCTTGCGTGCTGCACAATATCGTTTATTATTTAGTAAATATTGATATCTATGACTAGCTAGTTTATTGTGATGGTGCTTTGTTTTCTCTATTATTATGTTGCTCTTTGTTGTTTGCTGTCTCCTCTGTTTGTTTTTTTTGTTTGTTTGTTTTTTTTTCTCCATACAGGTGACCCAGGAGTTCTTTTTTTTTTTCTCTCTCTCTTCCCCCCCCCTTCTCACCGTCTCTTCTCCCCTTTGGTTTTCTTTCTTTCTCTCCCCCTCTTTCTCTCATTCATTCCCCTTGTCCTATTTATTTAAAAAAAAAAAAAAAAAAAAGTCTCCAACTCAAGACAAAACAACACAAAGACGTCGGCTATTTTTGGTGCATGTATAAACTGTCAGGCCTCAAACTGTTCTAAACACTGTGTTTCAGGCAGTTTGTTCTACTCTTGGCTCTGTATGATGTCACTGAGAATAAATATCTAATAACTAACATGGTTATTTAAACAACACTTCCTCTTCTCGTCTTACCTCTGGGTGTGCTGGAGTTGGGTCTGACAGAGTCCACTCCCCCACTGGTATTGGCACTCCCTTCCAGTGTCTCCTCCATCGTGTGCATTAGCAGTCTCCGTTTGACCTTGGACACCCCTCCCTGACCGTCACTGCCACTCTGTGGGGTCAGATGCTTTTCTTGCTCAGGATGACCTTGTGACCCTGATCTTTCAGTGAACCACAGGCCAGACTCCACATCATATGACTGATTTAGAGATGGTGAGTGGGTGGAGTTGTGACCTTCTAGGGCCAATTCTTTCCTTCTTTCAACAAGGTGTTTACTGTTATCTGAAGGCACTGAGATGTAACTCCGAAAAGGAGGATCAGATGGAACATTTCGGAAAACATCGGGAATGCGCATCTGCTGAGCCACAGAAAGGATGCATTTACCAGGTGGCTGCTGCTTTCCGCAATCTCCAGGCTGTGCAGAACTCCCGGTTAGTGCTTCTCTGCTCACTTTTTTCCAACTTTCTCTCTCTGCAGATAAGGTTTTGATCAATTTGCGCTCGCTAAAATCACAGAGCTCATCCCCGTTCTCCTTAACTGTGAGGGGAACATCATCTGTGTCACTGACAGTCGCTTCCGGAACTAAGTCTCCATGCATGTTTCTGTAATTGTTATATAACTGTCTGCTCGACCACTTCCTGTACTCTGCATCACTGCTATTATCACCATGAGCTCTCTGCTTGTCCTCCCAATAATCACTTTTTATTTGCTCATTTGTCATACCCTTAAAACTTAACTCACTTTGCAGGCTGCTCTCAGCTTGGCTGTGACTGTCTTCTTTCAAGTTTTCTTTCACCGTTGACTCAAGATCTGTGATCAGAACCTTAAGACTGGACAGGTCTGACTCCAACTGATCCATGTGCTGTGAACTCTCAGTTAAAATGCTTGTTACTTCCCCTTCAACTGTGAGATTCACTCCGGGAGGACCCACTATAGGACTGTTTTGATGACCTGGATTAACTTCTTCAGAATTGTGATGGTCTTTCAAACCAGTACCAACCTCAAGTTTCCCCTTTGAGGTCTCCTCCACATCAACCTTTTGTCCACTTTTTCTTTTGTAGTGAACAGGGCTCCTGCAGAAGCTAGGGGCTGGGACTGTGCGATATTTCCCTGCTCCTTTAAAAAAAGCTGGAGGATCTTTAACAAGGGAAGTTTCTAATGGCTGTTGCTGGATGAAGGCACTGAATTGTTTTGGCTTTATTAAGACCTCCTGTGAACTGTTCAGCCTATTACTTATGATGATTGTTTCTTCATCAACACTAGTCATTTCCTTATTATCTCCATCTCCTGTTAAATGTGTCATATTTTTCCCAGAGAATTCACTTTCAATCATCCGCTCATTCTCATAGGATTTCTTTAACGAAGTTTCCAAAAAAAAAAGAAAAAAAAAAAGAAAAAAAAAAAAAAAAAAAAGAATCACCAGCACTCACCGACTAACCAGAAAAACAGGTATTTGAGACAGAAATAAGTATGGTCATGTATTAGTATATTCTGTTACAGACAGTTACTTGATAATAATAAATACTAAGTACCCCAACCCGTTGTGGCAGATAGCTGCCCCTCCCTGAGCCTGGTTCTGTCTGAGGTTTCTTCCTGTTAAAAGGGAGTTTTTCCTCCCCACTGTCGCCAAAGTGCTTGCTCATAGGGGGTCATATAATTGTTAGGTTTTTCTCTATATGTATTATTGTAGGGTCTATCCTACAATATGAAGCGCCTTGAGGTAAATGTTGTTGTGATATGGCGCTATTCAATAAAACGGAATCGAATTAATAAGTTACTTTAACTTTTAAGTGTGTAAAGAAAAGTACAGGAATTAAGTTTAACCAAAAAGCAAAAACACAAGAGGAAAAAAACTGAAGACATGAGGAGGCAGAAGATACACCAGGAAAAGCAATCACCAAAATAAAGAAAGAAATGACTATAAATGAGACATGAGAAGGCTAACAGAGTAACAAATAGGACAAATACAACAGACACCAAGCTCCATGACAGTGTTGCGTTTAAATAAAGATAAGCATGAGTAGGGGACAGCCGGGATGTTTGGCACACCTTGTCTTTTGTGTTATCATTTCTGTCATGCAGTAATTTAGAATACTCCAACCAGCCTCAAATGAAAGATTTAGGTAAAGTCGTTTTGTGTTGTGCCAGCAGTTCTACAAAACAGCTGTTATAGAGTAAAATGTTGAGAGTTAAATAACAAATGTAAGTAATAAAAGCTTTTTGTTCACACCAGAAACAGAGAATGTACACATTAAACCAGGTTTATGCATATTTTGACCAAATAACAGTTTGTATGGGTGGTCTGTATATGTGAGTGTGTGTGCTCAAACCCTCGCCTCAGCACTCTGTGTGCATAAACGGCTGTGATAATGTCAAGTAGGCAAGCAATTTGATATTAGATTTCTATGGCCATACCCTTTTAATTGCCTGTATAATAAATGAGTGCCAGCCAGCCTGTGTCGCTGGTGATGCTGTCCTGCTCATCTAACTCTCCATCAGAAAGCACATTTAAATCTGTCAAATGTTCTTTTTTTTTTTTTTTTTTTTTTTTTGGCCTGTCCTGTTTGGCTCTTTTGCCATCAGAATTGTTGTCTAAAGGCAAAGAAAGATGCCCAACGGATTTACTTTACCAAACTGACCATCCCAGCCTTGCCGTAATGGTCCATTTGATTCACCTTTTATTGTTTATTTTATTTTCACTTACTGAATACGGGACAGACTTGACTGGGGGAAAGAAGGGGAGAAAGAAAGAGGGAAAGAGAAACAGCTGAGAAGAGGGACGGGGGAGAAGGGCAAAAGACAAATCTGTCAAATTTTCACTTTTAGCTCAACAAGAAAATGTCACAGTTTTTTCTCTTGTTTCTTTTTTTCCCCTGATAATTGGAAAGATAAAGTTAAAGATAGATGAATACACTGAAAAGAAGAAAGAGAAACAGAGCTCAAAATAGAGCCGACAGCACAGAAAAAGATACCAAGTCAGACTCTACACAACTAGAGTGATAACCTGACTTATCTCAACACACAGAGCCAAAAAAGAAGCAAGTAAAAGAGAGAGGAAGCACATAGGTGACTGGAAATGAACTGCACTCCCAGCATTTTGCTCACAGCTCCAAGACACACACAGAAACACACGATCATAATAAAAATTCACCCACTCAGCACTTACTTGGAGAGCATGGCAGTACACTGTCTGATATTATTTTTTCTTTACAGTCAGTCCCTGTGCAGCTCTAGCTTTCAAAAGCCACTGTACAAAATACACACATCATCACACAAACACATAAAGCTGCTGACTACGTGTTTGTGTGCAGAAATGTTGATCCTGGATTCACATTTCAGAGATAGACAGGTTATTTTTGTTGTTGTTGCTACTGTTTTATTTATCTGAACATTTTGCAAGACAGAGAAATAATTAAAGACAAAGACATTTAAAGTAGATTTCAGACTAGTGGTAAACACAGGATACAAGAAATTATTTAAAGGTTATAGAAAAAATTATAATTGAATATAAAAGCTTAAATGTGTTTTTCAGCGCTGAAATTTCACATGGCTTTCTCCTATATTTATGACGTCTGAAGGGCTGGAAGAAAAATTAATATGACTATATTAAAAAATATATTTTGGTACAGAAGGAATCGCTGCTTGAAGGTGAGCCTGATAAAAATGTTGTAAAGCTTAGACTTTTCATATGTCATAACTTGTTTTGATTAGTGGCCTATCAGACATGCAGTTTTTGAAGACTCTGTGTGTGGGTGTAAAACTGATTTGGTTGCAGTTTTTAGTGGCTTTCTCCTGTACTTATGAAATTTTGAAAGAAAAAAGTGAAAATAAGGTAACACTTTATACTACAGGGAAATACATGCAGACCTTCTTCCTCTATCACAGCACGATGACACTGGTGTTCACATTATGACGTCTAACACAGTTAAGCTTTCGTGCCACAAAATAATAAACTGTTTTTAAGAATTCATGAATTGTTTTCATACCTGTCAGCAAAAAAATACAAAAAAAGGTTAAAAAAAAAAACACAATAGTGAGAGGTTTTTTTGTATATTGCGTGAATACTGTTAGCATGTGAAGTTATTGAATTTCCAGCCGCTGTGTGAACCATCTGCTTTCGCCTGAGGCATGAGCCTGAAGCACAACAGCTTTTTCCCCACTTAAGACAGTTGTTTCATCACAAATGTGATTACTAGATTCATCCATTATGGTGTAATGTGGAGAAAGCGGTGTTAGAGTGATGGAAAAGTACCAAAAATATGTTTCGATCATACAGAGACCATAGTGTCAGTGTTTGTTTGTTTATTTGTTTGTTTGTTTTTGTTTTGGGGAGTTAGATGACCATTATGAATATGCATTACTACTAAAATGGTATTTTCTCACATTTGTATTTCAAGCAGCTTGGCATGTTAAAATTTATGGCTACGTTGATTAAACTGAAGTTCTGTCTCAAAGTCTAGTACATGTGGACTCATTCATTAGGCTACCTAAGAGGTTGCTCAGAGGTTCTCATCAGGACCTCCATCGTGAACTTAAAGTCAGACACTTTAGAGCAGGGGTCCCCAACTCCAGGCCTCAAGGGCCAGTGTCCTGCAGGTTTTAGATCTCACCCTGGGTCATCACACCTGAATCAAATGATTAGTTCATTACCAGCCCTGGAGAACAGCAAGGCATGTTGAGGAGGTAATTTAGCCATTTGAATCAGCTTTGTTGGATCACATCTAAAAACTGCAGGACACTGGCCCTCGAGGCCTGGAGTTGAGGACCCCTGCTTTAGAGGATTGTGGGAATTTAACCAATGCATAGGCCTCAAAGACACACTCTGCATCGGCTGATGATTGCTTTAAAAGTTATCTTGAAGACGAAAGAGAAAATGCACGAGAAGCACAGACAATGGCTGCAGTGGACACTTGTCATCATTTCGCTCCTCAAAAAACTAACATATTTTTAAATTTTATATTTTATCACTAATTATTGGCTCCACAGTCTAGTGGTTTTCTTATTCGCCTACCAAGTGACAGAAAGACTTGAATAACAGGCCCCATCATGTCTTAAAGTTTCCAAAAGTAGAATGAGATGCAGACCCCCAGCTGTCAGGCCTCCTCCTGTGCAGCTCTAATTTCAGTTAAGACACCTTCACTACTTTAAAAATTATGCTTAAAACTATCCTTTTGGGTAAAGTATATAGTTTGGGCTGAATCAGGTGGCCCAGAACCATCCATCTCTTAGTTCTGCTGCTATAGGCACAGACTGCTGCAGGACTTTTCATGATGCAAGCAGCACTTCGCTCCCCATTTCATTTCTCATGTGCTTATATGCCACTACTGTATGTCATTCATTTTGCATACTTTTTTCCAGTAGTGTTTTATCCTGTTTTGTTTTCTCTCTGTGCTGCTCCCAGCTGGTCACCATAGATGTCTCAGATCATTGGGGTTCTCTCTCTAGGATTGCAGGGTCTTCACCTTGCCAACTGATGGCATATAAATAAAACTGAATTGAAGTGGATAAAAACATAACTGCACATCCTTTGAAATACGTCTGCAGGCTTGTGATGAGCTTTGACTTCTCCCTCCTAACATCCCCACGACATCTGCGGCACTCCAAGCGCTCATTAGACAAATTATACCAGGATTTGTTGTTGATAGCTTTCCCATATTTCTGTTGCAATGGTTTGTATGGTGTAAACTTATCTTCCCCTCTAAGCCACATGGCTCCTTCCTGTCCCCTTCCCTTGACAACAAGGAAACAGTCCTAAGAGGATAATTGGGCCCCTCAAACTTTTCTCTGGCTGTACTGTGGAGAAACTCATTCTGCTTCTCTGTAGGCGCACTTTAAGATTTCCTTAAATGTGCTTCCAAAGCCGCAGGGATCATATGCCTTCACAAACTGTCAGCTTGCTGCATATTTCTAGCGTCTTTCTGCTTTTCTTCAGCATACTATAGTGTGACACTGCAGTACAAAAAAAGTAGGACTTAAGAAAGATAGTGTCTACTTTAGATAACCCCCACACTTTAGTAAAACTTTTTTTACAGCAGAGTTTTTAAAGGTTATAAGATGACTAGAATAAGCCAGTTTTTCAAAAGATAGAAAAGGGCAAACTATAAACAACTAAGAAGAGCTTTGGCAGATAGTTGCAGGGGGAAAGGACAGGCAGTTTTGTTTAAAACATCTGCCTCTGATCTGCACTTATAAACATCCACCTTCTCTGGCCTTTACTTCTGTGTCTGCATGTGTGTTTGTGCATTCAAAAAGCAGGCAAGGAGACAGTATGAGGTGTAGAGTGTGTTTGTTTTTGTGTGTAGTCTGGCACTGTGCCATCCACCTTGCACGGGCTTTTTTTAGATGGACTCAGGGGAGCTTTTTAAAACATCCAGCGAGCAATTTCATTAAATCATCTTATTTATGATTTTTTTCCCCCTCAGTCTCTCAAGGCTATCTTTGCTTCTGGTATAAGATTGGAATTTTTAAGCCACAAAAACCATCACTGTAAACAGCCAAAAAGCTTCTTGAAATCGATGACAGAAAAAAAGTCTGTATATTTTAGCTGGAAATTTTGTTTGTGGGATTCGTCTGTTTACAGTTATTGTTTTAGAGATGATACTGGCAGTGTCGGCGCTCAGTTTTCAGTGAAACGGCAATGTGGGAAGTATAGAACAGTGTTTTATCATCAGCTGCTAAATTAACCCGTTTAATCCCACCGGCAACGATTGTTGCCGTTTTAACCCCCTATTACATTAACGAAATTAAGCATATTGTGTGTAGGGGAAGTCTGAGGAGTAAAATGCATGCACTTATTTTGCAGGGAAATTGGGGATTAAATGGGAACCATAAAAATCTTTCCATATTTCACCAGGATTGGATTGCCAGACATTGCTACAGTAAATAGTGTCTGTACCCTGCCTCCCTCTCTGCTTGTTATTTTGTTGCAGATCTATGATGGATATCAATCAGCAGCACGTGTAACACCTGGGGCCAGGTCTGCCTTTAATGTCTTTATAGTTGGTTTGCAGCCACAGCTGCGGTGATGTGGACGCTGTACCAGTCTGTCCTGGTGAAGAGAAAGCTGAGAAGCAAAGTTGTTGAGTTACCGCTCGATGTATGTCGCTACCCTCACCTATGGTCACAAGCTTTGAGTAGTAACCGAAAGAACAAGACCAAAGATATAAGCAGTGGAAATGAGTTTTCTCCAAAGGGTGGCTGACTTCTTCCTTAGAGATAAGCGCTATTTTTAAATAAAATGTATTATTATTATTATTATTATTATTATTATAAGGTGAAGACTCCAGTCATTTGAGAATGACCCAGATAAAACCACTACTTCTCTACATTGAAAGGAGCCAGTTGAAGTTGCTTGGCACTCTGACTAGGATGCTTCCTAGGTTGGATGTTCTGGGCATGTCTTACCGAGAAGAGGCCCCGGTGACCCACAACATAAGTGGAGAGATTATATCTCTCGACTGTGTGGCCTGGTAACCCCTCAGCGTTGCCCTGGATAAGCTGGAGGACGTGGCTGGAGAGAAAGAGGTCTGAGGTCTTGTTTGCTGTGGAGGGTTTGTGACATAAATGTTAAAAATAATAAAGGAAATATGTAAAAGTAGGATGTACCCTCACTCTTTTTGAACTCCACATTTTGAGGCCATAAAGGTACAGTAAGCAATTTTAGGGGGTTGCTTAAAACAAAACAAGAATGTTGTGCTTATAAATAAGTACATTGATTAGTGTGTATTTGTGTCTTCCAACAAAATTACTGTGTTCTCAGGAACTATTAAAGCGTAAATCTATTAAAGATCCATAAGAGCAAGCACCAGTTTGTGAATCTGTCATGTTGCCCGGCATCCTGAATACAGGGAGTGCAGAATTATTAGGCAAATGAGTATTTTGTCCACATCATCCTCTTCATGCATGTTGTCTTACTCCAAGCTGTATAGGCTCGAAAGCCTACTACCAATTAAGCATATTAGGTGATGTGCATCTCTGTAATGAGAAGGGGTGTGGTCTAATGACATCAACACCCTATATCAGGTGTGCATAATTATTAGGCAACGTCCTTTCCTTTGGCAAAATGGGTCAAAAGAAGGACTTGACAGGCTCAGAAAAGTCAAAAATAGTGAGATATCTTGCAGAGGGATGCAGCAGTCTCAAAATTGCAAAGCTTCTGAAGCGTGATCATCGAACAATCAAGCGTTTCATTCAAAATAGTCAACAGGGTCGCAAGAAGCGTGTGGAAAAACCAAGGCACAAAATAACTGCCCATGAACTGAGAAAAGTCAAGCGTGCAGCTGCCAAGATGCCACTTGCCACCAGTTTGGCCATATTTCAGAGCTGCAACATCACTGGAGTGCCCAAAAGCACAAGGTGTGCAATACTCAGAGACATGGCCAAGGTAAGAAAGGCTGAAAGACGACCACCACTGAACAAGACACACAAGCTGAAACGTCAAGACTGGGCCAAGAAATATCTCAAGACTGATTTTTCTAAGGTTTTATGGACTGATGAAATGAGAGTGAGTCTTGATGGGCCAGATGGATGGGCCCGTGGCTGGATTGGTAAAGGGCAGAGAGCTCCAGTCCGACTCAGACGCCAGCAAGGTGGAGGTGGAGTACTGGTTTGGGCTGGTATCATCAAAGATGAGCTTGTGGGGCCTTTTCGGGTTGAGGATGGAGTCAAGCTCAACTCCCAGTCCTACTGCCAGTTTCTGGAAGACACCTTCTTCAAGCAGTGGTACAGGAAGAAGTCTGCATCCTTCACGAAAAACATGATTTTCATGCAGGACAATGCTCCATCACACGCGTCCAAGTACTCCACAGCGTGGCTGGCAAGAAAGGGTATAAAAGAAGAAAAACTAATGACATGGCCACCTTGTTCACCTGATCTGAACCCCATTGAGAACCTGTGGTCCATCATCAAATGTGAGATTTACAAGGAGGGAAAACAGTACACCTCTCTGAACAGTGTCTGGGAGGCTGTGGTTGCTGCTGCACGCAATGTTGATGGTGAACAGATCAAAACACTGACAGAATCCATGGATGGCAGGCTTTTGAGTGTCCTTGCAAAGAAAGGTGGCTATATTGGTCGCTGATTTGTTTTTGTTTTGTTTTTGAATGTCAGAAATGTATATTTGTGAATGTGGAGATGTTATATTGGTTTCACTGGTAAAAATAAATAATTGAAATGGGTATATATTTGTTTTTTGTTAAGTTGCCCAATAATTATGCACAGTAATAGTCACCTGCACACACAGATATCCCCCTAAAATAGCTAAAACTAAAAACAAACTAAAAACTACTTCCAAAAACATTCAGCTTTGATATTAATGAGTTTTTTGGGTTCATTGAGAACATGGTTGTTGTTCAATAATAAAATTATTCCTCAAAAATACAACTTGCCTAATAATTCTGCACTCCCTGTACAGTAGTTGAGATGAATTATGTATTTGAACTGATCGGATTCAGTTGACTGAAATCTGCAATTTACTGACATCTAGTGGTGAGATTTTACACACTGTACCTTTAATGTTAGTATTTTGGCAGTCACCATTGCCTTAGTGTTGGGACAGAAGTTATATTTAGACCAGAATATGGACTGCTAATGTTTTTGCTATTGCCGCTCCTAGACTCTGGAATAACCTCCCGGATGATGTCCATACCTCTGAATCTATTCAAGCATTTAAATCGCGCTTAAAAACCCACCTGTTTAATTTAGCCTTTGAAGCACATTAGTTTGACTGTCACCTGGCTTGCACTACACTATGTTATTGTCATTATAATTGTAATTGTACTATTTGTCCCTTGTTTCTGCCTACATTGCGGTTATATTGTGAAGCAATTTGATGTACATTGGGCTTTTAAAATGTGCTATAGAAATAAATTTGATTTGATGATTTGATTTGATTCCATTAAGGATTGTTTAGTGAGCTGCATCCCAAAGACATAGATACAAGCTGATTAGTACTAAGTATCAGACTAATACTACTAACACTGCACTCACAAATTGAAGCACAAACTAGCAATTATTTTGTTCACATTTTTTGATAATTGCATTAAAGTTTTCTTTATTTGTCTAGCTAATGCTGCTACTTCCTATGATTTAAGGAGCACTGACTTCTAGCTGTGCTCCAGTGCCAGGTAACATGGTCCCTTGTGAGCACTAACGTGACCTTTTCATATCACTGCTATCAGGCACAAACACAACCAATCACATGTGATTGGAGGTTCAGCAATTAAGTTAATCTCCTTGCTTCATCTTCTTTGTCCGGTCAGTCTAAGATGTAAACTGATTGCATTATGGTTTAAATGGAACATGTACGGTGTAATATATCTCATCCACCAGTGGAAAACGCCATTCCTATGGCAGACATCAGCGCAGACAGATAGTTGTGTGAGAATGAGAGTGTGAAGCTGAATATCCCAGCTAGTGTGTCTTTGCTTCTCTGGGAATGCTCCATTGACTGGCTCAACGATTAATTTAATTCCCACATTGAGGACCTGTGGGCGTTCATCTCTCTAGCTACAATAAACACACTACAGCAACCAAAGCTATGTGTTTGTGTGGCTCGCAGAGGTTGATGGTCTGTGATATAACATTTCTCTTTGTAGACAGAGAGTTTAGCTGACTGTGCTAGTGATCTGCTGTGCAAGTGTTCAAGGGTAATTAATTTGGGCTCTTCTGGCTGGTTTCTCGGAATCAGGATGCATTTATTATTATTTTACAAATAACTATGGCAGTTCTCTGTAAATGAGTCAGTACCTTGAGACTACAATAGAAACATAATGTCCCATTTACTGCTTGTTGGTTGTAAAGTTGATTAAAATCTTTAACATACTGATATAAATATTTGAATATTTTTTCTTCACTGACTAGTAGAGCGTTGTAATATGATTTCAAGCAAAAATCAATACAGTTCTATATTTCATTTTTGTATCGTGAATTATTTTCTTCAATATCACTAAAACTTTTACAGAGTTACACACTATAAGAAGTTGGAAACATGTACAGTATGCCTACTAGCCACATGATTACATATGTATCTCTAGACATCTATAGTCAAGTTTTTATAGGAATCTATGCAGGTTAAGCGGCATAGATATAAATGAGTGCACCCCTGTTGTTTCATTAGGAATTAAGGGGCTAAACAGCAGCAGTGGTGCTAATCAGTTGCACTTAATTAACTGATTATCAGCAGATGTGACCCCCAGCGCCGGTCGTTGCTGGAGGTTTGCTTATAAAGGCAAACATTTAGGCAGATTGTTGGTCTGAACCATTCGGGTGTGTGTCAACACCATCTTCCCAGGGACGTCCCAGTAAATTCACCCTAAGCTCAGACCGTGCAATGATCAGAGAAATTGCAGAAACCCAAGAGCTCAGAGTTCACAAGCCTCAATTAGCATGTTAAATGTTAAAGTTTATAAAAATACATTTAGAAAAAGAATGAACAAGTATGGCTTGTTTGGAGGGGTCCCCGGGACCTCTTCTCTCTAGCATCCAAAGTGGATACTAAACGTTTTGCTAAAATCCACAGCACAGTTGTTATGCATTTGCTTTTTTGTTTAGTTTTGTTCTATTTTTTGAGGAGAAAAAAGAAACTTGAACCACCTTCAGCAGGTTTTTGAAAAACAAACAAACAAACAAACAAACAAAGGCTTAAGAAGACAGCAAATGAACGTGATGTAGGAACTTTTGAGCCGATATAGAAAACTACGTGTATGTTGACTACAACTATTGTATTTTACATATGTGTCATATTTCATTTCATTTCACTGGTCTGAAATGGTCTTAAAGGTCTTTTCTATTATCATTTTTTAAGCTTGTGCAATATTTGGCCTAAATAGTTTTCTTCTATAGATCCATCATAATCACCAGAACCACACACATTTCTAAGTCATCTTGGCTTTCACTGCACGTTAAATGCAGAGGTGACATCGTATTTAATATGATGCTGTGAAAATGTGTTGAATTAAACAAAAATGCTTTGTGGCATATAAAGACACAAAATACAAGATACGTTTACCATGACCTCTGAGCTGGTACTATGTAATTTCCTCTACTTCCTGGGGGTCATGCAATTTTAGATCTTGTATGTATAATTAAACAACAGCAAATGGAACAAATCTGGTTATAATTATTTATACATTTTATCCCATTTCTGGTGTGTTTATCTTCAGGAGGTAAACAGAAAACTGTACAGTTATTTTGCTACTGCCGGGTCTTTCAAAGGTCGACAAATCCCCAAGGAAATATTCTTAGTAAGAAACTTTTCCTCCTCCTGTCAACAATAATGGATAGTGTTCTTTTTTCAGAGTAGATTTGCACCCAGAGGGGCTGTTTGGCTGATGAGGTAGAGATATTGCATTTCCTTTCACACTGTAATTGGTCAGCAATGCATGGGACAAAATTACATTTTGGCTTTGTGATTTCTCCAAAGGGCTGATTAATATTAACAAGCAAAACAGATTCTTTGATGTCAAACTTCATATTTGCATGTTGCACAGTTCAGGTGACCTTTATTTTCTTCTGAGTTATATCGGATGTTGAAATTCATGAGACCATAAATATTACCAAAAAGAAATTAAAAAAATTAGAGACAGCGAGAGAAACAAAACCACCTCCTTGTATATCTTTTGTTCTTTTCTTCTCATTCCTGTTTCTCGATTATATGAAAGTCAGAACTTCCGAGGTCATACTTCTTACATGTTGGTGTTCAATTCTCCTCTATCATCCAGTGACCCGCTGAGCTGGGCATTAAATCACTTCTGTCAGCCAGACGGCTAATAGGAGCCAAGGTTGAAGAACTTTGGCTGTGTTTCTGCAGTAGCGATGAAGAGCAGAAAATGTGCCTTTATAATTTAAGTGTTGTTGTTTTTTATTCTTTCTTGCAGTCTCAGCAGAAGTGCATTGTGATCTTTGCCTTGGTGTGCTGCTTTGCTGTATTGGTGGCCTTGATTTTCTCTGCCGTGGACATCTGGGGTGAAGACGAGGACGGGATCACAGAGGAGAACTGTAGCAAGGATTGCAGGTGAACACTGCTGATCTGTAAACACACAGCTGTAGAACACCCAGAGTGGTTTCCAAACTTTCTGCCTCATCACAAGTTAAAAGCTAAAGCTGATTTTTTTTTTTTCTTTATTAGAATTGCAAGAAAATTATTTGCAAGAGGTCTGAAAAATTGGAGAAACTAAAAAAAAATTAGGCTGAGAAACACTGCATTATTTTATGTTGTGAATTATATCAGTAGTTTTTCATAATTATCACATTTTGACCCTTTTGACTTTTTGTCATAAGACCTTCAAGCATTTTTCCTTTCGCCTGTACTTCTCATTGTGTTTGTTCTATTGTATTACATTTCCCATTAGTCAATTATAATGGAAAGCTGGTTTAAATTGATAATAAATAGATTTACAGAATTTAAAAGTTACATCAGTTTCCAATGTTTCCACTGGTATCTATCTGTGCTGCATCAGCAAGGGTATAGATATCATAGTCGGGAAGTTTATTTATGTTTTAAAATTCAGTATGTGCACTGTTGACAGCATTGTAAGGTCACAGGATCTACAGTGAGCTCACAAATCAGGAATAAAGGCTTGCTGCAGCAAGTCCTACAGCCCTGAAATGACGTAGCATTTTTCACTTGTGATTCCCTCATCACAGAGTCAACAGGTTTTTAGGGTTGGGGTTCTAATTTTTTAAGGGCTTTTGATTGGATGCCTGAAACGAGCTCTGTATTTACACAAGCTTCAGAAAGATTAAAAAACAAACAAACAAACATCTGCAACAAAACACAAAAGTAAATGCCGCTCTCCTGAACTTTGAAGCTTTTATGATATTTGGTAACAAGTAACTAAACAAGTCAACAGAAGTCAAGGACGTGGTCCAGGCTATTCAAAGCATCATGCCAAACACAGAAGTTTAGTGGTGGAGATCAAATTAAATCAATTAAAACATTTTATGATGATCATCAAAAAATGTAAACGTGGCATTTTTGTTTATTTCCCACTGAGCTTATTTTCTGATGTAGTCAAGGCGACTTACAAATTAGCATTTGAAATCAAATAAAAAGTAATATAAAAATAATACAATAAAATAAAAATCCCTGTGACATTCTACGCTGATATCACCAGGTGGCAGATGGAAATAACACACACAAAAAGAAACCTCAGAGCTGAATAAAATTTAACAAGCTGTAGTTTGAAAATGAGATATACAGTGATTCCTCTGTTTTTACAGGGTTTAATGTGGATAGCACCAAAATGCTGTACACTGCAGGCAGACTTTCAAACTAAAGAAGCATCAAAATCAAAAGTATCAAAATGGTCAATAGAAGTTTAACGAGACAAATGTGAAGACAACTGGAGGGAGACAAACAGCAAGCAAAACTAACACCGGACAAAATGAAACAAGAAATACAGACATTAATACTAACACTTAACAAGTAGGAGACAAGCGAATCCAAAGGAAAAATACTGAACATGGGTTCAAGAAGACTCATGAAGACAAAAAAAGACAAGACCAAAGAAGAAACAGATGGAGGATGAGTGAAGGAACTTCAGCTACTAATAACAGAAACAAAGCCATGAAGCAAAACAGGAATGAAATCATCCAAGATGGCACGGGAATTAAAAATAATAAATAAATGGAATAAATAAATAAATAAATAAATAATACAAATCAAAGCTCCAAACACCTGGAAATCAAAACCCAAGCAGCAGCTGAGACTCAAATAAGTAAGTGATTCAAAACTAGAGATCACTGAGATGTTTAGATGCAAGTAGACGTGCGAGATATAAGAAGAAGCAGTTAAGTACAACAAAGGAGCGAAGCATTTACTAAGAAATGAATATCTTTTGAGACTTCGGTTGACATGAGTTAAGTAGCTTCTCTTTTGCTTGTCTGGGCCTTGGCAACTGTAATAACCAACTGTCTGGAATTGTTTGCATTATAAGTGAGTTGACTGTTGCCTAAAGCACCAGAACATAACAAATGTCTATTCACTCCCCCACGGGTGTGAAATGATGACCAGGCTGTGCCTACAGTTAATTTAAACCAGACTTTAGCAAGTTTCTACAGTCTGTTCCAAGTTTTAAGATTATAGATCCCTAGACAAAAAAAGTGTAAAAGCCACTGCAGCACATCCTTGTAGTCCAGAGTAAAAATGGCTGATCAGCAGGCATCCAGCTGATACAGCAGTCCTTTTCTCCTGCTCGCCACTTCGTACTGGTTCCTCTCCATTAAACTCTTATTATTCAATTTAACATTCAGTCTTGAATTACTTCCTTCTTCTCTCTTTAAGTCTGTGTCCATTTACTCTCTCCCTCCTCTTCCTCCAATCAGCTATTAACAAGCCTTTAGAGAACTCTATCGGGCATCTATCTCTTCCACTCAAGGCTGAAAGTGTAGTCCCAACTTGTAAAGACAAATTGGACTCCCCTTCTCCTCTGAAGGGCCCCTAAAGCTAGTGGGTAGAATGAGAGATAAATATAAGGCCAGTGCAATGATTGAGGGACGGTGATCCAGGTGGAGGGAGAAAAAGAAAAAGTTATCAGGGTAGACTTGGAGCTTGAATCAGTGAGACACGAACAGATGTTGTTTGCTTGGCAGGCAAATTCCAGAAATGTGTGCTGTCAGACTTCTACGCGTGCACTGTTATTCACTTTGCATGAGCTTAGCGATGACGCTTTGACTGTGACATGCATCATTTTAAAGGACTACGAGATGTAATTAATGATTTCATAAAGCGATTTGCTCAAAGCAAGTCCCAATGCAAGGTCTGAAACATGATAAATCACTGTGAGTTTGACACATTCGTAATGGGGTTGCGGTGAGATTTGCTCATGCAAGCCCTTTACATTTCTAAAGCGAATTCATCAAAGCAAATGCATCTACGGCTCATACTTGCATGTCTTATATGGAAGGTTCACACTCTGAAAACGATCTAGTGATTAACTTAAAAAATGAAACTACTGAACAATCGAACAGAGCCAGGCAACCTCGATGCTGTGTAGCCATTACTCTCCTTTAACTAAAAACCCCCTTTGAGCTTCCAAATAACATGTCAGCAGCTTTTATTTGTGATGTTGTAATTTTGACTTGTCAGTTGTTTGTTTTGTTATGTAGATTTCCTTTTAATCTGCTTTGGCCTCCATCATGAATGATGCTAATTCTTGCATCCAAAGAACAGGGTGGGATAAGATGGGAGTTGCTGCCACTCTGTGTCCTCGCTGACGCAGATAGTTGCTTCATGTTTTCCTGGCAGTATAATCAAACACATAATTAATTTGATTTATACTACCTCTTCCGATGATAAACAGTGTAATCTACAACTGCACTGAAGCTTGAAGCCTCTTAGGTATACAACAATGTGCACGTGTGTTGCTTTGTTGTTGGAACAAAGTGGGAGCATTAATTTTCCTCTCATCTCATCGCATCCAAATGCGGGTCTGATCCATCCCTGGTGTACGTCTATAATTGCTTCACGTAAGACAGCTAATAAGGAGGTTAGTATTGATCCATCAGCTACTGTGGAAATGCAGAAAGTACGCTTGAAGAACCACGCTTGCCTCATCCCTAAAATCAGACGCGTTTCAGATATCATTTACAGATAATCTGAATATGATGTATGGATCTAACAACATGGCATCGCCCATTGGTTTGAGGAGAGGACTAACACTTTTTTAGCTAAGGCTCTCAGGCTCGGTTAGCCATAAACTGTACTATAAATGCAATTCACAAAATCAAAATCATCTGTACTAAAGTTGTTATGAAGATAGAAACTACCCATAGAGGTCAAAAACATTTTGTACCTTACTAAAAACACAGTTTTCAAAACGTGCCATTTTAACATCAGAGTCTGTGGGGACTGACTCACTTTGAGACAGCCTCAAGCAGCCATGAGAATAAGTGTAACTTTCGGCATTTCCACACTGGCTTCATATTTCAAACCTCTCTGAAATATGAAGCCTTGAACAGACAAAGATTAAAAAGGTCACCATGAAGACAGATTAAATGGTGCATCATGGTGTGTAAAGGAGTACATCATATAGATCTCGTTTAAAGTTCATATATTGCAAACTGCTTAAAAGTTAATTAATTAAAAGTTTATTAATATAAATAAAAAATACATTTAAAATTCATTACTAAATGGAATCAGCTCAGTTTTAATTTCTTTTTAAAGTCCATGTCTAAGTTCTTAAATAAGCTGATTTAATGAATTTGAGAATTGGCATGCTCAAGCAACATCAAGTCCACAAAGTCTTGGTTTTAGCATGAAGTCTTTCAAGTCTGCTAGTTTCTATATCTCAATGCAACTGCCTCTAAAGTAGCTGCTGTCCAAACAACTAATTATTTGGGACTTTGGGAAAGTTAAATAGCGTGTACTTTCTGTGCACAGGAAAACTGTGAGTAACCATTTGAAACAATGGCAGATATACTGCCAATATACCGGTATATGGATATCCATTTTCAATTGGATCAGATTGGCTACTGTGATTGTTAATGTTAAGAAAACAGAGGAAAGCTCACTGGAAGCATCTTGGCAGCTGGGTTTCAGGTAGTAGGTTGAGTTGTCTACAAATCAAAGATTTGACTTGTCATGAAGTGCAGTTTGCAGATGTACATACAGCCTTCTTAGACCAAGACAACAGGGACACAGGAAGTAAAATGAGGCTCTAAATAGACATGGGAGGTAATCGGGGAGAGTGGAAACAACCTGTTAACAGAGCACAGAAGAAACTAATTAAGATAATAATTGAAAACTACTGACAAGGCACCAGAAATAGAGGACTAACAAAATAAAACAGGAAATAAAAGCAAGACACCCTAACAAGATGCTAGAGAGAATAAAACTCCCCAAAATAACATTAAAACCGACAGATCGTGACATGATGGTAAACGTAGCTATCAAGTCAGCACAGAAAGGAACACTCAGGGTTTGTGGGTCACTGACTTACTAGTTTGAGGTAAAAATAAGAGGGGAGCAATTTATTGTTACCTGCTGACAATTCCTGACATGACCCAAACCATTAAAACACTTCAGATTTCCCTCTGGGCAAAGCTGGAAGAGGATGCAGTGAACCACGCAAAAGAGATGTAGAGCAGCAAGACAGAAAACTGATAAAAATATAAGCTATTTTGTTTTCATTTCTTGTGCCACACATACTATACTATTTACCAAAGACATTAGCATCCATTTTAATTAAAATGTACACCAGAATAAAGAGTTTCAAGTATCATGTCCACTTTATCATTGCAAAGTCTTATCAGTTAAACACTAGCAAGCAAGCAACTTGTATTTAATTGGTGTTGCTATTTAGTATATAACAATATAAGAGGCAGTTTGTGTTGTGTGGCTTAATCGAGTGAAAACTGAATGATAACCTTTTTCAGCTCAAACCAGATTACGTTTAAACTTTCAGTGCTGCTCCTGCCTCCAGGGCACAAAATGCAGCGCTCAGCACAAATGGATTATCAGACATCAAAAACCTTAAATAGACCCTCGTCCCCAAAAATGAAAGGCTGAGCTAATTAAAAAATTACCTGAACCAATCAGCAACCAGTATCTGAAACACACAGGTATAAAATAAAGCTAGGTAGTAATTAGGCCAAACTGGCAATCAGTCCAGATCATTTTAGGTATGAAAAAGCATTTACTTTGTTTGTCTTTTTATTTTTTGCACATTTATCACACTTATGTTTCAGGTCATCAAACAAATGTTAATACTAGACAAATATACCACAAATAAATTCAAAATGCAGTTTTAAAATTATTATTTAATATTTAAAGTCTATCCAAACTTTTCTAGCCCTGTGTAAAAAATAAAAGTAATTGAACGTAATAACTGGTTGTGCCACCAAGTTTTTGTAATAACTGGGAATGAGTCTTTCAACATCTCTGCCAAGAACATTTAGCTCACTCCTCTTCGCAGCATTGTTTTAATTCATCCACACTGCAGGGTTTTTGAATATGAATAGTCTGTTTAAGGTCACACCAAAGCAAGTCAATACGATTTCATCCCAGACTTTGACTAGACCATTCCAAAACCTTCATTTTGTTTTGTTTTTTAGCCATTTGGGGATGGGTTTACTGGTATGTTTTGGATCATTGTCTTGCTGCATAAACCAAGTGAGCTTGAGCTTCAGGGCACAAACTAATGGCCCAAAAATGTCCTTCAGGATTTTCTGGTAGAGAACAAAATTCATCCATCAGTCAAACAAATCATTCAGGTCCTGAAGCAGCAAAGCGTCCCCAGGTCTGGCTGTAATCCGGCCTGTGTGTGGTTAATGAAATTGAACTCTGTTTTCCAAAAAATTGGATTAATCACAGTTAATTCATGATTTAACAAGGGGGACAATTACTTGGGGTAGAAGCAGGTTTGGATAACTTTTTTCCTTTAATAAAGTAATTCATCATTTAAAAAGGGTGTTTTGTATTTACTTGGCTTATCTTGTATAATATTAGAAAAACATTAACATGTAAACTTGTTAGTGTGACAAAAAAAAACAACTAAGAAATCAGGAAGGGAGCACTGTAAATTTAAATAAACATCCTAGCTGTGTTTACTGTGACAGGAGCGCTTTGGTTGTACCTGGTGAAAATAAAATGAACATCATGCAGGGAGCAGAGCAGCAGCAGCAGCTTCTGTGATACCCATATTAATGTCCTCGCTGCTGTGCACCCACTGCTCAGGGCAGCTCGTGAGAGGGTGGATAATTTATATCAGATGTCAGGAATGACTCGGGCACACTGAGGTATATCAACATGCTCTTACTATAGGTGTGGATCAGCGGGCGCCTGCTGATAAAAGCATTTGCATGTAACAGATTTTATTACATACATTATGCCGACGTACGATGTATCCACTTTTTACTGTGCTGTATCTTTAACATGTGAAGATGCCAGTCTCAGCTCTGGCAGCCCTGTAACAGTGTGAAATGTATTCTTATGTTCAGCCCTTGTGGAGGAAAACATCGGGAAGGAGAGCATAATTTTAAGAGAATACGTTTTAGTGATCTAACTGCTCTCGCTTACAGCACTGAAACTGGAAATCCATTATCATTCAGAGTGTGAGATTTTACATTCAGACACCCTCGTTCTTCTTTCTGTGTCACTGCCTCGTGTATGCACACACACACTGTGAAGTTTACACCACTTAGGTATTGGCTGCTTGAGCTGAATCACACTCACAAGTGCACAGATGGGTAACAAAGGAGGGAACCAGCCGTGGACAACACAGACTGCATAAATCAATGAATCCTCTGCCGGAAGACACAACCGCTGCCTCTCTGCTTCCCTCACTTTTAATACCAAATCCTGTCTCGTTGTTTAAACTGGTCAGAGTGATTATTCATCATATCTCACAGCCACTAAAGTGGACTGAGAGGATTCCTTTCAGAATGAGATTACCCCTGTTCTTCCTCAATCTGTTTTCCTATCCATCTTTGTTTTCCTCATTGTGAGGTGTTTACTGCAGCTGTCCTAGTTTTTGCTGTCAATTTAGGACAAAGAGGGATACTCTACGTACACTGCGAGGTGCAACGCTGTATAATTTAATCACAGTTCCCTATATTCCTTTTCCAGTTCACTCACTCTCAGTGTCGAGTCCTCGAGCTCCGTGCATGGCAGAGCACAGAATACACATCGAATTAAATCCCTCAAAAGAAACTCAGCAAGTGCCACTGGTGTTGCTCTGCTTTATTAAACATTAACAGTTTTTCTCCATGTGGTGATATCAGCATGTCGAGGGAACGAATCCTACTGTTTGACCACTGTCATCTTTCCAAAACCCTGACTTTGTTTTATTTTAGCCAGGAATACATTTTCAAGCTGTGAACTGCAAACTGGCCTCTCGGTGTGATGCCACTACATTATCACCTGCAGCTCATACTCCCACCAGCATGCCCTTGAGTCCAGCTCCCGAGCTGTCACTTTTTTGCTGACCCTGTGTTCTGACTACTCTACATGCAGGCAGACATTTGAAAAACAAAAAGGTTAAATTAGGCTTTAACAGAACAAATGATCGCGAATGGACAGGGAAACAATAATTAACTTTATCTGCTACAGTCCAAAATGAAACTAGATGAATGTAAATATGGAAAAGAGCAATAGTGATCTTTTATTTAATATTGCTGTTAGTGATTCTTTACATTCTACAGTTTTAAAAATATGTAGCCTATAAATGAACTAATTTTAAAAATATATATATATTTCCACAGTTAAAATGTATCCATTTGGCATGAATTAGATTAATTTACACAAATACAGGTAAGAGTGAAAGTGGCGACTTAGCTTCAGGTACTCAAAGTAGGTCTATGTATACTAATCAGTTTGTTTTTCTGCACTTTGCATTGTTGGTTAGTAGAAATAATTTGAAAAGGTGAATAGCTTTTCATTTTGTAATTCTGTAATAATAAATGCAATACAAACAATGCTACAAAAACTTTGCATGTCAATAATAAAGTGTTACTCTAATGAAATGCAAAGTATTAGATACTCAGAGATTACTGCAGAGTCGTGTATTATATTACAGCATTACATCATTACAATATATTATTTACATCCTCTTAGTAATATTGATAAGCTGGTTTATACTTAATATTCGGCTTCACCTTTATTATAAAGCTTATACAGATGTTTTTTGTGTAATAATCACTCAAAAACAGCAACCTTTATTATCACACATTCTTTTTGAGTCACAAGTCACTGTATTCTATTTTAAACCATTCTGCTCCGCTCTAATAACCCTGTTCCACCAGTGCCAGCGCTCAATCTACAGCCGATTTCATGCATTTCCACTCAAAAAAGACTGGTAGCTGTGATGAAAAGCTTGTAACATCAAGGCGACACCAAACTGCCAGACCCAACCACTCACAGTTGCTCTGGGAAAGACTACCATAAGAAATTTACCAATGATTGGCACATGCACCACATAGTAACAGTACATAACAACTGGTATTAAAAACTAGCAAAAATGTGGGTTGTTTGTCAAAAGGCAGAAAAGCAAAACTGGCTTTGCAGCATTAGTGGATAGAAGGTGCAACAATTAGCCTAAAATAAAACAGTCAAACAAAAAAAGGAAGAAATTTCTTATCTTGCCCAAAATAAAATGAATCAATAAATGTGTCATTAATGTTAATCTTTTCCTTCCATCAACCTTTTCATGAGAGAATAGAGATAAAGCTCTGCACTCGTTTTAAATGTTTACAGTTTTGTTGTTGTTGTTCTTTTTACCAGCAAATGTGCTACTTTTAAATTCCACTACACCACTTTTCAGGATACACTGTATGTCATATGAGCTTTTATCATGTTATTTTACTCAAAGGAGCAAAGAAAAGCGTCTGGACTTCTTTAAGTTACTTGAAGACGTTTCACCTCTCATCCGAGAAGCTTCTTCAGTTCTAAGGTCAAATGGTGGAGAGTCCCAGATATAAACCTAGTGGGAGTATCCCCCCACAGAGGGGCAAAAGGACCCCCTGATGATCCTCTAATCGCCTGAGCCAAGGTGTGAAACTGGGTGTGGGACCCAATCAGCCAGGGTTTCGGGTGAGTTCATTGTGAAACCTGGCCCCACCTTATCATGCGAATTCCTGAGGTCAGATGGCCCAGGATGTGAGTGGGCGTTAAGGCGTCTGGGAAGGGATCTCAAAACTGGATTATAGATGGCAGACAGTTGGTGTGGTAAACCACCGCCTCTGTTCAAAGACGGTCGCTCACAGTGGACATAGATGGCTTCTTTCACTCCTCTTTCAAACCATCTGTCCTCTCTGTCCAAAATGTGAACATTGGCATCCTCGAAAGAGTGTCCTTTGACCTTTAGATGCAGATGGACTGCTGAGTCTTGTCCTGTGGCGGTGGTTCTTCTGTGTTGTGCCATGCGCTTGTGAAGTGGCTGTTTGGTCTCTCCAATGTAGAGGTCTGGGCATTCCTCGCTGCACTGTACAGCGTACACCACATTGTTAAGTCGTGTTTTGGCGTTTTGTCTTTCGGGTGAACCAGTTTTTGTCTGAGCGTGTTGCTGGGTCTGAAATGCACCGGGATGTCGTGCTTGGAGAAAACTCTCCTGAGTTTTTCTGATACACCGGCTACATAGGGGATGACAATGTTGTTGCGTCTGTCCTTCTTATCCTCCCTCGCTGGTGTCTGATCAGACACAGTTGAAGATCAGACACACCCAGTTTCACACCTTGGCTCAGGCGATTAGAGGATCATCAGGGGGTCCTTTTACCCCTCTGTGGGGGGATACTCCCACTAGGTTTATATCTGGGACTCTCCACCATTTGACCTTTGAACTGAAGAAGCTTCTCGGATGAGAGGTGAAACGTCTTCAAGTAACTTAAAGAAGTCCAGACGCTTTTCTTTGCAAGCTCCTTTGACTACGATGACCTGGATGACTGTGAACCTTCACAGACATCATGTTATTTTACACTTTTCTGTTTCCACTGTGAATGGAGGCACTCATAAAAATAACAAGATTGGCATTGGTGCCTTAGAGAGTAGAGGAATTGTTTCTCAGCTGCAGTGTCAGCAGTTTGAGCCCTGGTCCTGGCCTCTGTGGTTATTGACTTCCTGTAATTTCCGGCATTTAATCACCCCCCTGGATAAACCACCAAAGTAATCAACAGTATATTTACCTTACAAATTCTTACTTTAATCCATTTTCTCACTTAAGTGCATAAAGGTCGTGTGCAGAAGTGGTTCTGCTAGCTTCCTGGACAACATTTATTTCATAGACTTAATCAACCTAGGTGCAGCCGAATTGATAGCTAAGCTGTTTACCCTCGAGGAAAATAGCCGCTCCCCCTCTTTGTATTTCCCTCTTTTGAAATCCAATTGTCATAAATCGATGTCTGCCTTTAAAGAAACGCAGAGAGAAAGTAGTGGAGCTTGGTAATGGCTTGGTTCCGAGTGGCTGCAGATCTAGGCCTGGCTTCCACAGCTAATTCAGTCTGTTTACTCCAGTGCTAATGCCTTTATTATTTTTGTCAGGATATCTGAAAATGACAACTGCTGAGTCACTGGATGATATATACAAAAGAAAAACACAATCACAGAGTACATTTTCCCCATCATTCAACTTTGTGCTAAGGGTTTACAAGAAAAGGAAATAACCTGGTGCCACTCAATCAGATCATTTAAAGGATGAATTGCCTCTGTACATGACATCATTATACATTCTGTTTGCTGTAGCTATAGTATGCAGTCTAACCCCAGACTGCTGATCTTTACATTAAATGCACCATGTGACCACACAGGGAGTAGTGTATAATAGAAACCACTGACAATACAGCAAAAAATGTCATTTTTCCCTGACTAGCTGTAATTGAATCTACATATCTGACAACTCTGCATATCAGCCTTCAATTATTCTCAACCCCTGCCAGAGGCAACCTGTACACAATTTAATGAAGCTTAATAGAATCTAAGGGGCCTGTGTAGTCTCAAAATCTTTCTCTCATTAAGCTAACGATCCAGAGAGAGGAAGAAGGCTGAAGTAAGCTAATTTGTCACAGAGAAGGAGTATAACCTTATTTCACTACCACAAGATCTCCCATTGATGTGCACCCATAATTGCTTTGTGAAAGAGCATAAGCCCCGCATTAATTTCACATCCATTTTCCCATTAACAGGGTTCTGTGACCATCCAAATGATGCTTTTGTGACTTTGTGCGTCTGTTATCAAGCAGTTCCTACATAAATATGTATGTTTTTCTTTCCATTTCACAGAGTCGTGCTCGTGGAGAACATCCCAGAAGACATTTCCTTCTTAAACAACAGCACGTCCCACCTCCCCCTCTCCATAGGGCTGTACAACCTACTGAACCAAGCTATCCGGGTCGTAGAGATAGTTTCCCCGCAGTGGCTCCTTAACTCCTCTGATAATGAATCCAGTTTCCAGCCTGCTGCCCGACAGGTAAAAATAGAGCAAATCAACAGGGATTTAATTCTGCAAGAGTAGTATTTACATTTTATGCCTGTGACGTTTTCTCTCTCTCTCTCTGTGTTAGTCTGTATAAACTGGTGAAAGACAAAGTTGGTTCCTTAAATACATTAAAGGTTCAATAAAATCAAGATCCTGATTTTAAACCTCATAAGTAAAAGGACATTTACACAGAGAAAAATGCTACTGTAAATTATATGTTATCCAAATCTGATAACATCAGATTTTATGCTTATAAGAGTTGATCAGCAAGCTTATTTTTACTACTTTACATGTACTCAGTCCGTTTTACATTTTTAAATTTAAGCAGATGACTGTGTTTATAATCTTGTGGGTTATTGAATAATTTGACTGTTTGGCCTTTTTAAACACTTGCATTGCTAAATACATTTACTGGATACATTTTCTTTAAAAAGAAAAATTCTTTCAGAAAACAAGATGATTACAAAGAAATGTTTTTTAATATTTTTCTGTGCTTTTTGTAAAACAGAATTTGATATTCAAGTATAACAACAATAATTATATTTTAGCATTAAACATATCATTTTGATTAAAGAGATTGTGCTTACTGATAGATTAACAAAATGTCCTAAGCATAACATGTAAAGGGTGTCAACCAAAAAACTTCTGTTTTGTAGGGGTGATGATAGAATATATCTTTATTATTAATCATTGTATTTGTTCTTTGTGCAACATTTATTTAAATTTATGGGCTTTAATCTATGTTTGTGCGTCTTTCAAAAATGTTACTGATGTTATTTTGCTTTTTATCCAACTCCCATTACTCCTAGAGTCACTCTGTGTTTATGCAGTTGGTGCTAATCAGCTGCTCTGATGCTCTGTTCTGTGAATCATCCTGTTGAACTGGAAGTGTAGCTTTATGCAATATCCATCCATCCATGTTCCTAACCACTTTTAGGAGGCTAGAACTTGTCCGCACTGACACTGGGTGAGAGATGGGAGTACCAGTCCATCACAGGGCTGACACACACAGGCAAACACATCTTATTTAGAATCACCACTTAACCTAGCATCAGCCATGTGTTTGGACTGTTACAGAAAGTGTGTTTGATAAACATTTACAAGTAAAACAGTAAATCAAATCATGAAAAAGTACAATATTTCCTGCTGATAATTACACATTCATATTGGACTGGGTGAATGTTATTGACCATTGTGTGTGTGTGTGTGTGTGTGTGTGTGTGTGTGTGTGTGTGTGTGTGTGTGTGTGTGTGTGTGTGTGTGTGTGTGTGTGTGTACAGCCTGGCAAAACACATGGTTCATAAAAAATTGAATATGTCAGAATTAATGAAACCCTGAGGCTGATGGTCAGAAACGGATTGCACCTTTCAGTCCCCTCAGGCCAGAGAGGAGCTAATGCTCTTTCAGTCTGCACCAACCTAAAAATTTTACAACATGTTCAATTAAAAATTGAACATGCTGTATATGAAATTTAAAATGTAATGTTCTGTAAAAGGGCAAGCTTCACTGCATGCAGGTGGAAGTGCTCTGCTTTCTTCTTCAAATTGTGAACATCTGTGTGGCTACAACAGGCATAAAGCTAATAATCCTGGAGACACAGTGTGGGTATTTACAAACCATCACTGAAAAGAATATCTGTCAGTCCTGCAAACAGGGTGGGAACCAATAGCTTATAGATTTTGAGCTAGAAAGCATTCTGTACCTGGATCCTTAGTTTGTCTCCCGTCTGTCTGATCCGTTTGATTATATTAGTACATATTTCCTGTCTGTCTACAATGCACTAAATCCCAGAAATAAAGTTAAGTCAAAAGAAATAGATTTTTAAGAGCCATCCACTTAATTTTCTTCCCCTTATCCAATTCAAGGTTGCGGTTGGGGGGTTGCATTTGGACCAGTCTGTTGTAGGAGTGACATAGATAACCATTTTTAAAACCAATCCTTAAAATTGAAAATTGGAAAATATTGCATTTATCTACCTTTTTCCACTACACTCTTGGCAAACATCTTTAAATCTCTGTGTCAGTATAGTGGTACGAGGTCACTTACACATTACAAGAGCTACTCGGCAAACAGAGCCCATGTCACGAAGCTCCCAGTGCACAGTTTTGTGCTGATGTTAATGCCAAAGTAGGTTAGGAACTTTGCAGGTATTGAGTCAGCAGAGCATTGGTGACTTTTAAACCCTACGCACCACCGATTTAACTTTACTTAGTGCCCCATTTTATGGCTCTGCTGTGTTGTTCCTAAATACTTCCACTTTGCAATAATTTCACTTACAGTTGATTGCAAATTATATGGCAGAGAAGAAATTTCACAGACTGATTTGCTGCAATTGTAGCACCCTATTATCAGTATCATACTTGAATTCAGTGAGCTCTTTAGGATAAACCCATTTTTAAGAATGTTTCTAAGTCATACTGTGTTTCTGAGGAGACCTGAATTCAAAGATTGAGAGGTGTGGCCCAATAATTTTGTCCATATAGTGTGATATGGAACATACATTTTCTAGCAAAAATGTGAACTTCCCAAACTCAAACTGATAAAGACACCATTGAACAGACTGAAAATAATCCTCTGGAGCCATAGAAGGTGTTATAATGTTGTTTTTAAAGCCTGGGCAGTACTCGATGTAATGCATTAACAGGGCTTAAAGTGTAAAATCAAATATGTCTCATTTAAATTGTAAAACACAGTTTTAATACATCGTGAAATAACAACTTCCCTAGTGTACATCAGGATCTGAGTGTAGAAATGGAGCCAAATTGACCAAATTTGCATCTCAACTGTAGCTTTTAGCTCTTATTTAAAATGCTCCTGTCTTCATTTGTGTCCTGTAATGTGTGTTCAGTGATCACTAAAGAGAAACTAATGAAGGATGAGTAATTTTCCTTGTATCACCAAAGGTACTTAATGAAAGGAGTCCCTCACAGTATCTTGTACTCTGGGTGGATTTCAGGTCGGTTTTATGAAGGAAAACTTCATGAAACTGGAAATTAATCTTCATATCAAGTGTAATATATTGTTAGTTTGCTCGTTTCTAAATGACATGAGATGAATGCATGTAAATTATGTCAAACAGGTTGCTTTTTATTTTGTGTTACAGCAATAACATGCATCGTTTGTGGGTTTGTAAAATTTGTGCTTCTAAATATGCACAGAAGGTTACATGTTTTTGGATAGTTACAGTGATCAGAGGTAGTCATCACTGGAAAACCATAAGAGGCATATAAATATTTTTCTAAATAAGACTCCAAAAGAAAAATAGAGATTACAGTAGCTGCCTGCAGACGAGTGCTTTGAAAAAAAATGAATGGGACACAAATAGCACATTTATCACTTATGATAGTACTTGAATGTAAAAAATTTAAGCACTTAGTCTGAACTCTGTGTATCTGATTATACTGCATGGATTTCATGTAACAGTCTTGCTTTGCTGGTTTGTTTCCTCTAGGGCAGGGCTCTGCTGTCCAGCCTGCAGGGACTGAAAGCAAGAGGAATTCAGCTGAAAATCTCAACTGGAATAGCTAACTCAACTGAGCTCACTAAACTCAGTAATCACACCTAGCTCTTACTTTCATTGCTTTATATGTTATGACATAACACATAAGATGTTATGTTGTGTTTAGATCTGACTGTTCAGCCCTTTGCTCCCCCTGGTCACATTTTCAGTCTTTCAGTCTCTCACCATCTTTCCTATCCCCTGTCTCTATTTGTATGGCTTCTGGCAGATTTGTCTTTATCCTCCTCCATGTCTCACATGTAACTCCCTTTTCTCTCCATCTCTAGATGCTGAGGTTCACTATATTAACATGGCAGCTCTGACCAAAGGCAACCTTCACTCCTCCTTCTGGGTGGTCGACAGGAAACATTTCTACATCGGCAGTGCCAGCATGGACTGGAGATCTCTGGCCACCGTACTGCCACCATACTTTACAATACCCACAGAAATACTTACAGAGACTTTGGAGAAAAATCAACCAAATTTTACTTCTGTGATTTCTGAGGCAGGATAGTAACACAAATTATTGAAATTTGGTATTGTTAATGTAAAGTTCTCGTAATGATCTATTGGATCGAACTTTACATTTCGCAAGGTATGAGCCAGTATAGCTTAAAAACAGCATTGTTGACGAAACAAGAATATTCAGATTTAATGTATTTGTAGAGTGCTGTGCAAATATTATAGGCACCAAGAGGGAAGCTAGAATGTTTTTTAATGAATACACAAATAGTTTTATTCGTCTAACTGTACACAAATTCATTCTGTTCAATTTTATTTATATTGCATCGACTCACGCCACCAGTTGCCTCAATGCAGGAATTAGAAAGAAATACTGAATCATACCAACATTTAGTGTGAAAACTCTTAAGTTCTTTTAGAACTTAAACACCTAAAACATTTTGAAAGTGCTGTATATACACTCACCAGGCACTTCATTATGTACACTTTCTTAACTGTTTGTTACTGCAGCCAATCACATGGCAGCTACCCAGTGCGTTTAGGCATGTAGATAAGATCAAGACAACCTGCTGAAGTTCGAGCCGCTCTGCGATGTCGATATAGAATAAGAGGAATGAAGAATCCTTCCACAGTCTTGCTGAATCTGTGCCACAAAGAACTAAAGCAACTGTTGAAGGCAAAAGGGGGTTCAACTATATCTGTGTAGATGTTTCTGTAGGTCCAAGCGTTACTAGCAAAGTGTACCTAACAGAGAACAATAGTTAGCACACAGTCAGTTTATATCTGTGTATATGTTTTTGTGAGCGCAGGAGGTGGCGTCCAAAAATAGAGAATCCAGAATCTTTCATCTGTTTTTCAAAGGTAGACAGCTCATTAAAGTGTGAGACCGTTTGTTAGTGAGGGCCTTAATTTAGGAAGATGAACTGCAAGGAGCACAAGGTAACTATTCAAAAGTATTTGTCAGGTCAGCATGTTTGATGCATTCTCAGCCAGGCTTATATTGATGCTACATTGTATTTAAATTAGACCACAAAACAAACAGACTGACATTGTTCTTTTCCTTCCTTATTTCTGTAGATATCTATGAAAATAGGTTATGGACTAGATTTTTAGTCTATTGAGGAGTGCATATATTCGCGTTTTTTTTTAAAAAGACAATGGCAAGAGTTTAGTAACACATGAGCTGCAAGAGAAGAATTTATTAGAAATGCTTTACTCATATGAACGCTGCTGGGTTGTGTAGAATGACAGAAAGAAAAGGTCACTCCAAGAACTGCATGGTGAGAATCAAAAAAATGACAAGTGCCACTTTGAAATGGTACTGAGAGCAAAAAAGAAGATAAGGAACAGAAAGGCTCACTGCGGCATATTTACATTCCCTGCTGTTTTTGTCAGGATAGACTAAGGCTTGGAATTGAATTAGGCATGCGGACAATATGGCCTGACGTGGAAATATCAGAGAAATGTGTGTGTATGTAGATGAATGCATAAAAGTGTTAAAACAGTAAAACAGGTTAATATTAGTTGGAAGGTAAATGTTGATGGAGATGATAGGCAAAGGCTGATTCAAATAACTAAAGGCAAAAATGAAGATATACATCTTTAATTATGTAAATGCTGCCGGTTTCAATTGTTGTTTTGCTCTACAAAATGTGTTTGTTTATTTTTTTGTTTGTTTTTTAGAGGAAGGAGCTGGGTGTGTTGGTGTACAACTGCAGCTGTCTGGCTCTGGACCTCCACAAAGTGTTCAGTCTCTACTGGGGTCTCCAGTATAAAGACTTTATTCCCTCCTTCTGGTCCAAGCGCCTATTTGCTGTATCCAACAGAGACACGCCACTGAATCTCACAATCAATGGCACAAAAGCCTTGGCCTATGTTTCTGTAAGTAACATTTAAAGTATTAGTTTGCATTATAAATGAATTAATTCATTGGTTCATGTAGCAAACACACACTTTTTGGAGTCCAAAACCCCAACTTTTGGTAAATTACAATACATATTTGCTGAAATTAGACATAAATATAAGTGCGTGCAGTACACATTAGTGTAAAAGCTGCCTGCAGTGGTGGCGACAGCTTAGGAGAGGGAACGTTAATTTTTCATAGAGTCCTCTGCAGGATGCTGTGTCTTTCAGTGTCCTTATCTTCTTGGACAAGAGTGATGGTGATCCAGCAGAAAAAAAATGTTGATTCGGCTAAGCTGTCCATTTCAGTAATATTAAAATGAACACAAAAAGCACACTCAAGCACACACTCTGAGTTAATCATTCATAGGGTACAGTGCCTGTCAGCAAGGAAGTTAAAACTGAAACTTTAATCCTCTCTTATTCACACAACGAGAAACCCTGATGCTCATTTACAATGATAATAACGAGAAAAGCTCAGTCAGTTATTATGATTATAACAGCTTTAATGATCACAGTGGCAACTCTGTAGTTTACGAAGATTCCTGTGGTAATAATTATCTGTTTACACAATGCTCTTGTGATCACTGTTGTGTGTATCTTTAAAGAGGAGTACGCAACACCAACATTCCCTAATTCTCTGTTGACAGAGCTCACCGGATGTTTTCATTCCCAAACATCGCAGCAGTGATCTGGAAGCTATTGCCAGGGTCATCCAAGAAGCCAACCATTTCATATATATCTCCATTACTGATTACCTGCCCCTCATCGGCAGAAACACCAGCAGGTTAGAGCAAATATGCTGCCGCACAGTGACTTGGCAGGCATTTATCACCAGTGGCTTGAGTGCAGTGTTTAAACTGCGTATGTGCCGGACCAGCTGCATGCCTAATTCTGCGTGTATTTGTATCCGTGCCAAGGTACTGGTCGCGTATCGACAGCCTTATAAGAGAGGCTCTGATCCTGAGGAATGTACGAGTCCGTCTGCTGATAAGTTGCTCGGAAAAGACTCATCCGCTAACTTTCAACTTCATCTGGTCCCTGAGGAGTCTGTGCATGGAGCAGGCCAACTGCTCACTAGAAGCTGTAAGTTCAGGGCCAATATGCACTATTTTCATCTCTACAGATACTCTTTATCAAAGCTCACTGCATAACTGTGCATGTGTGTGTACGTGTGTGCAGAAATTCTTCAACCCCAGGGGCCAGAGGGATGTCAGTCTCGAAGGAATAAACCACAACAGGTTTATGGTTACAGACAGAGCCATTTATTTAGGTGAGCTCATCGACTAGACTTTATGACTGTGGCCTATATGTCTGCTCACTTTATGCCTATGACCTATTTTTAGTGGACCTAAAGGAATACTTCCTCTTTTGTTTTCTTTCTGACAGTGAGAATAAAAGATCAATATGATGAGGAAATTTGCCTAACACAGATGAAAAAAATATACAAGGGGAAATGACTGTACTGGCACTCTAAGGTCAAAAACACTATAATCAGATGTTCAGAGGTTAATTATATGTGTGCTTCATTTGTTTAAGCTTTATCACTAACCAGGAAAACAACCCTAAATACAAATTAAAATAATTTAGTGATAATGAAGCAACAAGCTAGGCCAGACACTGTGATTTGGGGAAAGCCTCGCTGAGGATCTGCTGCATCTCGTAACCCTGGCAAGTTCACCTGATACCTTTGCTAGAGGCAGGAGGGAGGGTGTTGCACAAAACTAGAGCAAATGTACGTATGGTGCAAGTATGAACAGTGTTTGAGGCATGTGGTCCAGTCTCTGAAATTCAGCTAAATCATCTCCAAAATCTGGATGTTGATCCATTTTTATGGAAAACAATAACCAGACAGTGAGCATCCGAGACAGGAAAGTCCGTGGCACCCATCGACTGAATATAAAAACCTAATGTAGCCACTGTATCATCAACAAAATTGATTTGTGTAGTCCTGTTTTGAACTCTCGACTTGAGTGTTTTGACCATCACCATACTGGTAACCAAACTTAGCGAAGATTATCCTGCTTTGCTGCCTGTTCTACTTACTACGGGAGCACACGTTACAAAATGAACAACCTTTTCTTTGAGATGCTCCCTTTAGTGGTCACCACTGCCGCCATCTCACCCTATCCCTACCATCCTCTTCTATCGCTCCAGCCCTCTGCATGTCCTCCTTCACCACATCCATGAACCTCCTGTGTGGTCTTCCTCTTTTCCTCCTGCCTGGCAGCTCCATCTTCAGCATCCTTTCTCTAGTATATTCACTATCACTCTTCTGCACTATACAAATCATCTCAACCTTGCCTCCCTAACTTCCCTCTGATAAGTATAAAAATAAGAATAACTTTTTTGATCCAAGAGGGAAATTCATGTCTGACATAGCTCATCTGCTATTTGTATAAGAACTGAAAAGCCTGACGGATGTTTTTTTGTTCCATAAAGATTTTATAATGTAGGTGCTCAGAGTTGTTCAGGATGGCTTCTAACATCTTTAGTGTGTATCCTTCCTCCACCTCCTTCAGCATGTCCAGTCTGGCTCCAATAACAGAGCCAGCTTTCCTCCAGCCTTCTTGCCTCCTTGTTCCTGATGCTGCCTCACCAGCAGGCTGCAGCACAGAACAGCACACTTGCCACCACAGACTGATAGAACATCTGCAGCATTGTACTAAAGATGCAGTTTTCTTAACAAAAAGAGGTGACTTTGCCCCTTTGCAAATTAGACTCTTCCCTATTCAGGGAAGTGTCTAATTTGTTGTCTAGGTGATGTACTCATTTCTAATCTTTTGCCTCCTGCCTTTTTATTTGTGCCACTCTCTTCAAACTATAGCAGTTCTCACTACTGCTATGTAAACCTTCCTTTACCTTACCCTCATGCTGCTCCTGTCACATATCACCCCACTCAAGGAGACTCTCCCTGCTGGAAAGTGAAGAGAATGCAGGTTGAATATACAGACCTAAAACCCACAAGTTATATCAATCATCACTGTCCGGTTGCAAATGAGTTCATCGTACAATTTCCACTTTGATTTACAATCTATAAACTCAGATATGCTTTTCAGTTCTTCAGTTCCATCTACAAGTTACCCAAAACTGCGATGTCATTTGTGTTTCTCACTGTGGTCTATTTCCTGACAGGTAATCTTGACTGGGAGGGGGATGAGTTTACCTTTAATGCAGGAGCAGGCCTTGTGATCAGTAAGCTAGAAGATATCGACGACAGGAACTTCACCGTCGTGGAGCAGTTACAGGCTGCGTTTGAGCGGGACTGGTTTTCACACTACACCATCCCCCTGCAGGCTAATAAATTCCTGGTTTGCAACAAGCACCAGATCAAACCAATGGTGTTACTCAAAGCCAGCCAGCTACGCAATGGACCACTGCCTATTCAGAAAGGGCAGCATAATAAAGGATCTATACTACCAAGAAATCATCACAAAGTTGTTGGACAGACACCGGACGAAACAAGGCACCGTAACGACAGACTGAGCAAACTTACTCGACAAGGCACTGCTAGTGGGTTAGTGCCAGTTATGGACAACTACCAAGAGAGGAGTCAAATGAAAATGAGTCGCTTTGACCAAAAACAGGTAGAAATAAAAGGTAACGGCGACAATCCAATGGAAGTACCCAGTCAGTCTGCTGAGAGCAGTGGTGGCAGAGAGATCGCCAATGGATTTGTGTGACCACAAAAATCATGTTTGAAGAACTTCTTTCCTCCAGTGGCATTGGACTTCCAACACTGGGTCTTTGTAGCAGTTTATTACTGTGATTTTATAGAAAGACACTTTTCAAATTTAGGTATCTGGTTTGCAGGACTTGATAAAAGGAAGAACTCAGGAAGGAAAGTAAATGCTCCACAGCAGGCTGGCACTTTTGATTCTTTACAAATGAAACCAAATCATTTTGGTTTAGAATTCTGATTAATAGGCTAATAATATTTTACAACCTTACAACTTATATATTATTTTTTGTCCTTGTTTAGATCTCCCAGGAAAGGAAATAAATTGCACTGATTGCCTAAATATTGTATGTCACTTAAGCTAACATTCATAATTAATCACCCTTTAAAAGGAGGGATAACAGCTGCATGTGAAGAGGCAGGAGGCACGTTAGCATATGTAGCTACAGTCGCTACATCTGGCATTCAGAATTCACCACACACAGGTTACCACACACCTTAAGCTGTTGCAGATCTCTAACTGCCTCTGTGCTCTCAATGGTCTTGAATATGTTAGCCTAAAGTAAACAGGTTTATGCTTTTCCCATAGTATTCACTCACACCAGAACATTATTTAAATTGCAAAATTCTTAAAAACAACAATTAAGCAGAGACTGAAATAAAAGTTTAATCGGCTTCCTGGAAACAAACAGCTTCATGTGGCTGAGCCAAGTAATGTATTGATCTCTAATTGTAAGCATTAGTTGTTTTAGAAAAAAAAGCTGATGAAGTGGGCCTTTTAAGGGATTGCTCAAACCATGTCCACCATGTTTTATTTCCATTTCCAGAAGTATGAATATGGGTGCATTGTTCCACTGCATGACTGAATTAGATGATGCATTTGATGGCTTAGCATCCTCCATCAGCCACTACTTTCAATAAAGCAAGCTGTGGTTTTTTATGGTGGAAGGAGGGGGAGCTAATGATCCAGAAGGGTCTTAAAAGATCATTATCGATAACCATAAACAAATCCTGGGATTAGAGGTGGATTGCATGGATATCTGTAGTATCCTTTCAAACCCAGCATTGTGACTTATTGAACACATACTGAAGTAGCGTTAAGACGAAAGGGGCCAGAGGGTCTCTGCTGTCAACCAAATCAATACAATGAATTTTTAACAGAGCTTGACAGAGGCAGTTGCTGTATTTTAACCTCAAGGACATGTTGGCCTGTAATGTCATGCCTGTGACAGAATATATATTCCCTTTATCTTGTGGAGATAGAGCTACAAATCTAGCATCTTTAGTTTATACTTGACTGAAAGCTTGAAGCAACATTTATTTGCATTTCGAATGATTGCATGTTTACACACTCTTTGCTACAAGTGTAACCTTTAGAAATGATTCTTGTGGGATTTATAATAATACAGAAGGGTTTTTTTTCAACTTTCAAAGCCATTAACTGAGTAAAGTCAAAAACACCACCAGAGAGAAAATCGTAGGGATGTCTGTGTCTAAAATGTATATATGTGTTGCTATGGAGTGTTTAACATGACAGCGCCACATGCGTCATCAGTGTTACGTCTGATTTCAGGAGAGAATTAATTGACAAGTCTTCTGATAATGTATTAATTACATAAACAGTAATTTTCTGTCATTAATATATGAGGTGACGTTTCTTGATCCAACTAATAAAGATATTAGCAATTTAATCAGCAATGAAAACAAAACATTAGTTCCATCCCTAAAACAATATCTCGGGTTTGGTAATTTTTCAGGCTGTGTACCATTTGAAAAACGAATCTCTGTCGAGGTTCTCAGTCATCCACGCCGTGGTAGTCCTAAGCATGTTACGTGAAGGCAGCTGGATCTTTTTAAATTGGCACATGGATCAAAAGGAAGTCCAGTTTTCTTCATTTCAGGGGCTTGGGATTTCAAATGTTTGTTGGCCAATATCGAGTCAGTTGAAACTTGGGTAGCTGTTGCCATCTAGTGGATGTCACGAGGCAAGTTACTTGCTTTCACTTAAAAGTTGCTATTAAATGTTAAATGAAAAATTCAGCCTTGATCAAGCAACATGTTGGTTCACAGCTGCTGATTTTATGCACGTGTAACATGCATAACAGGCAGTTCCATGAGCATGTGTGTGTTTTATCAGATAACACTTAACTGACTCTATCCTGAGAGCGATTCTTTCACACCAGAATGTATAAACTATAAACAATAATAATACCATTTAAAAAATTATTTCATTCTGAAAAGCAAAAAACTTTTTTTTACTACTTATGTGTACCCTAAGAACCTATACCTTTCTGTGCAAGACACAGCCACGTATCTATCTATAATAATTACTTCATAAAAGTATCCTTAAATGACAAACACAGTCGTTTTTTATTTGTAGCATAACTTCTCCATACCAAGTGAGTAGACTTTGAGATTATGACAATAATAATATCTATGTGTAAAGCACTGTCACCACACTGTAATGCTTATCTGCCAGCTGACCTGGAGTCAGATTCACTACTATACGCTGCTATAATCTATGATTGTCATATGGGGAGGGCGGTAACGCTGGTACTGCATTCTGCCCAGGTTTTTATGGTTTTTGTGTTTTGTAACTATTCTGTTTTGGAAAACAAATCTTTTTCCAGTTACAGTGGGGATTATTTCAGCTCTGTACACAGTACAGAGTACACAGATGCCAAGATTTAAGTGGTTTAAAATCTGCTACATGCAACTTATAGAGTCAGAGCAAAATTTTAAAAAAACAAAAAAACAAACTGGAATGTTTCTGAATTGTGTGTTGTCTGCCTGTCCATTGCTCCAGCGAAATGTTCATTTTTTAGTGAAAACTCTGTAACAGATCATATTTTTCTTGTACACAGAAGGGCAGAACTGCTTATTTTAGCAAAACAAAGCACTATTACCGAGAGATAAATTTCAAATACTGCCTGTAAAGCTTTTTAAATGTTGCCTACCTTTAGTATGTTTTTTCGGCATGACTGCTGCTTGCATGCCTTGCCTTTATGAGCTGTGCACAGTAGCTATGAGCCTTTCTTGAGATGATGCTAATAATGAAATCTTGTACCTTTAAAGATACAGAAGGAATGTATATTTATTGAATATCCTTGTCAATGCACACTACTAAATTATGTGATCACTCGATTTTTACTATTAATAAAAAATAAGCATCTTAGCTTATGTTTCTCTGTGCGTTTGTGTGTGTATGTGTGTCTGTTTAGTGATCTGGCTTTCGTTAAGTAAAGTGGTTTACCTCAGAAGTTAATCCTTAGTACATCGCTGCACATTCAGGTTACACAGACAAGGCCCTGTGTAACCAGAATGGACAATCAAAGAAGCCTTACCACAGGATGGCGAATAACAATAATCATCATAATCATATTTAATAATTGCAATCATATTTACCATAATACCATAATAATTAGATTTGCCACAGGATGAAGCTAATGTGAGATTAAAATTAGTACCACGGCCAACTTAAAACATAATCTACGTACAGTAATGTGCAAAAGTCTTGAGTCAACTCTCATTTCTTTATATTTTGCTTCCAAGGAGCCAGACATTCGTCTAATTGTTAAAGTGGTCTTGAGTCATAGTTCTTCTTTTTGCACTGGCTTTTTTTTCTCACTCGTTTCAAATTCTTGTACCCGATTATTTTCAAAGGAACATTTTTGTCATTGTTGTTGTTGTTTCTTAAGCCACTTAAACCTCTGTTGTAGACAGACAACATACAAAGAACCAATTTAAGTTGTTTTGTTACCACTAGCCTGTTGCAAAGGTTCATCATTTGTTCCCATTTCTTTAAATCTATGAAAATTCCCAAAGATAACATAGTTTGATCAACACAAAAGAGTATTTTTTGGATGATCAATGTATTTCCCAAACTGCTAGTGGCTGAAAACATGACATAAGTTGGCAAAATGTGCAAGAGAACAGGAGGACAAATTAATTCCATCATCAGACCTTCAAAAAAAGAGAATAGTAAAGGCTGATTCCCAGCATAATATAAAGAAATGAGGGGTTACTCGAGATTTCTGCATAGTAATATTTTTAAATATTTAACACTCATACTATTTATTTCATTTTAACTTATATTTCTACTATATGTAATTTCATTTTTATGTGAAGCATAAAAACAACAAATAAAGGGAGTAGAATCTGAAAACGTTTGGTTCACCATACATTGCTTTTTGAGATAGCACACGCTAAATGGTAACAAAAAGTACAAACAAAAGACTCAGTAATCTATATACAATGAGCGAACGATGCAGAATTAACTTTTGTTTTATCTTGTTTTTGTGATATTTCCAGCAACTGCAGGTTTGGGACTGTGGGGAGTTTTTAATGCTTACTTTAGCGGCTTCTCCGTCTCGGTGCCAGTGGAGGGCTCTACTTCGTCCAGGCAGAAGGAGCAGCTGACTGACGTAATGGTTACCTTAGCAACCAATTAGGCGTCACCACTCACCATTCTCAAATTCATGACTGCGCATTTCTCACCTTGTCCAGAACGGAAAAAGCAGCCTCCGAGACTCATGCGGACTAGTTAATGAGGGACGATAAACCAGATGTGTTTTCCCATCTGTGTGAGCTGTGCTGCACGCGCCGACCTGAAGAACAACACTGTGTCAGGGCTGCCGCTGCTGCCTTTGTTGTTGTTGCTGCTGCTTACGCCCGCCAGCTACGACCAACATGGCTGAGGACGACAGTGAATGGGTTTTAGAAAGCATCGTTGGCTACCTTGGAAGTCCCGAATGGGTCGTTCCTGTAACGGACTTTTTGGAAAACAAATGCACAGGTAAAAACAGGTTATGAGGTGATTTTAGTCTGAGACTAAGCCTCTCTGGAGCTGTGCACCGTTAGCGCTGCGGCTAAGCTAACGCTAACGTGTAACAGCGATGCTGTCTGATAGTCTATCCACTCAAGTTTAGTACTAGACTTTCTCCTCCTGTACATTTACATATGATACGAGCGGAAACAGCGACAGCAAATCTTACGACACCAAATACAACAAACATCTGCATATAAGCGGACCTATAAACAGGTTTTACATGTTTAACTTTTCTGCGTGCTAAAGTCAGTGCATCTAGCTAAGTCTATAAAATATTTCCGTGGACACAATTCATTTCTGTCAACTGTGTGTTTTCAATATTTCAGTTTTTGACGACGAAGATGAGAATAAGTTGGCATACACAGAAATCCACGAGCAGTATAAGAAATTGGTGAGTTCAATTGTGATTACTACAATCTGGCTAATGTCGTGCATTGCCTCATCAGCATCAGTCAGTAGTAGTTTCATATTGCTGACTCGTCAGAATGGACTGGTGTGAGCTGCTTTGCTTTCGTAGGTGGAGAAGCTGTTGGAGAATTACATGCAGGAGGTTGGCATCAACGAGCAGCAGTTTTCGGATGCGTGTACTTCTCCCTTTGCCAAGTCTAAAGCTCTGGAGGTACTCTAAGCTTCCTGCTTGCACACCACTGTCATCCTGCCAGCTAACCTGAATTGAGAATCAGGGATAGGATTTGCTTACATAAGCCCAGTGTTGCTGGCATCAAGCCCACTGCTTGATGCCAACAACACGTTTTTAAAAAATGAGTTTGGAGGGGTTTCCATTTAAGTTGAAACATTCACAGTCTTGCGTTATACAACATTCCAGCTGTCTAAGGCCGTCTTTGCTGTGTTTTTTGCTGCATAGTTCATCAGATGTTTTCAATAGCTGACAGGTCTTGACATGTCAGGTACTTACTACTTTTCAGATGCTGAGTTTGGTTGACATTGTCTTACTGAAATAAGCAAAGCCTGTATATATATTGTGCTTTTACAGATGCAAACTCATTCACCCCTACACCACCATGGATACTGGCGATTGAACTGTGCACTAAGTTAAATGATTCTTTCTCTTTTGGCTGAAGGCATAGCATCTATACATACATCTATACATCTATAAATTCCAAAACGAACTTCAAAACCCAGAGGGCAGTGTTTTTGTTTTTTTGTTTTTTTTATTGTCCCCTAGTTTACCTTAAATGAGCTTAGCATCCAGATAAGTGTTTCTGGATTTGTGTAGGTACATTTTGTCTTTGCATGATAATTTTAAGCTGCATTTATCAATGCAAGTTGTGATCTGACAGTGTTTGTTTTGGAATTATTCCTGATCCCATGCTGATATTCCCTCCTGAAATCCTGAAATCATGGTCATTTTCCAGATTTTCTGAATCTTTAGCCGTTTTAAATATCAAAATGATGAAAACTCTTTGCAAATGTATTTCTGAACATTTGCTCTAGCCCTTTTATACAGACTGCAGAATCTCTGCAGTCATTACTTCTAAAAGATTTGGTATCACTAATGCACTGTTTTTATACTCATTCTGTTACTTATCCTGTTGCCAAATAACCTAATTAGTTTGAGATGTTTGTCTTTTGTTTCTGCTTTTTTATCTGTTGCTGTAAACATAGTCAAACTGAGCTTTTTCCTCAGAAAACACATTTCTTAGTTCTGAATTGAGCCATCAATTAAGGAAGGGTTAAACGGTTGTTTCCATTTTATCACATTAGTTTAGATTAATGTAAGTCCTCTGTAAATACTACAACCTTAGCACCATGAAGTGTTATACTGTGTCTGAATGTTTATTACACAAAGCAGACCTATCAAAAGAAATCATCTTCAAGCTGCACTTCATTAGGAGTCACTGTGTTTTCAGTCTTCCTCTGTGTTTAGTTATTGAGTCAAATACTTCACAATATAGTTGTTGTTTTTTTTTGTGTTTATGAGAGACTGAAACTGTTTTGGTGAAACTGATGAGTTGCCAGAACTAAAGCAAAAATGTCCAAAAATATAGACCATGTTCATGGATTACCACTGGCAGTGATCAGTTGGACGACATTGGAATTGTGAAGAAAAAAAAAAGTCTAATTGAATAGATTTTGATGCAGAATATAATTTGAATTTTACAGTTGTGTCTCTTCTATAAGCACACACTCAGTCTTCATTATCATGTGATATGAACACAAACTTTTTACATAGTTTTTATTGGACTGAAGGCCCAGTAAGGTTTGTCCATGATCAACAGGACACGCTACTCTTCCATGGCAGTATTTAATAAACTAAACTTGCACAAAGTGATCACCTGATGAGCCTTCACCCAAATTATGTTTAAGGTCAGGGTGATATTGGTTGTTTTATGGAAAATTTTCATTTTCACAAGAATTGCTTCTCCTCCTGCATTGTTCAGAGTTTAAATTCGTCTTGGATATGACATTGACATTGCCTCATTGTCTTCTCAATACATAATAATTCTCAGTAGTTTGTTCAATAAAGCCAGTCAATGAAAACAACAACTATTTCACACATTACTACAACCTGTGAACGGACTACGTCACTGATGTTGGTTTTTTTGTTCTTCAGGCAGTATTCCAGCCAGTTCTGGCTACAGATGACTTCCAGATCTTTCGCTCATTGATGGTTCACAAGAATATGGAGCTGCAGCTCCAAGCCCTCAGGGTCATTAAAGAAAGGAACGGTAGGCTGGATTAACATGTAAAGCAAATCCAAACACACACTTGCAAAGCCAAACGCTCAGCTGTAGGTTAAATGTCTTCGTGTGTGTAGGGGCCCTCCCAGAGTGTCTGACTGATGGTGTGGACGTCATGACAGAGTTGCAACAGCAAGAGATGAAAATCCTGCAGGAGGTTCTTAAGTAAGTCGCTCTGTCATTCTTGTGGTATCTGACTCCTTCAGTGTTTGACATAACATTTACTGGTGTCCCAAAAATAAACTTTTAGTTGTTGTGTAAAGCTATTCGAATGGCCGATTTGAAGATTTAGGATTGTTGATATTTCAATATGTGACTGTAAGAAAACCTTTAGTGAGTGTCTGGTTCAGTTAGTTTGTTTCACAGGTGAATCAATCAGTGAACGCCAAAACGAGCCAGTACCTGCTCAACTATCTTTCCCCACATAGTTTTTTACTGACTGTGGACCATCACTAGTTCTGTTGAACCTGACATCTCATTCACCCTTTCTTAGAAACATCCTCACAGTTCACTGTGCCACCTTAGTTAAGAGCACTCTAATGTTTTTTTTTAAATGCTGTGGCTCTTCGTGTTTTTATGGCACATCTGTTGAAAGGATATTTTAGAAGTCCTATGAGCCAGATTTTGAACAGTCTCTGACGGGAATTTCATGGAAACAGTTTTTGATCATTTCTACAACAGAATAAAAAAGTGCTGCTCTATTTATTTGTATTCCAAGTTAACATTAATTAGGAATGTATTTGCTTAACAACTCTGACGGGAAGTTAAATCCCCATTTTTTTCTCAATTATTCCTAACTGAATAGATTCTTTTTCTTTGTATTTAGGCTGAAATTTCACATTTACATTAGTCAGTAGGTGTTTACTAATTTTACTTTTCAGGTAATTCAGTTAATTTTATAGTACATATGAGGCTTTTGTTCCTCACTATACCATTAAGAAATTTCCACATTTTCTTTATGCATCCATTGCACTTCCTGAAGGCTTCCCGAAGCTCCTATCACTCTTCTCTAATGGGATTTTGCTATTGAGTGCCTGGCCAAGTAGAACACACCGAGTCTAATGGGACCACAGTTAAGCTCCTTAGGATCCAGCTAATTTAGGTTGGAGGGATTGACACTAAACAAGCAGCTGAGAAAAACGATGGTTTCATCCCTTTTGTCATACCAGGGAACCTTATCAGCGGTCCACTATGCTGCCCCTACTCCTCTCCAGGTTATCAATAGTTTCTTCTATATAAGTGGCATCATAAAGGAATTGTTTTACGTAATCTCTGATTGGAACTGCATCACTGAAGCTGACGCTTATTTTGATGACGGGTCTTAAACTAGTATTAATTCTGCAAGTTTATGTTTAATTGTTTTATCCTCAACAGTTCAAATGTATCTATGTTCTGTCAATATCAACCTATAAAAATCCTCACAGGATTTATGACTAGGCACAGTTCCAGTCACAGTATCTCTGTGTTTCCATACACCTACTTGTAAATGCTTTGCAGCAGTCTCCACTGAGACAATTTAGGCTATTAAATAAATCTAATTAAAGGATCTGGCTGTGATTCCCGGGTGATGCCTGGGAGCTGGTTGGGTCAAAACGGGGTTACCACATGGAAATCCCTGTCGCGGCTGTCTTTTTCTAGTTTCTACTGGTGCTGTCAGCCAAGGGCTAACTGGACAATAGAACAGGCTTACCTCTAAATTGTCAATGCTCTTATCAATCCAATCCAATCCAATTTTATTTATAAAGCACTTTAAAATACCCAGCACAGGAACAAAGTGCTGTACAGAAAATAAGTTAAAACAATAGAATAACAAAAAACAGCAAATTAAATAAATAAAACACATAAGACATAAAATTAAAACAGCCCTATGTTAAAGCAAAAACAAGATAAAACAGCATCGAATCACCTAAAAACAAGTAAAATAAAAATAAAAAACCAACATCTCACGTGGTGTCAAAGGCCAAGGTTATCACACCAAAACTACTGAACATACTGTGAACCCCTTCGAGAGGGCTCTTGACCAAAGGCTTTGCAACAGGGCTGAAATAGTGAAGTTTAAACAGTTAGTTGGTCCTAGGCTTATGTTGAACTCTTTCTTTCTTTTTTTTCTCTCCTGCTTATTCCTGTGTAGAAAGTCAAAAGAGGAGTATGATGAGGAAATGTCCAGGAGGCTGCTATTAGAGAAAGAGGTTGGTTCCACCTCCAGTGGCTGCTCTAGTAAGCTAATGGCAGAGTGTGATGAAGCCAAGAATACCTCCTCCGCCCTCAGCCAACACATCAGCCCTGCCAAGGTGAGGCATCATGAGCACTATGAGTTAAATAAGACCTGTGAACCAGCCAAATAGTGCATCTTAGTGAGGCTTCTTGTGCATGCCAGTGTTACCTTTTGTTGGACTTTATCTCACATAATCTCACTAACTACTTTTCCATTGAGTGCCTGAGCTCAATTCTTATTGTGAAGTCCCCTTTAACTTTGAAATCACTTTTTTATTAATGTGCTATTTAAATTTCACCAAGGTGAAAGCATGGGTTAATGATCAGCACACCACACTGGTAACTGGAAAAACACAGTATAAAGTTGAACCATCCATGCAGTAAGATTTTAATCAGGGATGTATTAATAAGTACACTGCAGTTTACTAACTAGAAATACAGTAATGCCAGTCCAGCTGTGTCTGTGATAGCTAACAGAGAGAAAATGCTGGTAAAACTAAAATGCACAGTAGACCTCTGCTCTTAACAGATATAAATACCAGCCTAATTATTGGATCATTAAGCAGCTTTGAAGTGTTTGTGCTTTGTGGATTTTGCACATTATTTGGAGACAGTTTAAATGTTCATTCATTCTTTCCATCACCCATATCCCCACCTGTAGGTCAACAGTAACCCAGTTAGAAAAGAAGGGAGCAAGACAGCTGCTACAGGAGGTGGTGCTGAGAGGAGTAGCTCCTCTAAACCCACAACAGGTAAGTTAGAAGAGAAGACAAACACTTTGCGACCAACTGAACTCTTTCTTTCTTCTTGTTATATAAAATTACCCCACTATACCACATTATTCTTGATCTCCTGAGCTACAGACAACCCACATAGTCAGATGAGAAACATTTTTATTACTGGAAATCATGTAAACGAGCAGCATCAGTAGTATTACTAATGTTGCAGATAACATGTGAAGCTTTTTAATCTTTTGTTTTATTTTAAACACACAACCAACACGAGAGTGGCAGCTCATCAAAGTCATTTGTGTATGTGCCCACAGATCGTGGTAGTGATGCTGTGGGATCCCGAGTTCTGCCAGCTGTGAGAGCTCCTGTGAAGTCTGGTGAGCCCTCCATCAGCAGCAGTCCTCATGCCGGGGAGCAGAGCAACAGCAGCCAGACTACAAGCGAGGCGTGGCTGGAGGAAGCACACAGGGAGGCTGGCTTCTCTAAGCCATATACTGTGAGTCTGTGAGACTGCTGACCTACCCCATAGATTACAGGAAATCTGCGCATAACATAAAAAGCGATTTGCCTCATCCTCACTCTGAAGGAAAGATCAGTGCCAAAGCACAATTGCACTCTAAACAGAAGGGTTTAATATTTCCTTTTAGGTAGACAACAATTATTTAGTTTTAAACAACTGAATTACCTATTACTGAAAGAAAACAAAATAAAATACAGATATTTTTTTTACTTCCCTACCTAACATAAATATGTACAATAGATACAGATACAGATAATCACAATACAATACAAATTATGACCTGCATTAATTTAAGGGAGGAACACCAATGCATAGACTGTATATAAAAGACAGACAGGTGTTGTCGGTGATTTCACCAATGCTTTGTAAGGTCTTGTTGTGAATGTGACCACCAATCTTCAGATTAGTAGGTGACCTGCGTTATCTCCTGAGCTACAGCCAACCCACATAGTCAGATGAGATACATTTTTAATGCTGGAAGTCATGTAAACGAGCAGCATCAGTAGTATTACTAATGTTGCAGATTACATGTTTTGATTTTTGGTGTTTTTAAAAAGGACTCAACAAACATGCAGTGGGTGTAACTAAGAGTTTGAAAGAAATGTAGAGACTTGACAATAACAAGTTTACATGCCCTTATGCCTCATGTGTGAGAGATTGCCAGTTTGAAACTAGGAGGAGACTAAAGCTCCGCATGCTAGAATGACTAGTAACAGTCCCAAGCCTGGATAAATGTGAGGATTGTGTCAGGAGGTGTAAAAGTCTGTGCCAAATCAAATGTGCAGATGTACTGTGGAAGCAGTTTGGGAGATAGGAGAGCAGCTGTAATTGCTGTTGAAATATAATAATTGAGCTTCACCTGCGTTTCTCTGCAGGAGTTATCAGTATCACAGCAGGAGCAGCTCCAGCAGAGGGCGGCATATCTGCGTCAGCAGAGGGACAAGCTGCACGCGCTCCGAAAAGAGCAGCAGAAAACCAAGCAATCGTCCTTGCCGGAGGAGGCACCCAGCAGTCCCACACCAGCACCCAGCACTACCCCGGTAAATGCAGGTCCTCGCCTCCTTCTCCATACCTCACTTCATAAAGTTGCTCATCCAACTGCTGCAGGCAGTTTGGCACAAATTCTATCTGTTGAAACAGGGATTTGCAGTAGTTGTGTTGAAGTGAATACATTGTTTTTGATTAGACACACATTCATGCATTAATACTCATAGTGGCTTATTAAAGTTCTTCAAAGTTATCTTTAGAGATTAGAAATTTAAGTTTGACGCTGGTTATGAATTATGCCTCACCCAGGACCAGTTATCCAAATTTCGCCTGATTTTCTTAAACCTACATTTAATTTTTTTGTCTTCTTGTTTTTTCCCCTTCCAACTTGTTTTATTTGCTTCTTTTTCTTGTTCTTCATTTCCACCCACTTCCACTTGTGTCTGCTCTGGACTGGCCTGTTAGGAGGCAGTGGGTCAGTCCCAGAGAAATGGGGCCTGTTCCCCTCCTCATCCTCCTTCTTCTCCTCCTCCTCCACCTACTCCTCACTGTGCTTCTCCAGCACAGCACTCCTCCAGTCAGAAGGTGATCCATCAGCTGCCTCTGATGTTAACAACTGTACTTGTTCATGTCTTGTGTTCATCTGCTTTTGCTTTGTAGTAATCATTCCCTTCATTATCACCAACTAAAGGTCTGCATCTTTTTCCCCCCTAAATTAATAATTTTATTGCCACAAACTGAAGAGAATCAGATCTTGATTTGTGTTGACTGAAATCATCGATCTTGACTCAGTTCCTATTCCTTATTAGATGCGATTCTCTGTCAGCACCTTGTTTACCTCAAAGTTACAGGATTACTATGCCAATGTTTCCAGTACTAGCTGCCTGTGTTTAGTTTTCTTGCTTGTGTACTGTATGTAGACACATGTGCTTGGTTGTATTTTAGTCGCCTTTCTCGCTGCTTTTTCCACTTTCCCTATTTTGCTGGTGAGTATTGACTGCTTCCTGGTCTGGTCTCTTCTCACAGGAGATATCTGCTGAGGAAAGAAAGAGGCTGAAGAAGAGAAAGCACCTTGCCGACAAGCTGAAAGAGGAAGTGATCAAGAAATGACTTCCCCTCAAAATGCAATATTCTCCCTTATATCTTATCTATTTACTCTGGCAATCAAACACATGGCTTCCTTTACACTGCTGCATATTTCGTAATGCAAATCTTTTCTCTTTTCTTTCTAAAGACAAAAATTATGGGCTCTTCCATCTTCTGAGTTCTTTTCTGTGTAGCAAAAAGAGCATCTTTGTTTTTAAATGACACTCATTACTCTTAACAGACCACTGCAGTATTTAAAGGTCTGATAGCTACTTTCTGTATTGGACTAATTTCAGAAAATGTTAATTGAGCTAAAGCACAAGGGGCTGTGTGCTTCTGTATATCAAGCGATATCCTGACAGACTTTAATTATACTGTGGGGATCGTGGGTTCAGGAGAAGAGTAGGTTGCCCCTAATTGCAGGTTTGGTGGTGCGGCCACAACCCCACCACATGCCAAAGTGTGTTTAGTGAGCAGAACGATGAACCCCAGTTTCTTCTTGATGGCAAGGCAGCACCTTACTTGGCAGCTCCACCTGCACTGGTGTGTGAATGCATGACTGAGTATAGCTTCAAAGCACTACTACTTAAAATGTGCTGTATAACTGCTACATTTGTAGACCATTGGTTGAAAAAGTGGAATAAAAATGTTTTTTCAGTCTGTACACTACTTTTTAGAAATGTCTAGCCATTGGACAACAAATCAATCCAAACAGGTATTAATTATTTTTGTCATAATTTGACATTTTTAAGCAAAATTGTGAAGATTTGAATATTTCTTTTGTCACATACCAAGGTAAAGAGGATATTTAGACATTTTGTACTTTTCAAATAAAAGGGTGTATAGTTGTATTTTTTTTCCTCGGTTTTCTAAAATTGAAGGACAATTAAGAAAATAAGCAGAAGATATGCAACACTATGCTCGTCAGTAATGGTACAAAATCTTGCTTCACAGTTTCTGAAACCCATTTTGCTACTTTGAAACTAGTCAATATGTTTGGAGTGCTGGATTTGGATTCAGACACTGGCTGATTTCCTTCTAGCAACAGTTAACAGTAACTGGCCATGACGTGATGAATCAGTGAGTACAGATTTGGGAGGACTCTACGCTGAGGTAAAGGCAGTATTAGTTGGATCCAGTGCACAGATTGTTTTCCACTGTTAGCACTCCCACAAGGAAGCTGGTACGTCGTTGGCAGTTAAGAGAGCTGTGCAAGTTGTCAAGATGACCAATCACATGTTCATACAGGGGCCAAGAGAACAGTGCGCTGCTTTCTACGAGTGCTGTATTTATCTGCAAACCAATCAAGAGTCTTCACTTCAATCAACCAAAATGCACCAGTTTATTTGTAATGTTGTTATTGTGTATGCTGTTTAATAAAAAATATATTTTTTAGAAACAACCTGCAGTCTAGACTTGAATGTATATATATATAAAAACCTACCCACTTCAGTAGTTAGACCTTTTAAGTACTAGGTTGGACCCCCCTTTTGTTTTCATAACTGCCCTAATTATTGCGGCAAAGTTTGTCCAATTTTTTAAACCTGTGCAAACAGTAGCCTGTTTTCTGTTCTCAGCTGATATATGATCTTCTACTGCTGCAGCAAGATTCAGTGTGTTACACATTTTTCCTGTTACCAGTGTAACAAAGCAGCCTGGCTACTCTGACATTGACAAGGCATTTTCATCCAGAGAACTGCTGCTCACTTCTCTTTTTCAGACCATTCTCCATGAGGGCCAATAGCGCAGGCTTTTTGTTCTCCTGCTCTTATCTCTGTAACTTTCCATGCAATTCAGCCAACTGATATACAGTGCATAGTAAAAGAAAGCACATATAACTTTTCAGATGTTAAACCCCATTTTCTTAATATTTTCTGGCCTCTTATTAAGCAATCAAAATGCCTAACATAAAATCTAGGACACTTGCAGCTCCAATTGCCAATTGGTACAAAGTTGGTAAACAAAGCTAGATTCACAAGTTCAATGTCAGGGTCACATTTAATTTCAAAACTTATCAAATAAATTCATACAAATGTTAAGAATGGATGGTGGTAGTAAATGCACTTGGTACAAATTCATCAAGGGAGAGCAGAAACAGTCATTGTTGGATGGAACCAACATAGAGGAGGAAAGACAATTCACTGCAGGTGCTGCTCCTGAAAAGCACATTGGCAATAATTCTCTCATTTCCTACCTCCTGCTTTTGTTGTTGTACATGAACAACTGATCTAGCTATTTTTTTTACCCAGTTTAGATTCCCTTCATCTTCCTATGTGCTTGTGTTGGGACCATGAGAGAAGAAGCAATGAAAGAAATGTTCCAACCCGACAGAATTATCCCGCTTCATCACACCGGTGTGTTGTCAGAAATAATACGCACAAGAACCACTGTTTGATTCAAAAACTTCACTGCATTGACTGCGGGGTAAATCATATTTATCATACCTAATAAAAACAGATCATCCATTCAGTCAATGAAAACTTTTTTTTTTAAAAGGACTTAAACTAACTTTTGATCTGTAGGGTTTATTTTTCTTCTTTTTTGTGTTTTTTTTTTTTTAAACAGAAAATGAAAAAAACAAAACAAAAAAACTTGAAATAGGCTTTAAATTTTGGGAGTAAGAAGATCTCAACCAGAGCAGAACGACATTTTGAACCCTCAAAATGAAAACAAAAGCCCCCTTTAGCACCTCAATCTCATTAGAAGAAGTCTCCACAGTATATGTAATATCTGATTATTCACCATCTAGTAGTGTTACTCTGGCCAGACCATAGTATAAAAGATGGACACAGCTTCCAGGACTGAAAAGTGAAACCAGTGTGGATGGGGCCAACTCTGGTTGCAAAAAAAAATTGAAGTTTATGGGAAACCGGCCCTCAACTTGCTTGCCCTATGACCTCAGTACACTTTGTTTATGGCTTCATGGTTTCAATCACTAGTTTCAGGTAATACTGAATAAAACATGAAGCTCACTTTTGTAAATTGCAGTCATTATTAGAATCCGAAAAGAGGATTAGTCAGGGTAGGATCCAGTGTGTGATATCCTTGTTCACAGCAAGATCATCTCCCCCCTTCTCACATCTGGTTTTAAAACTACAAGAGGCTAAGCTCAAGGCTTCATAACAGGACTTCACAAACCAGTGGGTGACGCCACTGGCTACATCCATCTTTTATACCAGCTGTGCCACAACAAGGTGGGCAGCTTTTTGTTTCTGATGCAAGTTAAACTCTGAACCTGAGATCTGTCTGGGAGAAGGATGAACGACTCAGGTTTGCCACCCTTTTAAAACACAAACTGGGCTGATGATGTGCACACTGTAACGAGGACGCCAAGTTTGACTTAAGTACAAAATTCCAGACATCCTCGAAATGTTGACTGAAAAAAAGAAACTTTACTGCAAGTTTTTTTGTTATTTTTAAACCAGCATTTAGGACTTCTCTGTATTTGTACACTGAATCAAATGAACTGTACTAAAGGGTGAACAGTGACCCCACCTTTTTGTGCGACAACAAAAAGAACACAGGCAGGTAGGGGTCTTGCTCCCCTTTCAAAAATCACGTCAGGGGCAAAAGATTAAAAAGAGGAACAAAAAGATCTGTACAGTACTTTTTAACAAAGTCATGAAATACAGGACTTCCTGGCTAACACAGTCTTGTATGTGCGTGTATCATCGTGTGTGTGTGTGTTTGTGTGTGTGCCTCGACCAAACTGACAACATGGCTTTTGAAGGTTTGAGTCCTGCTCCTCTCGCTCTTAGTCTTCATCCCAGTCTCACTGGTCAGCTCCCTTGTCTTAAGAATTTGGGGATTTTTCTATGATGTCCCTCTATCCATGACTAAAGTAAGTAGTTCTCTGGGAGGGCGGCACACACAGCTTCAGCCAGTCAAGCTTTCTATTACTATGACGGCTAGTCCTGCTAGCCTGACTGACCTGCTGTCAAGTTCATACACTGGCTGGTTGTGATCTGACTTCCTCTCTCTCTGGAGCTCATCGATTTGGATTTGAGAAGTATGGAAGGGCTTTTTATTTTTATTTATTTTTTTTAAATAAGAGGTGACAGGCGCAGTGGGGCTCTTGTTGGACTGCAGCTTCCTTAGCCCTGTAGAGCTGGGAACTGCTGTGCCACCAATTCAAACTTCAATGTCTTGTTGGTGTTTAGGGTTGTGGGTGAGGAGGAATAAGTGAGAGCAGGAAAGGAGAGCAGGAAGGAGTGAAAGAGGGGAGAGATGAATTCTCAAAGGGTCAATGAGGTTCTCAGGTGGAAGAAAAGAGATTTGGGAATCTCCCTGAAGAGGTTGTTGAAAAGGAAGAGGTAAACAGGCTGAGACACAGATTGATCCTTCTTTCTTTAAAAAAACAAAAACAAAACAAAACAAAAGCAACTCTTCATCTCCTTTTGCCGAGGGAGAAGCTGGAGCAGCAATCAGAAGGGACTGAGAGAGGTGGGAGCTCATCTTTGTCCATTTCTTCAGTGAGACAGGTGGCACAGGCAGGTAGCCAATGAGACAACCAGAGGAGGGGATTTCAAAGGGACTCAATGTCCGTCCACCATGACCAAAGAGGACAATTCGCCTTAGGAGCTCAAACGAGGCCGCTTCCTTGGAGACTGGTCTTCTTCCTCATCATCTTCCTCTTCATCTTCATCGTCAGGGTAGTCCACCAAACCAACCAGAGCAGTCTAAGACAACAACAAGAGTGACTGTTTCATTTCAACATGTACTTTTGCAGGAGCGCAGGACAGCTATTAGTGCTGAAACATAGTGTTCTAAATTTCACTCACATTTTACTTATTCTGACCAGTGAAGTCAAACAACAAGTAACTTGTGTAACTTTTATCTGCATTCATGTTGTGATACCACTCGAAACATATTGTGCAACACAGAAAATTAAAGACTGTCCTGTGTTATACTGTCCCAAAATTGGACAAAGGATTAGGATAGGACAGGATAGGAATTCAAGTCTTTCTCAGAATGCAACATGAAATATTACCTTGACTACTGGTGTGGCAGGAAGAGGAACAGTTTTGACAGAAGAAGCTGAACTGTTGTTTGGAGTGACGGCTGGTGAGGCAGGTGGGAGGGCAGCAGCTTTCCCATTGTTATTGGCACCATTGGCTCCGTTGGCAGCTCCTACAACACAAACTAGGATCATGCAACAATCTGGGAAAAACTATCCAGCAACATTCATACAGTAAGAGAATATAGCTTACCTTTTTTGGCTTCCATGTACTTGCCGTAGCTATCAGAGAAGTCATCCCCCATTCTCTTCTCCACTGCCTCTCCATCGTCATCGTCATCATCGTCATTGAACCACAACTCTTCATCCTCATCCAAAGACCGCGCATCTCTTCGATATCTACAGTTGAGAAAACTGCTTCATGAGGTACAGGTGTCTACACAAGGGGAAGTACTACCTTGTGGTAATAAGTCTCTGATTAAATATAAATGAAGGTTATGAAGCTGAACAATGATGACAAGCACTAGGGTTAACAGAGGTTGACTAAAACATGCAGAAATTCGGTAGGGGTGTGCACAAAATGGGAATAGAAAACTATGTAAAGTCGGCATATATACATGTAAATTTATGTGGTGGAGTGCATGAGTGATAAAGATCACAGTAAGGGAATGACCCTTGCTTCTGACCTGTTGAGTCTCTGGCTCTGCCGGTCTTTTTCCTGTTCATATCGTCCTTTCAAGCCCTTGAATGTCTGGACATACTCAATGGATTCAAGTGCTTTGTAGAAGTTATCCACGATGTGAGCTATGAGTGATTTGATGTCCTCCTGGAAAGCAAAAGGTGGATCATTATATATTTAATGCAAAAACAAAGGCTTGTTAAAGTAGCCTTTGTGCTTTTACATACCACTTTAATAAACTCAAAGAGCTCTATGATGGCAGAGTTGAGGAGGTTGTATCGGGTCCCATTGTCCAGCAAGGCATTAATGACAGGCTCAAACAGGTTCCCTTTGATGATGTAGCGGTTGTAGTATTCGTCTTTTAGACCAATGATTCTGCGCATGAAACGCAGAGCACCTTGGACAAAAACAGAGCCACTTTGTAAAAAAACGAGGCACGATATGATTCAAAGTCTTATCTGTATTATTTCTGTGAGCTTGGATACAAACAGCAGTTACACAGCTCTGGTATGGTTATATCTGTATATGAGGTTCAACCACAATGTAGTCGCTATCAGAACACAGGGAACTTACAAAGAGCAAGGAACGTGTGCTTTGAGTTCATCAGCACCAGCACTCTTCTAAGCAGGTCTTTGTTCATGATGTAGGTCTTGATGTGATAGGTGTGGTGTTCCACACAAAAGGTCAGAAGCTCCAGGATCAGTGCCAGCAACTGAGCTGTCTGGAAGTTGTCTACACAAATAAAGACAAATCGTGTTAGGACATGCAGCACTGTCCAGGTACATTTCCAAATACAAGCCAGACAGCAAGTGTACAATCCTTTAATATATGGTTTTAAGAGTCATTCCAGATTTTGTGATCCTCAGCATCTTCCTTAATAATTTGAAGCTGTTCCCATAGTCTGGTGACTAGCTTAACATTTTATTTCTTATTCACGTCCTCTAAAAGAAAAAGAACCACACCCTTAGTAAGAGCTGCTGGTCATTTATTTTGGAAGGGTTCAGGTAAAAACAAATAATATAATGATGTTGTCTACTACAAGAGCAGTACTTTCAAGCCACTTCAAATGCACAAATTTCTAACTGTTGAGTAGTTCATGGTTGACAGTTTAAATAACACCCACCTGGGCACACTGGGTTGACCTTTGTTGATCCCTCCTGCAGATCTGAAATGTGATTACATAGATTAAACAGTGAAATTTCCTTTCTTCCAGTCTGTTGTACCCTAGTTTAACTTCCCAGCTCACCTTTTGAATTTTTGTCAAGTGCAGTGTTGGCCAGCAGAGGAGCAGTCAACACGTGCATGCAGTATTTGTAGAAGAAACTCAGAAACTCTGTCTTCTCAGTTTTCTAGCAGAAAAAACAAACACAAAAAAACTTTAATAAGTGTTTAAGGTTTCACTCAGGGGACACATATACTTAATCTAGCGGTGGTAACGGACATGTGGAGACACAGATGGGGGATTTTGTCAGATAACAATGAGGTAGGCACCATAAATGTGCTGCTTTACATCAGTGTTTCTTCAACTGTGAGGCAGGACTCACTGGCAGAGCCACTGCAGGTGGGTAAAAATAATGCGTGAAACTAAGTTGAATAAACTTGACTTTGTAGACTTTGTTTTTTTTAAATACAGAAGACTCCACTGACCCTAATTTGACTAAATTGGATCCTTTCTTCATTGTTAATGACTAAAAAGTGTGGGGAAATGAGTCACACCAAATAAAAGTCTGAGAACAACTGATTTAAATGAAAAAGCAGAGTGATCAACATTGAGCAATGGCTGGAGAAAAAGGAAAGGGGAAGAAATCAACAAAAATCTGGTTGATTTTGCTTACGTTGGTGGAAGCCAACATATTCTCAGGGTCGATGAGTGTCCTGAGCAGACCCATCAGCTGGACAGCTCCCCCCAGCTCTGGGTCAGAGTCACAAATCATCTGCTTAATCACAACATTTATCAGGAGAACATCCTGAAACACAAATACACAAAGCAAACAAAGGAGAAGTTAACACAGTAGCGCGCTCAGATTAAAAATAAATTTTGTATGGCATGAAAAGAAAACTGTCTCTCTCAAAAAACAGGGCAAACACACAGTATTAAAACAAACAAAAAAAAGCCTTCTTGTACACAGAACAGAAGATCAACAGAGGACACTAAAGAAAGTTTGTCTCAGTAATTCTCTATAACAGTTCTGTGTTTTTATACTACTTTATCAAACATGTAAATTGTGTATCAGCTATAAAATGCCTTCAAATGTTATGGCTCTGTAGTAAAAATCGAGCACATCACGTGAGCCCCAACAGTGACAGGCTGTTGTCACAATACAAAACACCTCGTTTCCCTCATTGTTCATAAAGCAAACAGTTTTCCTTATTTAGATTTCACCTCAGTTATGGACTGTTCTACATGCCTGATGTGGTAATGAACTATTTGAAACTGAGAGAGCCTGGGCTGCCAAAACACTGCTTTCATTAAAGAGAAAGTTCTTTTTTTTTTTTAAAAAAAATAATGATTAGATGCTTACATCATCTGTCTGCTGAGGTTCCTGCATGACAAATTCCCTAACCATGGAGGGGCTGAATTCCACCAGGTAAGAGAAGATATCAGTAGCTGCTGCCCTCACCTGCAAGTCATCCATTCCCTGAACAAAAAAAAAAAAAAAAAAAAAAAAGAAGTTAATTCAACTGAGCATTGACCAATCAAAAAAGACTTTTATTAAGACTACCTCAGATACACATTCATGCCAGAACTATAACGTACCATTACTATTTCAAGAGCAGGTAAAATGCCTAGATTTGCCAGAGTTTTGAAGAACGCATCCCTGTTTTGAGGCTGCAACGTTTGTGAAAACGCACAGAATTCTTTGACGAAGTTCACCTAAGGAGAGGAGGAAAAAAAAGGAGATAGATAAATGACAATATAAATGAGAAATGCAAAGATCAAAATAATTAAACCGGTCCCAAATAAAAATCACTGTGCCTACCGCCATTTCTGGGCTCATTTCTCAAACATGGTTATGAAAGGCAACTACTTTGAGGTTTCAACATATGTCCAAAAAAAAAAACAAAAAAAAAAACAACAAGAACAAAAAAAACTTCTTAAAACTTGCCAATTCTCTCCTTTTACTGTCCTCAGTCGCATCATCTGTGAGCTGTGCAAAGACCTCCGTTAGGAACTTCTCATCCTCCTGCGGCACATTTAAAGCCGGGTTAAAACATCAGAACAATAAAGAAACAGGTCTTAAAAATAAACAGAAAATCTAATCCTGACTTGCAATTTCAGCACAACAAGAATGAAAGGCAAATTATTCCAGCAATAAACCCATGAGTCCTAGAACCGTACAGAAAATTAAAATCAGTCACCTGACTGTGAAATGAAAGAATTCTAAGGTCCTGTTTGTTTACACCATGAAAATAATTGTGTGGTATAAAACTTATTGTTCAGAACATATGCCTCACATTTGCACCATATTACAATCCACATACAAGTGTTACAATGGGCCTAAACCTATTCACTCAAAGATTTTGAAAATGTTTTAATGTATAGTTTTAATTGGTCATCATCACAATACAAAACTTGACACACACATCTTACGCATACATTATTTGTACAGTCATTACAGGCTTATACATTTCCATCTGTTCACACTTATTATTTGAGCTTTCCCACTTGATTTAACATTTCACATGAGAATTAAATACATTTAAAGAAAAAATTTTAATTTGGTTTTAAGCATGAGTCATCTTGGTGGACTAATCTACAAGCAGGGTCATTTGTCAAACAAATTTTAATTAGTCACAACATGTACAGCAATACTGTATATGTACTGGCTAAACTACACAGTGGATTAAATAATTAACTCATAATGTTGTTTTATAAATAGCTTGGTTTGAATCCTTACCTGCAACATACTGACAATTTCCACCTTGTTGAAGAAGATGAAGGAGGTGAGTGTGGATAGGAAGTTCTCCTCAAAGACAGATGGTGTGGGCAGGATTATGTCCTGGATGTACTGAACTCTGTATGTCTGGTGGATCTTCTGCCGCAGTTCAGAGTCTGTGATAGGGATCACCTCCTTAAATTTCGCCGTCTTGGTCAAGAATTCCCGGTGGCGTTTAGGTTGAACCAATGCTGGGTCGTACTCCAGGCAGCCCACCACATCCATGATACAGTCGTCAGAGAACATCACCTCAAAGAGGGCTGCTTTATTGAGAAATAAGACGCCTCGGACAATCTCATAGAGGTGATGGAGGCCTTCCCTGTTGTCCACTTCCTCACATACTCTAAAGAGACCCAGGAGTTTCTTGATGTAGCCCTCAGTCATCAGGGCCAGGGCAAGCTTTTCCCTCCGGATGGGTGAAGAAAGGACAGAGGTAACCAAGTCGGCAATTTCCTCCAGTCTGCCTTGCTCACAAGGGGGGAGCTCAACTAAGTGGCTTGTCTCTGGAATCTCCTCAAAGCGCTCTTCCTCAGACTCATCAATGGGGTCCTGGGTGATGTCCAGAGCAGGGTCTCTACCTTGGACCTGAGTCACAAATAAAAGCTATTATTAAATGAACACAATTGATAGTATCATGTGTACAGTCACCTCTTTGCACAGGTTAACGTTTCTCAGTAATTTGTCCAGTACACAAACTATTAAATAGATCAACAGAGCTTGCCCATTGTGGTAGGCTCAATGGAATTTTAGCATCAGTGAAACAGCTGTATGTTCCTGGTTTGAGTTTTACCTGGCAAATTCTTTCCCAGATCTCATCACAGCCAGCCTTTTCCTGGAAACTGAGTGCAAGGTCATAGTTATCTGCTTCTGACCAGACAATCAATGTGTCCTGGAACAAAGACAAAGGATTATTAAACTTTACACACGGACACGCTTAACTCTTTCACGGCAGGCACTCACAGACACACACAGACACTTATTCAAGATACACTTCATTAAATTGTATGTTAACTGAACACATGCTTACAAATGTGTGCACACACACACACAGGCAGCAAAGGAAAATAAAAACGTCAACATTTAACTCCTGCAGACAGAGGATCTTGTGGCTCCGTTATGCCTTCTTGTACGTATTGCTGGCAGGATTTGGGTGCAAATCCTTAAAGTGTATCTGAAGGATAAAGTTTTCTATCCTGGTGGGAATGCACTCCTCTAGCATGACAGTGACTTATCCACAGAGTATGAAAATGATTTGAACAAAAGTCTACAACAGACAAAGCAAGCTAAACACATGCAGAATATCTTTTTTGTACCTAGCTTCACCAAGGTGGTTATCAAATAAGTCAAACAGGGGTTTTTCGATCTAGCTATGACCACATTCACATGAAAGAGGCAGCAATGGCAGCATGACCAACCAGAAACATGAACCGGTCTATTAGCAGCTGAGGGGCATAGTTTATGAATACTATCATGCTATAAAATTAGCATTATATAACATGAAGTAGGTAAACCGATAATACAGACTCGCTGCAACACAACTTCTGTAGCCAAAACAGCAGTGTCAGTCTGTGTGAGAAGAAAAGCGCTGTGTAATTTTAAAGTATTGTTATATATGTCTTAAAGTAATAATGATTAAAGTAAATAGTAAAGTGTGTACAAATTTTGATAATTTAAGGCAACAAACTTAATGTCAAAGATCTGGGAAGACCTCATTACTATATTACAACAAAAAGAAGCTAATGACGTTTAGATTTGCCGCTTCTTTCACTCAGTCTCCGCAATTTGAAATAGTCTAAGGGCAAGTAGAGACAAAATTTAACAAAATAAAAGATTTCAAACTGGTAAGTAGCCAACTTGCAAATGTTTCATGACGTCAGAAACGAAAAGGTTTAAATTGCCTGTTTTAGTATCATTTCAATGTATTACAGCCTATACAACAATAAAGTTGCTTTAATATTGTTTGCAGTCAACAGGAAAGAAGCAAGGAATAAAGTTGCCCTCAAGAATCTCTATTTCTTACCGATGCTGAGACAAACTTCAGATTTTCTTAATATCTGCACACTAAGCTCTAATTGATCTTTATGCATTATTTCATAGAAATAATTGTTCCATGGGACGCGATTTCAAACATGTTGATCTCTTGTCTCAAACATGCCCCATTCCTGAGGAGATTAGGCGAGTGTAAATTACCACAGTAATGTACCCCATAAGAAGTAAACCAGCTCCAAAACACTGGAAATCCAGGATTAAACCTGAAGTTAGCCAGACCCTAATCATTAATAATTCTATAAATTTTTAGGTAATATAAAAGTGTCATATCACAATAACAGTGATACATTAAAAAAAAACCCATGCAACACAACAACAAAAAAAAAGAAAGAAAAAAAAAAAAAACACGCCTCAACATGTCTGAGAACAAGAGCTGCTGTCAGCCTCCAATACCTAAAAAAAGGAAGTTATTCAACAACCTTCAACAAAGAGCAGTAATTTTAAAGACGTGCAAAAATATTTAGAAAAAGGTGGAAAATATTTTTCTTTATTTAGGAACTTGCAGAGTTACAAGGTTAAGGTTAAGTTGAATTAGTTAAATGTTTCATCAATTACAGCAGCTCACTGTTAAAGGAAGGTGGAAGTTGACTTTCAGACACTCAGCTATAAATGTGGGAAGACTTCATATTTATGCCATAATTCTAATGATACCTTGATTTACAAACCGGTGTGGTTCATATGTGGTAATTACTCACGGCATTACCCGATTATTACTCGATACCAAGTTTACAATTGCATCAGTCAGCCAATTTCTACTGTCTCGCCTAGATTACATTAACTATCCAGCAGCAGATCTCAAACCAGTGTTGGGATTATTTAAATATGTGTGCTATCTGTAGCTGAGCCAGACTCAGGTAATAATAAAAACTTACCTGTTGTTTTTGATATGCAGTATTTGGACTTATCTTCGATTCCAATAGCAGTGATCCTAAAGCACAGAGATATAGGTGACTAAATATTCAAACCAGTTAGAAAGCCGGTTCTTTAAAGACGAGGTTTGTTATTCTGCCTGGGAATAAACAGTCATGGCTATGCAAATACACACAAAAACAATCGAATTAAACTAAAATGCTTAAAAACAAAGGTAAAATAACTACAGCAGACCTTAGATTCTATTGTAATAACGTTATGTACTTTCTTTGTCACATACATGAACCACAAAGAGCAATAACAAGTTTATGCGTTCAGACTTTCAGGGGCACCATGCTATAGAGATCCCGTCGGACTAAACTAATAAGCATGCTAGCAACAGCTATTCAATAAATATTTGCCATTTATTGAGAGACGTGCCTAATATTAACAGTTCTGGCACTATGACGGCGAAGTCTGCCCCACATGTAGAAAAAAAGTCTAATAAGGTAATCTGGTGCCCACTGTGGGCAATCGAAGCGCTCTCTCCGAACAACCAGGAGTTAGCATGCTAACCACCGCAACAACTATGCTAACAGGGAACTTACCGTCCGATTCAGCCCGAACTAATAACGATATCCCCCTCAGTCGTTCGACAAATGTAGACGAAACGTGCCCGGTACCCCGATCATCCCATTGCCGATCTTCATTCAGCGTATATACCTTCACTCGCCGCCGAGTGTCCGACATGGTTTAAACGAGTCGGAGCTAGCAGGCTAGCTTTCTGCTAACAAGCTATCACCTCACCCGTCTAGTGTTTTCCTCGACCTGTTAACTTTGTTTCCAACCGCATGTTATAAAACATGCATGTTTAAATTTAGTTCCCAATAGCAACAAAATATATTAGTAGGTATTTCATAAACATATTACGACGTGAATCTACTTATTAAGGGGCCTAATATTAAACTGGAAAATTCTGAGAGAACACAACAACTCTAACGGCCTTCTTGCTAACGTCCACAGACCGCCATCTTGTAATCCGATCTTGTGTTCTTTTTCTTTTTCTACGTCAATCAAGCGCTAACTGCCGCGGGGTCTCCTCCCCCGGGCTGCATCGTCCAATGGCAGAACTGCGGCTCCTCCAGCTCACCGCGTCACCAACGGTAGAGAAAGGTAATAGCACCCATAGCTGTTTGCAGATGTTGGCATAATGTACAGATGTGATTTTGTTCAGCTTGTTTAATTCATAGAGGAAGCAGATACTTACTTAAGCAGAAGATTAACAGAGTTTTTCACGTTAATTAATCACAATCATAACTGACAAGTTTTTTTTTTTTTTACACAAACGAGGAATTTGTCTTGGAAAAAGCAACACTTCAAGCCATGATCTACAGAGAAAGAAAGGAATAAAAGCTTGATGGGTTTTTTTGGCATAAGTTTCTAGACTTCTTGGAAAATATTCCTCAGACAAAAGATTAACTTTTTGGTAAGTAAAACTAACATTTAATTAAAAGAATATCAAAGCAACAGTCAAACATGGTGACGGTAGTGTGATGGTCTGGGGCTGGTTTGCTGCTTTATGCAGCTGATGGAACCGTGAAGTCTGTCCTCTACCAGAAAATCATGAATGAGAATGTCCAGCCATCTGAAATTTTAGCAGACTTGGGTTATGCGGCAAGACAATGATCCAAAACACCAAAACTTCACTGAATGCCTCAAAAAAAACAAAAAAACAAAAACAAAACAAAGGTTTGGGATTGGTCTATTCAAAGTTGGGACCTAAATTAGACGCATGACCTTAAACAGGCCGTTCATGTTCACGAACCTCCCAACATGACTGAATTCAAACTATTCTGCAGAGAAAGGTGAGCCACAGAGGATCATCTGCCTCCATCTCAGTCCATCCTCCTCTGTCACATCAACCTTCCTCTGCATCCATCAATCTTCTCGGAGGTTATCCTCTTGTCCTCCTGTCTGGCAAGCTTCGTCTTCAACATCCTTTGTCCAATATATCCACAAATTACCTCGACAGCCACTCCACCCTGCCTATACTGTCTTGTGCACTGTCTGTTGTTTTGGATTGTAGCCCAGAGGTATTTAAGTCATACACATGTATTCTGCCTTGCTTCTACTGATTTTCATTCCTCCTCCCTCCAGATCTGTAGGCCCTTCCTGATGCAACCCTACACATTACTACTAACACTCTTAGATTAAGGCTGAACAGAGAAACACTTAATTCTTCTGTAAGACTCCAAAGAGTTATTAGATCTTTCCCTGTCCAATATTATGCAATAAATTGTTTTAAATAAATGTTGAAATTTTACAGCTCTCCTGTTATCATTTCCACCACTCAGTTTCTTTTAAGGACCCACTGGATGAACCTTTTCTATTGTGAAGCAACTGTCCATCCATCCATCCATTCGCTTCCGCTTATCCTTTTCAGGGTCGCGGGGGGCGCTGGAGCCTATCCCAGCTGTCATAGGGCGAAAGGCGGGGTACACCCTGGACAGGTCGCCAGTCTGTCGCAGGGCTAACACATAGGGACAGACAACCATTCACACTCACATTCACACCTAGTGACAATTTGGATTAATCAATTAACCTATCCCCACAAGCTGCATGTCTTTGGACGGTGGGAGGAAGCCGGAGTACTCGGAGAGAACCCACGCAAACACGGGGAGAACATGCAAACTCCACACAGAAAGACCCCGGCCTGATGTTGGAATTGAACTCAGGTTGCTGTGCGGCAACAGTGCTAACCACCGTGCCGCCCTTGTGAAGCAGTTGCTTGTGAAGCAACTGTCTTTTTTAAAACACGCTGAAGCAGTACTTGTGTGCCTGCATGTGGCCACTGAAACATGCAATTAAATCAGCTTTTTATGAAGAAAATGCATGTACTCAGTACATTCTGGCACGGTTGGAAGGTGTTTTGTTGACTTAAAGACATGAATAAAGAAATCATTAATGACTTTATTTACATATTACGTCTACATACTGCTACTCCTTTTAGTTGGGTTTGTAAACTCTCATTTACAAACCTTTCTTTCTCTCCTGCTTTCCTCTTTCTTTGTCTTTGCACAGCAGTTTCCACCAGCACCCTGCTGGTCAACAGCACCATTGGTAGTCGTTCATTCTTGATGATCCACATATTTGATTTGAAGATTTTACATCGGATCCCCTTCCTGACCTACTTATCCATGGTTGGTAACAGCACTAGGAGTACACTGGCATGTGGCCCACCTGTGGCTGATTTTTTATTTACATTTTATTACTCACATATAATATAAATGCAACACCATATAAAGATTAAGAAAACGCCTCTCTCTAACACATCACCCACTTGCCTTTCTTTTCTTTAGTGGACACGCTGCTACAACAGATACCAAATATGCCTCAAGAGGCAACATTATCACACATGTGAATGACAGAAGCACTGTTGTTGTGTAATGAAAGAAAAATCTTATGACTTTGATACAGTCAAACAACAGAGCATGAAAATGGGTAGACACTTGTATTTTTGAAAATGTTTGCCTCCTCGTCTTATCCGTTTGTTTGTGCAAATTCTCAGAGTCATGATGTCAGCAGCATTTTAGCCACATCCATGCTCTCAGCAGCGGAGTAACCTTCTTTATGTATAGTTCGTAACAAGATCTGTTGTTTGAAAAGGGAAAGTTGACTCAGTCCAAGTCTACTCTGACAGAAAAGCCAGAAGTTAGGCAGTCATGGGGGAGTGTCACGAATCTGTACTGGTCGTCTGCATGTCGCTTGAACCCATGGAGATGCTCTGTTTGTCATTCAGTCTCTTTACGACGCTTGCAGCAGTAGACTGGAGCACCTTCCGCGAAAGCCTCATTCTGCCATCTGTTGGGTCCCGTCCAAAATACTTGACCTGTTAGCAGAACACAGTTTAGATACAAGCATCCCAGACTGAAATACGCAATGCCTTGTCTGCAGTAACCGAGACGCACCTGTATCTCCTGTCCCACCTCTAAGCCCAAAGCACTCGGATGTTTGATCTAAAAGGAAAATAAAGGAAGTGACTTAAGTAGAAATCTTACCATCAGACTCAAAAGGAAAACCATTTTACGCAGACAAATTCACAAACCCGTTTGTGGTCCAGCTGGGAGTTGTGCAGCAGGACAGGAGTCATGTTGGGATAAAGTTTCACCATCACGCCAATGTCCCTAAAGCAGAGGAGCAGAAGAACAGATGAATGTATGAAGGCTGCAATACTTTATTTATACATAAATCAGTTTCCAAGTGTGGAGAAATAACTGTAAACAAACACTGTTGGTAAATAACGCATTGTTTTAGTTTACCTTATTTCTGTGATGGTGGCAGTGTAGATAGCACCAAACTCCAGCTGCTGTTCTTGCTGCAAAACAAAGAAATAGACCCATTTTCACCTACATACATTATGAATATGTGTAATATGTGTAAGCAGTTGTTCTTAATGTTTTGATTTGTTTATGCAGGTCATGTTTGCATTGTGATATAAAACAGCAATTGAGTTTATATATGTGCATAAAAGGGTGCAAAGAAACTATTAGAATATATAAATATAGACATATATATTTTATGTTTTATTAGAGCATGCTGAGAGCTTTCCTGTTTTTTTAAGTGTACTGATCAGGATTATTTCTCTTATTTCTTTGTTTAAATGCCATCTAGCTTAAGCTTTATACTATATTACTCTTTTTTTAATCTGTTTCGGGTTCTCTGTAGAGCAAATTTTAACACAAATTTTGAAAGGCTCTGAATAAAGACAGACTGCTATTATAAAGGTAATTACAAGTGGGGGAGACTCACATCATCTTTGCAGATCTCGCTGATGAAGTGTTGGGCTTCGTTCATGGCTCCTGGTGTTGGAGCGAACACGGAAAAAGTCTCTTCGTCTACCTGACTTATCGTCACACCTAAAGGCAAAGAAGAAAACGTGGTGACGTTTTTATATTCTGCACAACAGTTTCTATTATGAAAAAACAAATCTGTGTGCTGCTGGATTAGCATCACGTCACCATCACATTCCAAGTTGCCTTTTTCAGACTTTATTACTTATACATTACCTGTTTGAGCTTGAAGCCTGCGGAGGTTGTAGCCTCCAGGGCCAACAAAGCGAGCTCGCCTTGAGACAGGTACCCGGACATTTTCTGAAGACAGAAAACATCACATATTGGAACAGATGACAGTAAAAACTGTCTATTAAATATTGCATCTTTCTATATATATAATATTCAGAAATAACCTACCTACAACAGGTCCATTCTCTTTCCTGCTCTCTCTGGGTTTTGCTATGCATTTGTTCATAATGCCCAAGATCTCCCTCTTTGCCACTGAAACACAACAACAGGCAAATGCTGAAAAACAGCCATGCAAATAAAATTTTAATAAAGAGTATATTTCTCAGTTTTGGGGCTACCTGTGGCCTGTTGGATTGCCTCCATGACCACCTTCAGTGGCAACCCAGGAATCTTCACATCAGCCTGGAGGTAAAATAAAGAAAATTTAGTTAATACATTTCATCTGTATCAGAAAGGCCATTTATGTTTCACCACGCAGTCGTTTAAGCAGAACAACACTTTCACTAAGAAGAATCCTGCTTAACTTGCCATTACAGAGACAAGTTAGTGTTGTCTTATAATAAAAAGAGAATAAAATAAAGCTCTAACACTATACTGGTCTCTTCTTTAATATTTTACACATTGAGTACAGTTTATATTAAAACATTTCTATGAAAAAGTGATGTCCCTTCAGCTAGCTTTATTAAATTTTACTTCTAAAACATCTTTCTTAGACACTTATTACAAGTTACTCAATGCAGTACCTGTAAAGCAGTGATACCCTTGTTTGTTCCTGCCAGTTTGAAGTCCATATCTCCCAGGTAATCCTCTATTCCCTGTTTACGAAACAGTTAAGAGCTCATATTCAACACCTGTCATACCCAGGAACAACTGCAATAACATTTTGAGCATTCAACTATAATCTTTCTTCCACTTGTTAGTGATAATAACTGATCACAAACTGGACTTACCAGAATGTCTGTTAATAGTCTGTAGTTTTCTATCTCAGCAGGTTTTTCTGGGTTAGCCTTGGAGATGAGACCAATGGCTACACCTGCCACAGCAGAAGAGATGGGCACACCTGGCAACACAGATTTAGATATATTAGTTAATCATTATTATATGACATATTATCTGACTAGCATCGTATCCAGACACATGCAAAATTCAGGTCACTTTGAAAAAAAAAAGCTGATGTTTGCTGTCTGCACGTCTAAGGTCCAGAGAGCAATTTACAACTGGATTTTTCCTGGATTAACTAAAAAGTCAGAACAGTACCTGCATCCATAAGAGCGAGGCTGCCCCCACACGCTGAAGCCATAGAGGAGGATCCTGAGAGGACATGCAGAGATGGAAATATGTTGAAAAATAAGAGCAATGGACACATTCGTATTTGTGACTTTTTATATTACGACTTATAAAATTGCTTCCCCGCACTCACCATTTGACTCTAACACCTCAGCAGTGACCCTGATGGTGAAAGGGAAGTCCTTAGGAATGACTGGTCTCAGAGCCTTCTCGGCCAGAGCTCCTGCAAAAACACGAACAATGCACAAAAGATTCTTGATGGAAATGAGGGATTATTAGACTGAATACAAACAGAGGATGAAAAAAGTCAAACAAACCATGTCCAAGCTCTCGCCTGTTGAGGCCTCCCATCTTTCCAGTCTCATTGGTTGCATATGGGGGGAACTAAAAGAAAGGAAAGTTGACTTTACAGCTCTATTTGAAAACTAAAACAATTATATTTAATATCTGATAAACTATGTGACTTAAAAAATGATTTTACTTACTTCATAATGAAGCATAAAGTTTTTGTCTTTGATGCCACTGGAAAAAGAAATGCATGCATCACAGGAGTGCAGATGTTGGTAGACGCTGGCAGTATCTCCACAATTAATAACTAGCTTTTGAAATACATTCCTTGAAACTTCCTGAACAATGATCCTTTTCAATACTACATTAACATACTGCATATCTGTATATATAAAGTATATGAGGTGATACCGTTTTTTTAATCCATGATAAACAGTATCAGCATGAGCAACAAATATCCAGTTATGGTCATGCTCCCGTCTGAGCATCCATGTAAGGAAATTCCAAAAAGTTGATTCTGTTTATCTGGATGTAGCGTTTTCAGCGGGACAAATGTTTAGTCACTCATCAAAGTGACTTCTTCAGTCTCAGGATCTAAGGGGAAACCTGCAGGGGTCTGCAAGTGACTGAAGAAGTCACTTGGATGAGTAACGAAATTTTCTCTCCCGCTGAAAACGCTACTTCCAGATGAACAGAATCAACTTTTTGGGATATGTGTTCGGGTTGTTTTACCTTAAAGCTGTAGTGATAATATCTGTTTTGATGCTGGACTCCAGGGAATCAAATGTGACACTGCACAGCACCTACAGGGAGCAGAGGAGGACTTTGTTACAGGTAACATCCAAGTTTTTCCAGTTTAGAGGATTTTTTAAACACAGAATGGTACACTGGTAACACAGACTCATAGACGATACTTTATTTAAACTGATCATGCTTAAGTGTGTACCAAACAGGCCTACTCTGAGCCAGGAAAAAATCCTGTGTAACAGTCATTAAAGCGACATATCTCGACTACAGTTTCAGCGTTCCTGCTGTTGTATTCAAACCTGTCATACTTTTGCTTTCAAAACTGAAGAAACAGCCACAAACATCTTCAATCCCTTCAAAAAAACCCCAACTTATTTACCAAATGAACTACGACTTTTGTTGGCTCTTTGTGCTTTAGCATACCTGTGTTTGTCCTCTTTGAAACAGAGCCGAGCCATGCAGCGGTTTAAATAGATCTACATCACATGAAATGTTTCTTAAACCAGTCAGCTCTCTTCCATCACACCTAAAAACACAAAATGGGAAACACAATGTTTCCATTTTTCCACACCCAGATGATGTGACATTATAATATCCACCCACAACACAGAGTGCTTACCTCCTGTACTCATTGAGCACTAGATTACGGAAGATTTCCTTGCTCAAAGTGTTAAAGGATTCAATGACTTCAAAAGGCTCGGCCTGAGGGAATTTTTCTATGAATCGACGACATCAATTGACAGGGGTTAAAGATGGAAATACAGCAACACTGGAAACTCAACTGTAAATTCTTTCCATGCACCATAACTTTGAAGGCGTAATACCTTTAAGTTCCTCTTCAGTTTCCAGCCGAACTTTGTTGATTGCTTCATCTCTCGAAATCTAAAAAGATTATGATGAGATTATTACAGTTATTTAGGTAAACTTCCCTAATACATAAACTGAAGCAGAAAGCTGAATAAAGATGATAGATTTTACCTTGTCATGAGTATAATCGGTAAAAACAGCGTAGATCCTCTCAGAAGCTAATCTGCAACAGGAAAAGGAAAAGCAAGTCATTTCTGAGAGCTAGAACAATATAAATCCTATTTTTGTCCTATTTTTGGCCAAACCATTAAATGAAATCATTACCCTTGCCTCAAGATTATTTTGTTTTCTCATTTATCAAAACATTTCAAAATACACTGCTTAATTCCCAGCATCCTTTGCCTTCATCTTCCTCAGTCTCAGGCTGTGTTCTTACCTCCGAACATGTTCCACCATGTCAGCCGGGGGTGAAAACATCTTGACCGGGGTGCGCTTAGTCACCTTCTGCTCTCGTGCCAGCTGCTGGATGGCATGTATGATTTGCTGGGTGTGTTTCACTCCCACCTTCACAGCATGGCAGAAGTCCTGCTGCAGCACGTTTTCAGCTGATGCCTCAATCATCACTGGCAGACACAGAGAAACATGAGTATGTGATGCTGTCTAAGACAGGCACAAGAAGCAGGAGTCAGGAAAATGTAGGATTCTCAGAAACTGAATTATTACAGAAAGCCACACATCCAGGCCACAAAAAGATTTAAAAAAAGTCCAAGGTAACCTTTAGCAGAAATTGTCAAATTTAAAACACAAAATGCTATTATGAATAAATCCCCATAAAGGAGAAGCAATAAAAGACAATTTACATAAAGGTAAGTCTATAAATACAGGAAGTCAATACTTCTGCAGGCACTATCTCCTCAGCAAAGTGATTCCAAACACTTGATCAAGTGTTTGAATTCTAAACTTAGCAGCTTAACTACATGCCGCTATAAACACTAGATATTCTGCTGCTTATCACATACCAATTATTAACTTACCCACTTGACTGCTGGGAGCTCCAGCCACTATCAGGTTAAGACTGCTAGAAGCCATCTCTGCCCTCGTGGGGTTGACCAGCAACTCTCCATTTACCATACCCACACGCACAGCACCTGCACACACAATAACATAAGTAGCTCCAAGGTGGAGATAAACAATAATAACAATAATGTCCCAGGAACTGAAAGTGAAGTGAAAACCACCATTTCAGATCAATAAAACAATATTTCTCACCCACTGGTCCATGCCAGGGGATGTCAGACAGGGCCAGGGCAGCAGAAGCTTTAATGGAAGAATATAATGTTTTACTCGAGGATATAAAACAAACAAACAAAAAAAATCTGATTTGTGAAGAAATCTCTGTAGCTGAGATTTACCTCACCTGCATTAATAGCCAGCACATCTGGATCATTGGCGCCATCGACTGCTAGCAGGTTACAGAGGATCTTTAGGAGTGAACATACATTAAAACAGAATGGGAGGATTATCACCTTTGTGCAAGAAAACAAAAATGTGGCAACATAATCACCACATGACAGTGAAAATTCTTTAAAATTTAACTTACCTGAGTGTCATAGAAATAACCAGGAGGGAAAAGAGGTCTAATCGACCGATCTGAGCAAAACGAACGGGAAAGTTAGTCAGGTCACTCCAATTAAACAGGAAACCAAACCTCCACGACAATGTTATACACTCAGTAAGGACAGCGCTTATCTTATTAACTCACCAATAAGTCTGCTGGTGAGGATCTCATTGTCGGTGGTGCCCAGCTCTCGCCGCAGGTAGTTCGTGGGAATCCGACCAGCAGCTGCAGCTTTCTGTCTGTAGTCCACCTGTCAGTTGAAAAGGATATTAAATCAAAAGAACCCCACCAGATGTTTCCTTACATCGGGGATTCATAAAGTCAAATCCACTTAGAACACGGCTGTAACAAACATGGAGTCGTACCACAAGCGGCATGAACTGAGACGGAGAAGGTTTGGTTTTGCTCACAGCGGTCACCATCACAGAGGTGTCTCCGAGCTATGGGAAAAGGAAAAAGTGGTCACCATTTAAACCTGAAGAACAACATTTTTTAAAAAAAAATCACAGGTCATCTTTGCTCTGTTTTAATAAGCAGCCACAGAGGTGAATTACAAGTTGAACATATGAACACGAACAATACAAGCCTCAGTATAGGTTCTGCTGTGCTGTGCTGACACGTCCTGGGTAAAACGGACATGGGACATAAAGCCAAACTAATAGACCGGCTGCTACCAGTTGAAAGGATTTTTTTCTTGGTGGGATTCCTGTGCATAAGTGACGATTCTCTGCATGCTGATGGCCCATGGTTTACTATTCTGTAATAAAGATCTTTTGCCAACAAAGTTATGCCTGGTGTTTAATGAATTACCACAACAGAAGGAGGATTAGTAGTAAACAGAATCAGAAATAGAAACAATACACAAAGAAGCAAAAAGAAAGGGCGAAGACAAATCAAAGAAGACTTTTTTGTACCTGTACTACAGCAGCTCCATCAGCAAATCTGGCAAACCTCCCTGAAGAGATTTCAAGTTTCCTACAAAAACAGCAAGAACACAACACGTGAAACTGCCAGTGACCCTGCACCGCTCGCTTTATTTCACAGTTCATGGAAGAGAATGGAAACTGGGAAAGACCACTCACTTCTCTCCGAGGTCCACTCCCACTCTACATGCGTTAGTATGGCGGCTGTAAACACTCTGGTGACATAACCGGACATGAAGGCGGGCGAACGAGCGCCCCAGCCGGAGCAAATACTTCATATTTAACCAGTAAACAACAAAAATATCCGCGCTCAGTTTGTCTTTACAGTTGGGATGTGAGCGAGGAGGCTACCATGACAGTTCGTCACATGTGCGGAATTACGTAGAGAAGCTGTCTCTTCTGATTGGACAGAGCGAGGAGAGTGTGTCACATCCACGGAGTTTCCTGCCATCCAGTAAACAACAGTTCCGCTTGATCTACTTTACATTTATCTATTTAAATAAATAAACAAACAGGTGTATTCAAATTGGCTTTTAGTAATCAATAAGGTTTTCATTTTACATATTTTACTTGATTCTCTATAATCTTAAAAAAGCTCAAAAGTATGGCATATTTTTCGATTGTTTGACGTATGTAATATATTTTTATATTTATTTTCCTATAATCTCCTTGATGTCTAGTTACTTAAAAAATATCAGTGAGTTTAGAAAGCAATATAAGAAAAAAAGAGGAGTAAAACTTGCTAGAGGAAAGAGGAAATACAAAAGATGACACGATCATTCACTTAAGACCTCCATGAAATCTGATTGTAATGGTTTGATATATTTGACCCACTTATTCCACAAATTAAAAAAAAACACATTTTCTTAAGACCGAGTAAAAAGTTTAAGGGGAAAACAGTATTAAGTTTGCTTTAAAAAAAAAAACCCTCTTTCTTCACATTCCCAGAATATATGTCAGTGACTGATTTCTTAAAATCTAGATTGCATCTAACATTTGCTATATGCAAAATGTCTTAAGCAAACAAATAATCGTGATGTCTAAGATGCCCGTGGAAATTATCATGCTGTAAATGACAATTTGTGCATTTCTGTGGGAATTTGCATAGATCAGCCAGTTCTCATCTTATGAAAGACTACCCTCAGTTTTCTATTTTTATTTATATCTTTTCATTATTCTTCTTCTTCTTATTATTCTTATTCTTATTCTTATTCTTATTCTTATTCTTATTAGTAGTAGTAGTAGTATTAGTATTATTATTATTTACAATTTTTCAAGGCGATATTTATGTTTTTGCTGCGTCACTAAAATGCAATTTTAAATTCTCACCACTAGGTGTCAGGATTAAAAAGCTCATATAAGGCATATAGTTCTACCACAACGGTCAGACACTCTCCTTTTTCTCCATGGACGTCACTGTTGAAGTATAGATTTTTGTTTGTTTGTTTGTTTGTTTGTTTGTTTGTTTGTTTGTTTGTTTGTTTGTTTGTTTGTTTGTTTAAAAAGTTCTGCTGATATTTTCGTTTGCTCGACTTCCAGCCACTTTCATTAAAGTGGTGAGATTATTTCAACCCTATATAACAGCATATAAGGAAAAAAATGCTTGTGTTGCTATCTCATCCATATTCAGAAAGTTGCCTTTGTTCAGGAAGAGTAACGTTTTTGTATCAACTGTTATGATTTATCTTGAAACCTAGTATTAAACATTGCATGGACCCTGTCCAGTTATCAGTCAGTACATCTGGCAGTCAATCAGTGAACTTGCCTCCACATGAGACGATCAGTCCTGAAGTTTGTTTACAGCCTTCCAGTCAGTCAGTGAGCCAGCTCACTAACACTGAGCCTGGTGCAGTTGTTATGGCAACAGATGAAGTGTTAACAGCATCTCCAGGCATTACTTTCACGCATACACGCACGCGCACACACAGAAGCTAATTGCAGGGCTGAGCAGCAGGATTTCACACGGGCACACACACTGAAACACATAAGCTCTCATTCCCATTATTACTAAGGTTTCTACCAGTTTTATCTTGTTTCCGTGGCTCCAGGACACACTGAGATCTCATTTATACCACGCAGAGCCACAAACTATTACTGTGTAATGGACCACTCAGTGTTTTCCACAGGACTACATGGATCATATAAATAACTCAGTGGAAGATAATGTGTTGTTTGCCTTGAAGAGAAAATGTAAATGTCTAGAGACAAATACAAAAGTTTGATATATGTTAACGGACAGGCTGTATCAATCAGTCATTAAGTCATCTGGTCTTCTAACAGAGACTCCTGTGGCCTTGATTTGATGATTTGAACTAACTGCATAATAATTAGAATTACCCAATTTCCTTCGGGGTCAACCTTCAGGATCAAAAAATTTTTATTGAATTGAATTGAATCCATTTGACTAATCAATGGTTACTCAAACAGGGAAGATTTAGGGGAAGTAAAGGGGAAGTAAAAGTATAATATCAGTTCCATCTTTCAAGAAAATTGGGACACCACTTTAAGCCATAGTGTCTGGTCTTCATGTAGGATGATCGTGCAATTGATAAAAGTGCAAAAAGGTTTTTTGTTTATGTGTCTGGAGTGTGTTTGTCTCTCGATCACTTCAGGACACAAGAGGCTTACGTGGTTTAGTGATTTTCATGCTGTGTTGGATCAGGAGGGGGCAACAGAACAGCCTGCATTAACTCTGCACTGATTTTCTGTCACACACACATGAACACACAAATGCAGAATCAACAGGAGCTTTAGCGGGGGTGAGAAACGAGGCTTTTCTGGCTCCTTGGCGATCAGTTTGAGTCAGAGTGACTGATGCCCTCAGGGGTCGGTGCATTGGTGGTTCTTGGTGTCCAGGGCTGGGCGCTCAGGTATGTACCAGCTCACTCCCGGTGGCTACTTGGCGGGGCCTGGCGCCTGTTGCTCGGTCAGGCCTCCTCCGGGGTGCGGGGGGCCCTCAGGCCTCCGGCCTCTGGGCCTGCGGCTCGGTTCACTCTGGCACAGCTGGCTGACTGCAGAGCCGGCGGGCACGCCGGTGCAGCCCCCTCTAGCTTCTGCTCGGTGGCTACTGGGTGACGCCTCGTCTGGGGATCCTCAGCCCTTCCCATGAGGGTGGCACGGATGCCCCTCCGGTGGTCCTCCTTGGGCTCTCGCACTCTGGGGCCTCTGGATGTCTGGGGCCTGGATCTCCTCCATGCCTGCTTCATGCTCTGGGGGACAGGGCTATGGCTCTCTACATCCTCTTGCAGACCATTACATGTGGAAACCATTCGAATACAAGCGCACTGATCCACACAGATGTGCACACGGGTGTTCACTGTTCGTAGACTTAAATTACACCTTTCTTGGCTGCTACTTCAAAGCACATTGTGCGCTGTCTGTCCTGCGTGCTGCACAACAACATTGAATATTTAGTATTTACTGCTGTTTACACTTATCTAGATTAATGTGATGATGTTGTGTTTAGTATGTTGCTTTGTTTTTTTTTTTGCTTGTTTTCTATTCTTTTTCTCTCAACAGGTGATCCAGGAGATTTTTTTTCCCCTTCTCCCCCCCCCCCTTCTCACTGTCCCTCTCCCCTTCTGTTATTCTTTTCCTTCCTCTTTCTTTCTCCCTTTCCTATCCCTCACTCATGTCTGTCCCGTCTGTAACAACTGAAAATAAAATAAATAATAAAAACAAAGGTCGATCAAATGGACCAATACGGCAATGCCACGATGATCCATTTGGCAAAATAAATCCATTGGGTATCCTTGTTGGTCTTCAGACAACAATTCTGACGGCTAAAGAACCAAATGGGACAGGCAAAAAAAAACAAAAAAAAAAAGAAAGAAAACCTTCAATTGAGTACTGCTGTTTAATTTGTTTAATGATTTTATTTTTTACCAGAGAAGCGTTGGTTCCTTGTAGTCCTTACTTTATATTTTAAAAAACATCTCATCATTCCTTCTTTCTGTAAAGCGAAAGCTCAATAATTGATTTGACTGATATGGACACGCATAAGCTTGCAGCAGCCATGTATAGACAGCTTTTGGCTACTTGAGCTGACAAGGCATGATTTGCTTTGTCACAAGCGTGATAATTACATTATGGCACATGGCAAGGATCCACATAAGGAGCTCCCTCTCTGAGAACAAAGCAGGGCACAACTGTAGCTCATGGAAGGTTGTTGCTTCATGGCTGTGATTCATTTAGTCCACTGACTTAACAAAAGGTATGAATACCATGCTTGAAAAATACTTACATGTTAAATTTGAAAACAAAAAAAGAATAAATACATGTAAAAGCAAAAGTATTCAACACAGAAAACATACACCCTGTGAGTGTTAACCTATCCTAACTACCATAACCTATAACACTGATCGTTAATAATCATCAGCGTACAAATATGACTCATATATTACTGTTTTTAACTGCTCTCTCTCTCTCTCTCTCTCTCTCTATATATATATATATATGAAAGAGAAAGACAAATAGAGAGAGAGAGTATTTATATATACTATATTTATATATAGAGAGTATCATAGGTATTTCACATTGACCTTTTGTGCAAATTTGTAATTGTTGTACATTATTATTATTTTGTAACATTGCAATTGCATTGCTGTTCCTTTTCCTACAAGACATTAACATGTACAGCAGCTGTGGGCAAATGATTCAATGATTTTGTATTATGAAAAATCCTTTATGGAGTTTAACACCTTGTCCAGTAAATGCCTTCCAAGGTGTTGCTGTACAGCAGCCAGGAAAACTCACCTTGTATGTATAAGGTCTAAAGAAGTGAATTTTGACTGATGCATACAGTTCACTGGCAGGCTAGCTTTGTCAGCATTATGGCTCCTAATTAATGAATCTTTTGGGATCAGTTTATTGATTAGATGCAGATTAGAACTCCACCCCCCTCCTCTCTCTCCTTTCTCTCTTCTCTCTATTTCTGTGTGTGTGTGTGTGTGTGTGTGTGTGTGTGTGTGTGTGTGTGTGTGTGTGTGTGTGTGTGTGTGTGTGTGTGTGTGTGTGTGTGTGTGTGTGTGTTTACTGGATATGAATGATGATTCAGAGAACACCGGGAAAAGTGTCCTCATGACACATGCACAACATGCTGATGTTGAGATGATCAGTCCAACCAGAGTGTGACATCAGCTGATCATCAGTTGCAGAGATTCATGACAACAGTGAACAACAGTTTTCATTATTATTATTATTATTTTTAATAATAATAATTGGTTGGAAACAATGAAGGAGTATTAGGGTCACATTAAGAAAAAATATATTGTTGATCGTTTTGGGAAAAAATTTGAAATGAGATTACCATTGTTGTTTCAAGACAAACTGCCACAGCTGCTATACCCTCTACAAATTACCTTGTTTAGATGAGTTAGTGAAACAAATTAACGAGCCGTATGGTAACACAACATGCATTCTCTTTATTGCATGAGTGTGTAACCATCGATAACCTTGCATATGACCATTACAATCCATTTCCTTCATTTCCTTCTCCACATTTGTGTGTTTTCCCGTCTAACCAGATGCAGCTTTCTGCACCATCTTTCCAACGTCCTTATAATTATCACCACTCTGTGTTTATGTGCTAAAAGAGAAATCATTTCCTTTCTTGTTACTAAAACAGATTCTGAGCTCACTAACTCAGAGGGTACAGAAACTGTAGCAGTATGTCTTGAAACAACAACTGTAATCTCCACATTTTGACTTTTTTTCTTAAAATAGTATCATTTGGGTAGCACTGTTGTTCTCTCAGTGCTCGCACTGGCTCTTTTAGGATCTATAGTTTCTAATGACATCAAAAACATGGCAGGTGAATTTTCCTATTACTGTGCTGCAGGAAAAAGCCACTGGTTTACAGCAAATGTAGGTCTCCATGTGTTAAACAATGGCGACCCACCGCTCCCAAAGTCTAACATAAGCAAATGCTGTACAGAGATCAAAGAGCATATCTTTCTGTTATCTCTGTCTTACTATCTAAATTAGCAAAATCAATGTTTATTTATTTTTTGAAATAAAATTGAACCAAAATGTTGTGATTTAAATCGTGATCCTGCTTTCCTAAATATTGGCTTCCTGCAGCATTACTCATTTCCAAAGCCTCTCAAACAGACATGTGACATAAAGCCAAGGGGCTGCAAAGAGCCGAATACTTTTTGATCTCCATCCTATTATGGCCAGTCATTAAGGCTCCTCATAACATCAGACTGTGCTGTTCCTATGGTAGGATAAATTATTCAGACAAAGCAATAAAAATCAACCAATATAAATCCAGTAGCTTTTTTCAAAATTAAACTGCCACCATGATGATGTAGTGGTACTCCAGTGTCTCAATAAAATAAAAATACTTAGTTTATCTGTGAGAGTTAAAGCATGCATCAGCATTTTACAACACATTTGCATGATGAAAGGGTTGGGGCATGCTCATCTTTATTAATGCAATGTTATGCAATTAGGCTTTCACTGTGCCACGGGGCTCTTAACAATTAACATTGGAGATTTAAGAGTTTTGCATTGATTTGTTGTGGCATTGATTCCTTGGTGGGATGGATACAGAGACAGGGCGGATGGTCAGAGTGACCTTCACTATAATGATAGAGGTTAAATCTTTAAATTACTTAATCTAGAAAGGCTGAGGTAATGTTGTAAGATATGCATTTTATTTTATGTTATATGTGTTCGTACACATTCCCACACCTTAATACTCTTATAATCTACTAAGCAGATTACCATTAAATTTGTTCTGAAAATTAATGATACCTGTAATCAGTCACTGGACACATTACCGGGTACACCTTGCTAGTATCGGGTTGGACCCCCTTTTCTTTCAGAACTATGTCAATCCTTTGCAGAAAAAATAAGGGTTTGGAACATCTCTTAGAGATTTTGGTCCACGTTGACATGATAGATCACACCGTTGCTTCAGCAACCATCAGAAGATGGATACTCTGTAGTCATAAAGGGATGGTCATAATCAGTAACAATACTCAGCTAGACTGGGCTTTTTAAATGATGCTCACTTGGTACTAAGAGGCCCAAAGTGTGGCAAGGAAATATCCCCACACCACCGGCAGTCCAAAACATTTATACAAGGCAGGATGGATCCATTCTTTCATGTTGTTTATGCCTAATTCAGACCCTGCTGTTTTCTGGTATGTTGCTGCAGAAACTGAGATTCATCACACCAATTTTTCCATCTTCTATTGTCCAATTTATTTGAATTTTAGGCTCAATTTTCATTTCTTAGCCAAAAGGAGTGGTGCCTGAGTGGTCTTCTGCTCTTTCTGTGTAGTCTTCACTACCATCTTATTCAAGGTTTGGCATGTTGCATGTTTGGATATACTCTTCTGCACACCTTAGTTGTAACTGGTGGTTTTTAGAGTAACTCTTGTTGACTTCCTATCAGCTTGAAGCAGTTGTAGATCTCTGTCTTTAGCAAGACATGAACAATTCTCTGTAAACCTTAGAGATGCTTATGTGGGAAAATCCAAGTAAATCAGGAGTTAAATATTCAGACCAGCCCCCCTGATTTTAGTCCCATGCTCCATCATTGTGTGAATGTGAATTATGGAAAATGCTGGCCAGATTTCCATTTACTTTGGTATATTCCTGATGTTTCTTTTCTTTTTAAAAAAAATCTTGCATTTCAAATGATGGATTGCAAAATTTCTCTTAAAATGGCCCATTCTACCAGGATTTAATACTAAACTTTTCTCATTAATGACAAGTTAACTACACTTTCTCATTTTTGTAATAGTCATTTTATCTTTAGTTGAAGAAAGAGGAAATTCTGTGCAGCCTTAGTCATTCAAAGCTGCATCCAAGACCACAAGAGATGGGCCCAGCTCCAAATTAAAATGTTTGTGGCGTCTTGTAAATTCCTGTGGAATAACTAACAGGAAACTACAGTCGTCAAAGAGAACTTTCTTAGAGAGGAGCTGCCAGTGCGTCTTTTACGTCAGCTAGAGGAGAAGTTTCCATGTGGCTCTCTTTGGTAGGTTTCCACTGGGTCTTTTTCCCCACTTTCAGAGCTGAGTGTGTGAGAGAAGTGCTGTTAAATCACTGAGTCATTAGGTGGAGGTGGATGCCGCTTTGTGACAAAACTTCTTAAAAGCCTCATGAATAATAGATTTTAGTAAAACAGCCAGGAGCACACTGTTCAGTCTGAGGTTAACGAAGCCACGCTAATGGAAATAAATGCAAATACACAATCACAAACACATTGAGCTTTACAAAATATCCAAACCTCCACAGGTCTAATCCCCCACAGTAAATGAGTTTTGAAAAAAAAAGTATTCAGGCTGCTGTGTGAGTAAGCAGGCGGTACACGAACCGTGAAAGGTTTTCATTATCTGCGTCAGGCTTAATTGTCGGCTGAGGAGATAGGGTTAGCAGAGATGTGTGTGGGCTGCCAAGGAAAAGAGCTGGGCTTGATTTGAAAAGAAGAAAAAAACATTTGCACAGACACTGAAGCAAATCCCCGTTATCATTTGATTCAATTAAGAAAACAATGTCAATTAAACCAATTTTCTTATTATTAGTACGCTTCATTTATCAGTCTGTTAGAAATGACGAAAAACATGATCAATGAGAACAACATCTTCAGGAATAACATATTTTATACACTTTTTTCTACAATTTTACATTAAATTAGATCATTGAAAATCAATTAAATGTTGCTGTAAAATATTGTCAAATATAAAAACCATTAATACTCTATATAGAGACTAATAGAGAAGGCCTGCGAGTGATGTTTGATGAAGCACTCCAAAGAAATACAACAGGGACAAGGAACAGCAATGAGAAACAGGGAACATATTGTTAGAATATTTTGGTTTGAGGGAATGAGTAGAAATGCAGGAGGGGATAATGAAAGTTGACCCAAAGTTATATTTTTTCATTTTTTTAATAAGAAAAAAAAAACACAAAAAACCTGAAACGCTTCTACCTGCCATAATGGTGTCACCTAAAAAACAGAAAAACATTTTGTGTGTGATCAGTGATTCACTTGAACAGATCTGTGCACGTTTCACATCTTGATGTCCAAAATAACAGCACACTACAAAAAAGGACTGCATCGTTAGGTAGACTTTGCTACAAATATATATTTCTTGTTCTTATTACTCCACTTTGACCCTTGAGCCTCCAACAAATTCATGCAGCCAAAACAGTTATTTTCCAGCACTGAAGCTACTTCTTGCACCTTCTTTACAGCCCTGCAAAGGTGTGAGGGTAAATCTTGTGTCGTACATTTCAACATCTGAAAAGCTGATTTGATTGATAACACTGAAAACCGTTAAAAAAGAACTTTATTATTTTTGAATATATGCTTGGATATTCAAAACAATGACTATCATACATTTTTTGTAGTGTAGTTATTGCTACAAAAATTACAAATAATATCAAACTAAAACAACAACAAAAAACAAAACACAATACTGTGTTCTGACTTTGATTCATTGATTGACTCTTGAGTCTCTAATTTGGGAAAGTTTGCCAGCTTCCAGACTACTGTACTTTAAATGAATACAGTGTTGGTCAGAGTCTTTTGGGATAATTGTAGCAGCAGATGTAGTACACAGATCACGCCAAACATGACCGAGAAGTTCATCAGCAATTCTTGGGAGTCCTCCACAAAGTCACTTTGAATTATAACAGCCCAGAATGAATGAGAGATAGTCAGATGGTAAATTGATTAATGAAGTGGGCAGCACATTTGGTTTCTAGTAAGATCAGAGACTGATTTAATACAAAGTACAAAACAAGAATCCTGGCTTTCAGGATGCTTCTTAAAACATATTTGCCTAAACAAAACAAATTAGCATTTCCCTGCATGGACATATCACTGAACGTTAACTTATCTTTTATTTAACTAGTTCATGTCACTTACCTAACAATTACTTCTGGCCTTAAAAATAAGGCCTAAATAATTTAGTTAATAACATTGAATATTTATTGCAAAATATATCATATATATAACCATATCCACTTAGTCTTCATTAAAGAAATTCGATTGTAAGGTTAAAGATCAGAGCACAAAATGATCATATCTGAATCATCACCGAAGAAAGAATAGTATGTTCTTCCTTCCTCTCGTGTTTTACTGATACAGCTCAAGAAATGAAACGACATCTTCAGAGACTTTAAATACATTTGAATATAAAACAGGTGTGTTACCGAATTAGTGCTTCGGTATGCGTGATCTAGGATACAGAGGGATTTATTTCAAGCCTCCAAAAGGAACTTTTGCAGTTCAAATATAAGCAAAGACACAATCAGACATTACATGTTGAAACATGTCAGACTTTTACCAGTTTCTGCTTATATCTAATGAGCATTTTGTTGTACGCTAGACATAGCCCATCTGTTAGCAGCAGAGCGTCATTTAAATGGCTGATGCCCACATAAAGATGCAGACTTCCATGTAAAAGATAAATAGAGTCCTTTTTTGTTTTGTTTACATTGGATTATCCAGCTGAATATTGTGCTTTAAACAACTTACATCGCTTCAGCTAAACATGTTTTGCAGGAAACGAGAGACAGCCGGTCCTGTCATGAACACATACTGTATAGTCCCAAGCTAAAGCACCAACAACAGTGACCGTTAATCTAAATGCAAATTATAACTTCTGCTTATTCAAAATAGCTGGTGAAATGTGCTGAGTGAAGGTTTTAGGGGACTATATGTACAGTAAGCTATTCATTCATTCTTAAACCTGTTTCTTGGAGGTGATTCAGGTCTCTGGTTCTCAAACCAGTGATTGTGTTTTGATTGGCTATTTGGCCACATTGCCTTTGCTCCCTCTGCACATCATCAAAGCCATTCATCATTTGTTGATTAGGTGTCTTCAACCTCTATAGTGGACTTATCTCTAAGTCATCACCTTGCAAAATAAAAAAATTATTGTGTGCTTAAAACTGCTGGCTTCATTCAGCAAACTAACCAAGTCACATTTAGTCAAACACATTAGTCATTGTACTATTTGTTGCCAACAGTGAATTTATTGATTAGTTACTCACAGTCTTCCCAAACCAACCTAATACAATCAGTGTCCATGTTCTGTCCGGCCCACTCAGAAATTCAGTTTCCACTGCTATAAAACAGAGAAATGTTGGTGACAACTTGTTTTAAAAATTATTTGAATGATTCATTAATTATCTAAGCAGCAGATTCTTTTTCTGTCAAAATCTGACCTTGAGTAATCATTTGACCTTTCACTGAATAGTGTGAGTCACAAGTTATCTTAGAGCTTCAAAATTAGCCATTTATAGCTGTTCTGGCATTTAGTAAATCATCATCAGTAAGTCATTTTAAAAACACAACTATCAATAAAAATGACATAACCTCATTCTGTATCATTATGGATATTTTTAGTTTTATGGTCTTTAAAGCAGACCTGTCTATTTCTGTTAAATTTGTAATGTTACAATGGCGACTGCTCAACTAATGATAGAGGCATATCAGAATCAGACGAATATGTAGAAGTAATGAGCCAAAAGCTCAAGTTTCAGACTGCTCTAACTTGCTCCATTTCACATACTTTTTTTCCTACTCTTGAGTATGCATGATGTCACTGAGTCTAGATAATATTGTCATTACAGACCCATCCACCTGCTATTGAGCCTGTGTTTTTATCAGGGATAGCCAATCAGAAGAATGTTGCGTTAAAGATGAGAACTAAAATACAGATGCTGGATGAAATGAGGGACTGTACCAAGGCCCAGTATAAGATTAATCGGGATTGTTTTGAAATAATAATAGACTAGAGTCCAAGAGTAGCAAGAAGATCTTGATAGATTGTACCGTGAATCTCTACATTTTATTAAAAATCCAAAGTCTCTGATAACTTACAAAAACCAATATTGGTTTATCTTTCTCTATGAAGCAATATTATTTAACACTATTGGACGCCTCTTTGTTGCCATATCAATAGTTACTAGCTATGATTGGCCTTTTTTGATGTGACTAGAGTTCTGACAGATGTGGGGACAACAGTGTTTTGTTAGACATGGAATTTACAGGAAGACCTTAAACTTAAACATGGCTATAGCTATTGGTGAATTTAAATCATCATATGGATTGCAGAAAAGGAGACATTTCATTATTTTTTTTAGAGGCCACTAATGTTTTATGTTATTTGTTTATTGCATATTAATTGTATGTATGTAGACCTTGTATTTTTTGTTGTATTTGTGGTATTTTGGGGATATATGTCTAAAAGTTGCATTGGCCAAATCTCCCTTGCAAAACAGATTTGATTTCAAAAGAACTTCCTAAATAATGCTAAATAAATAAATAAACAAACAACAGACTGCAGAAAGCTTATTTTAAATTTAAACGAATCATATGTTGCAAATTTGATGGAACAGTTTCTTTGATTGACAGATACTACACCTCCAGTCTTTACGTTACCCACCAGGTGTCAGTAGCCTACATGTCACTAATGTACTGCATGGTGCAAAAGCAGACAAAGAGTATACCTGGATCCCCACCATTTATACATGCCAGTGGATTAACTAAGCACAAACTGGAACCAAATGTGCCACAGCATGTTAGAAATTATAACGCTGAAGCTGCAGACAAACTGGTTCTCAATAAAAAAAAACAACATTTGCTTCTTTGATACTTAAAATGATCTTAAGACAGTTTAACTGCGCTAGATGACTAAGTGCTTTCTACGAAACATGACTAAGAGCATGAAGTAGTCTGAGCTGAAAGAGATGCTTTGATCAGTGCCCTACTTTTCTTGGGCTAAAGAGGCGATGAGGCGGAGGGAGATGCACGCGAGAGGCAGGGAGGGGGGCGGTCCTACTTGTCCTCCTCCCCAGTCTTGCGCTCAGTGGTGTGCAGCATTTGAACAGAGGCAGACAGGGGAAGCAGAATCAGTGGCTAGACATGACCTTAGAATAAATTTGAGGAGTAACCCGATGGTTTCAAACCACGGACCTTGAACATCTGGATTTCCCTTCGTATTGGATATTTAATTTAAAAGGAGGTGTTGGAGGAATATCTCCCCTCAGCGTTGGACTCTATCTACCAGTTCCTCAGCATAAAACCATACCTGGCGCAGGTCTCAGAGTCTCCTTAATCTTATTTGTAGATAGACAGCGAGCCCGGCTGGCGACACATTAGAGTATCTTTATTTAAAGCGCTTTAACAGAAAATGTGAATCCCTGCCTTCTCCGTGAGGGAGCCGAAACCCCGTCGTTGGCATCTGAAACAGCTGGCTTGTGTCTAGAAAATTGTGGATTAACGATTTTTTTTTACCCCTTATCCAAAGGAACCTCGGACGTCTTTCAGTGGCCTGTAGCCACAATGAGCGTCGATTTAATTGAATTAACTACATGAGCGGTGTCAAAAGAAACGCGTTTCTCTCCGATTTAAAAAGGGAAAAAACCCATATCTGCTGAAATAAACGGCGCCAGGAAAATATGGAAAACGAGGTGTTCACTCCTTTGCTGGAGCAGTTCATGCTCACACCTCTGGTCTGCTGGGTAAGCTCCCTAATTAGCTATTCAGATGTGTCTTGAGCTCGCCAATTAATCACCCCATGCTGTTCTTTTATTGATTATCTATTGTCCCCTTTTCAGGTGAAGACGGTCGGACACTCGACGGTGACCGATGGCACCAAATTATCGGAATATATTGAATTAGTGGATGGGATTTACCTGAATGAGATAATGCTTGAGATGTAAGTAGTTTGCGGCACACATCCAGAAATATTACCCATCATTGCATTAACAAGGGTTACATGGTTAAACCGTACCCATTCTGTGTGGTTATATGTATGCTTTTTGGTCAGTAAACGGGGTCTGTGGGTGTGGAGGAAGGTCAAAGTGGTACTCACCCTGGGGTTTTTTCGTGGGGTCATCCCCTCATGAGCAAATTAAGCAACTGCAGCCTCTGTCCGGCGCTTAAAATGAATGTAGGCTAAGCACAAACGGACCTTGTATTGGGGTCAATGATGGGTCGCACTGTCAGAAATCTTTGCAGACAGTTATTGTCAGGGGTTCTTTAGAGCTCCGCAGATTGTCTGCAGGCATGTTTGCTGCAAAGATGCGTGCGTGTTTTCTTTTAAGTCATCCTACACTGTCATCTGCAGCCGACTGGAAGACACCCCGCCCCTGGAAGCTGCAGCTTCACGTTTCCTGCTGTGCTGTAAATTAAACTAGAAATAGTAGCCCTAAGAGGAATCCCTGGTAGCAGCACAGAATCTGGATGTTGACTGCACTGCAATGCAGCAGGCCAACATTTGGTTTACATTCAGCTGAAAGGGAAAGACTGCTTATGTATTGGGAGTTCTGTTGATAGTGAGAGAGGTTGGATGTTTGATAAGGCAAAGGAATTTCATGTTCAGTTTGTCTCTTTCCAGTCATAAATATATAAAACATGGCAGAACACCGCTTTCCATTCCTTTGTCTGGCTCCTGGCTGGTACTTCCTGCTAGCAGGACAATTTTTCATATTTTCTGCTAATGCTACACTCCACACTGTCAGCATTTATCCCCCCGCCTGCCTGTCTAAGCACCATTCAACCCAGCCTGCTCCCACTGGAATTGATTTTCACCTCTCAAGAGATTATGTGTTGCACTTTCATGTGACAACTTCTTGCCACATCAGTAGCTCAGGGAAATGTATGGATATTCTAATCTGTCTTTCCATTGTTTTGTGTACAGATTTATGTTAGTAACAAGTGTGTAGTGTTTCAGAAGGATAAATGTGTGGCTGCATTGCATGAGGAGCTGATTAACCCCCCCACACGGTTTCCTCTCTTTGGATGGTTTCCTCTTCCTCCTGTCCTGCCTTCTTATAATGTCCTTGACCTCTTGCTGTTCGCCCATCACTCTAAGCTGCCTATCTTGAGGTTTCAACTATCTCTTCCAGCTCTTTTTCCCATGCTTGTTTTCCTCCTCCAGGCTTTTTCTACATGCTGATGTATTCTCCAAATGGCAAGGCCGTCTTTCCTCTTCCACACATAGCTTCATCAAACAAGTCTGCTATATTTTTAGTGCATTTTCCCCCTTATGGGACACACTATGGTGGAAAAAGAAACAGGAAGGATATGGGGGGAAGGGAAGGGTCAGAGGACCAAGGAAGGCAGAAAATGATTTGCCAAAAAGCCAGAGATGAAAAAAAACAAACAACTTTGACATGACAGGAAAGATTTGCAAAAATTGAGCAAGCATTTAACACACAAAAGACAAATTCACATCCCTGGTTTGCTGAGCCACAATGGCAATTCCTCAGTTCTACATATTAACACAAAGGTGTGTGGCCATGTAATTGGTAGGATTTCAGTGTGCAGTAAAATGGAAAGAGCCAGAAGGAAATTTCCTGTGGATGGTTGAGAGCTCTATGCTAAAATGAACCGTGACTGCCTTAGTGATCGCCTGACAGGATACTGGGAATATTCAGTCACAGCCCGCACAGTGTGTTTATGTTTGTGTGTGTCTGCATGCTTTTCTGCAGGGCTTCTGTCTCTGTGTGGGAGTTTGTGTATCTGTGTTTTTTTTGTTTTTTCTTTTCCCTGTGTATTTGGTTTTGGACTGAGGCAGCTGTTGGTAGTCATCTTGTTCAGCCACCCTCCCACTCAAAGGGCTACAGTATTGGTCAGATTTAGTGTTGGTGAGACTGCTCTTTGTCTGCCTCTCCTGCTTTACAGGCACTGCAGGATTAACTTCAGCTAACTGAAATATCATAAACTCAACTGTATATTACACCTCATGGTTGTAAACTTTGCAGCTGCTGCAGAGCCCTTTGAATAATTGCTATATCATTTTTTTCATTGTCATCCTTTTGTAAATGTAACATGAGCTTATTCAGTATTAAGACCATAAATGTGGTTGAAAGCAATGCGTGGTGTGTGGTTATACTTCCTTCGGCTCCATCTCTCATTAAAAGTAGCTTAGAAACTTCTCCGAATACCTGTAGGTGATAATTAACAGGGCTCCCACTAGAACACTCTTACTCACACATTTAGTTTTTTCCTTTTCTCCTCTGTTGTGACAGCTTGAAACATATTGTAGTGAGTGTTATTGCCTTGCTTGAAATTGATCCAGCTGCACTAAAAAGCTGTACTCTACTGGTGTTACCCTCCAGCTGCTGTTTACATTAAAAACCAGCAACAAAAAAACACCCACTAGCGTTCAGCACAGTTAGCACTGCATTTAGAAGAGTCAATGATATAACTACAAAACTTACATAAATGAGTGGATGGAAGTCGGCATACTTTTATGTTAAAATAAAACATTAATAAATATTGTGTGATCACTTCACATGCATGCCTAATTACACACCTTTGTGGTATTTTATTGGCAACATCAGCTGTTGTAGAGCAAGCTTTAGTATTGCTGTGCGCATGTCTCTATCTAGCACAAAGCAGGAGACATGGCAGACCGGCTGGCAGCAGTTGTCATGAGGACAGCATGGGAGAGCACAGAAAGAGCTGAGAGACCCCAGGATTATCTAACGGTTTGCTGACAGACACCCAGATGGCACCGTGTCCCCTCCCCCTGCCCTCGTGTGACTGACATTACCTAGCCAATTACATCGCCTCCGTAGTGCTGTCGAACCAATTAGTTTTCCCGCCCAGCAAGAAAGCGCCAATTAAATTTTTGTCAGAGTGACAACTGTCCATTTGAATTCTTGGCTTTTTTGCAAAGTCTGTAGACTCGTGCTGGCTCCTTGGCCTGTTCGGTCAACCGGTCAGTCCGTCCTTTTACAGGCTGCAGTTACCTGATTTATTTGAGTGAGACAGACAGTTGATGGAAATCGGGTGCACAACATTTGTCATGTTGGATGTCAGTGCTTTTCTAGCATTGCAAAGCTGTGAGCTTTGCAATGCTAACTTTGCAATGCTAACAACTTTAAACTAGAAAAGATGTTCAAAAAACTGGCTGCTAATTTTACTGAAGTAGCTACAAGTGTAAAGTAGTAAAGCATATGTGAGAAATGGAAAGAATGCGGTTCCACATGTTCTGTGGTCAGTACTTCTGTTTATTATTCAGACAGATCAGTGCATGTCTGTAAGTCTGTCTGAATGGGTGCACATATGGGAAAGAGAATGTGAGAAAATTGAGCGTAACTACCAGCTGTCAGAATTTTCATCTGCATATTTTTTTCTCAGTGTATTTCAGTACACTTTGTTTGTACTGTTGTAACAGCCATTGAGGTCTGCCGTAGATAATCAACTTAAAATTACAATTTAAATGGATGTAAATTCCAGCATTGGCTGGGTTTTACTGTGTGAAGTCATATGTGCACCAATCTAATACTTTACTTGAAACAAAGCTCTGTTGCATGTTGATACATGTCTTTTGTCTTACAGATCCTGCACCACATGCTCTTAGTCTGTTTCTCCCGTCTTTCCTCCAGCTGGCATCTCCATCTCTCCACTTCCTTTTCTGTCCACACCTCAGCACTCCTCTCACTCTCATTTCTCTCTCCTGTTTTCTTTTGAGCAGCACGTTGAAGCCTTTGTTAGCTTTCTCTGGGGCTAGTTACAGCAGACATAGTTGAAATTCCTGCTGGATTGGAGAATGGAGGCAGACAAATGTGCTGCTGGGTTGTTAGACTGTTTGATTTCCCTCCTGCTCCTGGCTGGAGTGTGGGCTCCATCCTTCAACATCAAAGTGTTCGCCTTGGATCTCAACTCTCATAATCATCATTGTGTCATTCTCTCTGTGCCCGGCGAGCAGGGGGATGTGTATCATATCAGGAAGGAAACGGCAGCTGTGACCTTGGGAGGACAAAACTTTAACAAGGCTGTGTTAATATGAGGCACTCCAAACCTCGGAAACAAGGACGTTTAACCCCAAAGGAATCATCGTAGAAATTTAATCGCAGAGTTTTTCACTCTAGCAGTGCAGAGTCATTTGACTTACAATTACCCGACTCTTAAAGTATAGTATTTAAGTTTGCTGCTGCATAGCATTTAGCATGACTATGAATAAATTGCTGCCCATCACAATTTAATACTGAACTTTTGAATTCCACTACCGATGCTATTTGCCACCATTTCAAATGTTCATTTTGGCAGCTTTATATCAGATTTTTATTAAAGGTAGCTGTTAATTTGCTGGTGCTGCTATTTGCAATTAATGCAAACTCAACATTTCCTCCATCTGTTACTTATTTCTATCCCTTCAGCGGCTCAGGGATATAATCCCTTCTGTTCAATGAAAGACTTATGGGGTGAAACATCTGCAGGAATTGTTGAGTTTCATTAACAGCAGCTTAACACTGAGAATTAACAGCAAAGTAAAATTAATCATCGACCAGGTAAAACAATTTCTGTTCCAAAGAGTGACCCATAGCAGAATGATTGAAGTGTGATTTATGTTAGAAAGATTCATTCTCTATATTGACAGTGGATGTGTCTAAATAAGGTGCGAACCCTTCTCAAATGAATTAATAATTAATCTTATTTAAAAGTTTCTCTTTTGCAAATGTGTGTTTGCAAAAAAGTACTTTTTATACTTTTTGACAGATAGTGTGTAGTCCTGCGGCAGAACTCCACCTTCACTATCGTCGACTGAAAGTAGCAACACTAGACCTTACTTTGCTCTGAGGCCTTGAGGAACCAGTGCTTCACCTCCTACACATTTCCAGTTTGAGCAGTTAGTCCTTCATTATGCAGATAAACTGCAAGATAGATGACTAACCTTGGAAGGACTTTCCTCAGCACCTCCAATCCAGATTGGTAGGAATGAGTTCAGCTACAATCCTTGTGGGTACACGGAAGACAGGAAGAGGCCCTGTGGTAACAGAAAGACAAAGACGGAAAAGAAACGACTCCATGAAAAACCAGGACAAGGAAATGGGGCGATGAGAACTCGGTGTGTTTAAGCACTACAGTTTCCGTGAGAAAAGGTGAAGAATGAGAGAAGAGGATGCAGTCCACATCTGTAAAGAGTGGTGGATGTTACTTTGTTCCCAGCATCTTGCACTCCCAGTATTCTAATGGGGTAAAGTAATATAATCTGCATTGCAGCCCAAGTTAAAAATAACCTAATGGTGCAGTGACATATGATGCTCTAGAATCACCGTCTGATTCCTCACTAATTTGAGATTAATTGGATTTATAAGAGTATGTGTTACCTCCTGCCTGTGCTTACTGTACTTCAAAGCTTCTGTTTGGAAGTGCAGTCAGTGTAATGATGCACTCCAAAATCTAAAAGATAAGTGCTGATTTCCTCATTTTATAGCTGACTTGTTAGTATGGATCATTGTTAATAACTTTCTTTGCTTTCATAGTAAGTGTGATGTTTTAATGAAGGTATCCTATTTATTTACTATTCATTAATCAATTCCCTAATATTTGACCGATATTCCTACATGTCCACAAATATTGGATTAGTGTCCGACAGAATGAAGTCTTGACTATGCTCCATTGTGGACGTGGACAGCTGGAGACCCAACAAGCATGCAATGATTCCTGTTATCCTCCTTGGAAATGCGCTGCCTGGGGCGGATGCGTCGTCGGTGCATTGTAATGTAAATTCCCTGCGGACAAAAAACAGGCAGGCACCTGGGTGTGCACAAAATTTACGCCGTTCAGATTCAGGTGGATTCGTGTTTACTCACAGACAAGGAAAGTCGAGGCTTCAGATCACAGAAATACAAGTGGTAAATATGAGCTTCCTCCAAAGGGTATTTGGACTCGGGAGGAGCTCAGTAATTTTGGAGTGTCTCAAAGTAGTACTTATACTCCCTCGCACTGAAAGTAGCCGGGATAAATGGTAGAAAAGAGTATCATTTTCTATCAGCCTGTTGGTTAACAGTTCTACAAGCCATATAAGGTCTAGATCTGTGTTACTGGGTTGGTTGCATGCCCTCAGTGGTATTTGAACCAACTGGTTTAAAATTTTGACATCTTAAAGGCTTCTGCTGTTTCTTTGTGCTTCTGAGTGGTGGAAAAAACAAACCGAGGGCGTGTCAGACAGCCTTAATTCTTTACACCGACCTGAAATTATCCTGAACCAAACCGTCAGCCTTAACACGGCTGCTAATAAGAGCTCATCCCCCAGATTTCTTTCACCGGCCTCCTGTGTATGTTTGTCTTCTCTCTCACATGGAGGCACAAACACACTGCTGTGTTTGGACAGTACAGCTCACAATCTCCATCTCCAGCACGTGGCCAAATGGGGCCTGGGCTTTGTGTGTACGCGCATTTAGGCTGCTTTCTGTATTGGTGTGTGTACGGGCATGTGCCTGGCTGCCCACGTTGACTCTAATGTAGCCTGTCATATATAGGCTAACACTACTCTCTAACCTACCCAGCCAATCAAAGCTTGCAGATGAGAGGAGGAAGCCCAGTGGCCGCCTGCTCTGCATAAGGCTGCAGTGCCTATCGACGGCAACCATGAACCGACTTATTGACTGGCCGTCTGGCTGACTTGCTGACTAGTTGTCTGTGTTGCTGCCTCTTGAGCTGGCTTTGCCTGTTCATCCTTAATCTGTTTGTCTATTTAAAGTCTTAGGTTTATTGTATCAGCAGGAACAGGGAGGGGGAGGCAATAAGTTGGATTTTCTTTTCTTTTTTTTTTTTTTTTTAACTGCTGTTAAGCCCCCGTATTTAGTCGCCCGCTGATCCACAGGGGTGTCAGCCTGTCCCAGACTAGTAACATCAGAGATTGTGCAGGAGAAATGAGTAGTGGATTGCATGTTATTGTCATGAGATGGTGACTGCCATGTTGTCAGCTGAGCGTGATGATGATGATGGAATGCATGAATAGTAACAACATTTTTTTTTTCTCTTCCTTTTCCCCTTCTCCAAGTATTTCTCACACACCTCGTTCACCACATTACCCTCCTCGCACTGATAGGATTACAGCTTCCTCTGTGCTTTTTAATTAATGGGTTAAATAGACCCCCTACTATGGACCTCGAAAGGGGCTGTGTGTGCATGTGGAGGGGAGAGATGGCAAGGTCATGTGACTTCGTTTAGCACGGTATTAAAAAGAGCCGTGTGTGTGTGTGTGTGTGTGTGTGTGTGAGAGAGAGTATTTCAGGGTGGAGGCTGTTGAAAAGCCGAATTAACACATCCACACTGCAGCCATTTGAGAGAGAGACTTTTCATATAAACCCAAGACTTCTAAATAAATTCATAAATGGGTCTAAATTGATAACTGGAGTCTTTATATTACTGTGTATTAAGCAAGTATGCTTTGTTTTGTTTCTATTAGAGGTATATTTAATGGTGCTCAGTGCAAGGAGAATGTAATGGTGGTAAAACAAGAAAAGGATTTAACCAGTCACCAATGAATGAATGTTGCTGAAGATAAATACAACCCTTGACATTCAGCGTCTTCTTCTAAACAGGAAAAATAAATCTTGATTATATCTTTGTAATCAAATTATGAGCTGTGCAGATACAGACATTCCTTTGCGATTCTTGGGTGTTTCAGAAGCAGTCATGCACACACATGCATGACGACACATGTGCTGCACACTACATGCATGCATGCATACATTTATAAGCAGTCAGGATCCTTCTCAGGCGCAAGGCAGCCATGTTGACCCTCATAAATAGGTCATGGAGCATACACACTGAGGTTTAAAGTGCATATCACGATAATCAGAGCTGCTCTCTGGCATTGTTGGTGTAAGGCATGATGGTAAGGAAAATACCACGACTTAATTACTTGGATATGTTTCCCTTATGGAGGATAGGAGGTATTTTACTTTATATAGCTATAACACATGGAAGCTGAATGGTGAAATGGTTCATCATTTTGATGGATCATCAAAATGTGTTGCCTCAAATATTGTTAAGTAAATTATTTCATTATTTTTATCTATAGGAACAGCAAAATTAATGTGTGGCAAGTTTGTTAAAATGAGTTAAGTTTAGTATAAAATGTAGCTGGTTAATTATCGGTTTAAAATTAAATTAGCATGAGTGTTAAATTGCATTTCACTTTAAAGTGACGTGTGTGTGTGTGTGTGTGTGTGTGTGTGTGTGTGTGTGAGAGAGAGAGAGAGATCTATTGGCCTTAGCGGATGTGGTTCTGTTTTACTTAGTCTTATGCAAAAAAAGTTTTCACGAGGCTCCTAAATACACCCTTACTGTTTCAATATGAATTAAGAAAGTAAGGAGCATCCAGGTGCTACTGATGTATTGCAATTAATAAACTGATCATTAGCAAGTGTGAACACCTTTTAATAAAGCAGATGATTTGGCAGTTCATTTGTCTATTCATCATTGAAGTTGTGAAGTTGTTAACACAATACCACAATCTTTTAAGGGATGGAAGATTGTCTGAGAAATTCACTCCAAGCTCAGACTGTGCAATGCACAGAGGAACCGCTAAAAATCCAGAGCTATGTCTCGGACACCACAAGCATTACTCATTAAGAAGGGTTGACAGAAAAACATGGCAGCACAGCTCAGGTTTGCATCAACAAACCACAATGTGTGGAACAATGACCTTTGGACAGATGTAATGCACAGTACCATGTTTGGTAAAATCAAGAACAGCATATCAGAAGCACGGTAGTGGAGGGGTGATGATTTGGCCTTGTTTTGCATCCACTGGCTCTGGCCAGCTTGCAGTGAATGACTTGACCGTGAACCGCTCTGTTTACCAAGTATTCTAGAGTTAAATGTGACATGTGTCCCAAAACTAAATGTTGGCCCAAATTGGGTCATGAAAAACAGGACAGTGATCCTGAGTATGCCGGCTAATGAGCTGTGCATAAAAGAAAGCCTGCAGGCCTCAGTTGAGTAAACTGAAGTAATGCTGTGAAGAAGAACGAGCCAAAATTCCTTCACAAGAATGTGAGAGACTGATAAAGTCTTACAGAAAACAATTACTAAAGTTAAGGGTAATAAAATAAATAAATAAATAAAAAAGTAAAGATTTCTGCAAACCATTGACTCATCGGGTGGACTTTTAGTGGAACTTTTAGTGGGATTACTGAAGGAAATGCTGCCCATCTAAAGCTACACTCATTATGTAGAACAAATAAACTGTATGAAAAGTATTTGAGACAAATGTTACAGCAATATATAGATGCATTTGGCATTAGCAAATGTGAAATTAAGACTTTCTCTCTAGTTGCTCAAGGGCTGCCATTTTGTCATCGCCTCAGTTCTGTGACTCAAGGAAACTGGAATTTCCCTCAGGGGATCAGTAGATATCACATTAAATACACAAGACTTGTATAGTATCAATCTTTTTAACCTCTAACTAGCTGGTTGAACTTCTTTTTTCTCTCCCTCCAATCAGTGTCGTTTATCCTATCAAAGAACTTTATTGTTAAAACCTGGGAGATTATTAGCCATAAATGATGCAGACTCTGAGCTTGACAGCAGGTCAGCATGTCAGGCTTTCCAATGATGGGAGGATACAAGTTGCTAAGGATTTGTCTGATTAATTATCTTACCAGTAGACTTAATTGGTGAATGTTTGTAATTAGGCTTGGTAACATTCACAGATGTGCAAATTGTTTGGATTGCTATCAGTTACTATGTGAAATGGTTCTGTGTGGATGTGGAATGTTTGGCTCCTTAAAACGTGTTGACGCCTGTGATAATATAAGTTGTGATGCATGCGCCGTTTAACATCCCTTAGGCAACACTCACCGAGGGCACACAGCCTCTTGACTCTGCAGGCAGCATGAAGGCAATGATCACAGTTAAATGTCACAGAACTGCTGATATACAACGCCTCAGTGTAGCCTAGTGGGTATCAAATGTTTTCTGACATTCCCCAAATCGAAGTAAAACATGTAGTAAGCAAAAGGAAGCTCTTGTTTGTGCATTTTCCCTGAAAGTGATTATAAAATTAATTTTGCTTCAAACTTTGGTGCCACTAATGTTTTGTTGGTTGTGGTTTCTTTTAACATTGTTATGGCACTCTGTTTATTTAAGCAAGGGTCTACTGTCACTCTACGGCTTATATACAGAGCCATTCTATTACATAAAGCAATGATACAATGGCAATTCTTAGAAACAAAGAAATCTTCACCTGATATTTATCTTTGCTACAAACTTGGATTGTTGAATAACCCTTATTCCATTTCTCCTACAGAAATCCCAAAGCCACAGTGCAGCGCACCAACAAGAAAGTGAACAATGACTCCACACTGCGCATCCAGAACCTTTCTATTCTCATCAGGCAGATTAAATCCTACTATCAGGTAAGATTTTACTACTTTGCTTTATCAGAAGTTAAAAGTAGCCACACTGAAGTGATTGTTAGGAGCTATTTATTGCAGATATGTCATAAAAATGTGTGGATTTAGTGATAAGGGTCAAAATCCCTTAAATTTAGCTCTTCATACATACCCCATGTTCCTTTATGCCTAAAACAGGAGTTGGCTTTCACCACCTTTCACCACCAAAAATGTATCAGTTAACACACTCGTCAAGTTTAGCTCAGCATACACACAAGCTCATGCCACATAAAGAGTTGGCTGTATAAACGGAGATGTATTTGCAGATGTGTATGTGAGTGATGTGGTATCAGCCTCCATCCAGATGTCAAAAGTAGCCCAGTAAATTTAAAGAGACGTCAGGAATGTAAAACAGTGATGTGGTTACTCGTCTATAGTGTCTGCTATATATTTTTAACTTAAATCTGCTTATGTACCATTTCCGTCTTGAACAATTTTCTTAATTTTAGAGAGTTTCATCCGACAGTGAGAAAAATAAGGCAGTTGTCCTGATATTGATTCATTCTGTGTAAATGTCCTAGAAAAATGAGGAAATCTAACTTACTGCCTAAAAGATACTCTTATAAACTTTGGTCAGAGGTTTGAAGTTGATATAAGTAGACCAAGTTACGCATACTGAAGTAGATTACTGCTTAGCATGTTATCAGGTCTATATACGTTTCAGTTTCCGTTCATGGTTAATCATTACTTGTGAATCTACAGTCTTTGCAGTTGATCATATCAGTAAATAAAGGCTCACACTTAGTAAATACTTTATCAAATACTGCAACAGTATAGTATACTGCTGAGTTACTGTCTGCTGCTCGTCAAATACATTTCATTGCAGTGTTGACCCTGTGCTAACTTCCATATGACAAAACTGAAAACACGTGTGGTGAACTGGTCACAAGCAGTAAATCCCACTAATGCTGTGATATATTTGATATATTTGTGCATACTCAACCTGGATAATCTCTTGACTGCTTGCATATGTGGGACAACACATGGTTGATTTGTGTCGAACAACTTTGGTTTGCAGCCCACTTCCAAGTGCGGATGCCAGATATTTGAATCTGTAATCCTCCCCTATCTCTGTGGTAGAGTGTACATTTTTTCTCTGCTTATCAGTGCTCTGTATCTCACATATAATATAAAGTTTAGTTGGCATAGAATGATATTTTCAGCTGAATTAATGCACGACACAAAATGGTCTGAACACTTTTTGATATTCTTTAACATATGTTGAGACACCCGGTGTTTCCAAGAAATACTGGTGAGCATGACAGTCATGTATTTTTATGTATCATGCAGTTTAAATTCAAGGTGTTAAGATGAGGTAGGGTTACTTGATTTCAGTGGGGTTTTTTTGTTTTTTGTTTTTTAAAGTGGATGTTCTTTAACTTGAGATAAATTCATGTATCTAAAAGGACAGAACACATTAATCAGCATTTCTGTGAAACTACCAGTGTCACCCAGCGTTCCTGTGGCAAGATGTTTTTAAAGGTGCTTTGTTTTTTGTAATCTTTGGAAAACAGTTTTGTAATACAGGTTGATTTATTGCCCAACCTCAAATGCATAAGTTGCCCCATGGTAGGTTGCTGTTACGGTTGTGTAGTTTAGCGTGCTGTCCCACAGCATTCCTCAGTGTCTGCTCCGTATTGTTTATAACGGTTATGCATGTGTGTTGTGAAACCTGCAAGGTTGACAGATTCGCAGAGAATATGATTCACATTGTTGCTGGAACTGTGTTTATGGTAATCAGGAGTTGTGTGCGCAAACATGCTGTTGCAACAGTGCAATGAGTTTAGGAATGCCGATCTAGCCAAGCAGTCAACCTGATAGACACAAATTCCCACACTACAGGTTTAGGATTGACTTGTATCCTCATGGGTTGTGAGTGTGCTGGGCTTGTGTAAGAATTAGTCATTAAAACTGCCATTTCTAATTTCTGTTGCAAAGTCTGTTGTGCAGACTTTTACATTATAAGGCCACAAAAGCTCCAGTGGGCATCTTTAAAAGGACTTGCCAAATTATGTGCCATAGAATCAATGTGTGCCAGTTTCCTCTGAGGTTGATTAATGACTAGCAGAGTAAATGAATGATGAGATGACAGGAAGTGTTAATGACATTAACTGGAAGTGACCCAATCTATCCTGTTTTTTAACATCCTGGATTTAGGCTTCAATAATGCCCCCATCTTCCGGGAGGTAGATTAAAAATATATGTATTTAGTTGAGTGCATGCACAATATACAGATATCTGATTTACTTTACGTTGCATTTGTAGTAAGGTTTGTCATTTTTCCAAGGTGTTCAGCACAGGATGCAGCATGTGCTTCCTGCTTATTTATATTAATTAAAAAACATCCTTTTCTGAAAAATTTAGCTTTTTGTGATTTAAGATTTAAGTACTGACCCTGCCTACTTGTGAGGGATAATTTGTTGCACTAATATGAGACAAATTCAGTTCAAGACCTTGCTAATGTAAGTAAACGGGTGTTGTTTTGGGTGTATATAGTACTGTGTAATCTGTGTGGTCGTTAGCTTTACGTGAACGTTGTAAGGCAACAATGCAACTCTTGTAGGGCCATGGCGTTTGATTAATCATCCCTGTTTGTATGGGTGTTGTTCTTTTGACCTCCTAGTCACGCCATTGTTCAGCCACTTGTGTCTGCAGCCTCAGACTCTCGGAGACCACCTACAGGCTTAAATCCCTCAAAGTTCCCTGCTGTCCTTGTTGTGTGTCTGACTGCCCCTATGATGACCTATTAGGGATTTAACTGACAACGGAAGGGTTATGTGTAGGATGTAATTACCTATTTAAGTGAGCATTTTAATCATTTTGATTTGTGTGGTTTTGGACATATGTTATCTTGATTTTTTTTTTTTTTTTTTTTTTTTTTTTAAATGAAGTTCATATTTAGTTCATTAGCAGCTTAAAAGAAATAAAACTAAAGTGTCTATGAGGCTGTGTGTATTGTATTTAATAAAAAATAGTGAGTCTGAATGAGATTAATTCTATATTTGTTTAGATGAAAATGAAAAGCACTTTTTTTTGTTTCAATCTCTAATAATAGCGAAACGGTTTGTGTGTGCATGTGTTCTTTCTGTGGGGAAGCACGTTGGATGTTAAATTAATCAGTGGGTTAAAGATTAAACAGTCATACCTGTTGAGCATGCTAGGCTTTTCTTCCTCTGCAGCGCTGTTCAGAAATTGAAAAGCAGTTCATACGTATACCATATTTTCTGATTACGCTCCTCAGCAGAGTTTCAGAGCCATCCTGCAAAATATGTATCCATGTATAAATATATATGATCATACTATATTTGCACACATGCACAGTTTGCGCACTAGGCCACAGTCTTCTGGAGCAATGAGGAGGAAAATGACTTTGATAAATGGCTTTGCTGTGGTTTCCATTTCCTCTTACTGGTTTCACATTTCCAGTGACACATGGAAGAAGATGGTACCTTTCAGGTCTTAGGCTAATGGTGTTAGCAGCTTTATATTTACTGCAGCACTCAGCACTTTGGACGAGGATGCAGCATGCTTGGCTGCTTCCTACGATTCAATAAATTGATCTTGATCTTTGAGTCTGTGTAGTGGAGCAGGAACTCTGAGTAATTCAGCAACAAGAACTCAAGGCAGTTCAGAGAAGCTTTTTAAACAGACGTGCCCCGGTGACTGTGCTGTCGTCTTTATAAGCAGCACAGCAGCACATGTCCGGGAGGAAGGAGGAGGGAAGGACTTTATTTGGTCAGTCAGCAAGGGTTCAAATTTAATAATCTCCTCGTGTCAAGAGAAATGCAGTTATTAACTTTTTTGATAGCAGGCAGTTGCATACCTGGGATTTTCCTTTGTCCCTTTCCTCATCCCTTTGCCTCTAGGAGATGTAATCCTAGGAGCGTGTGTGTAGAAGCTGCGAGAAGTGAGCAGGAAAACAAGAAATTCAGTAATAACGGCTTTCATTTCAAAGTATCCCTGTCTTGGGCTGTGTTTGAGTATGAGGGTTGTCTTTCAGTGTCGTGTCATATTTGTGAGTCTTTGTCTCGGTTATTGTTCTGGTAAAGTAGATTCTGTAGGAGGAGGTTGATGTCTAGACGGGCTTCAGGCTTTGATTTTTAGAATCTGGTGAACATATCAAGGTTGAGCGTGTGTGTGTGTGTGCCTTTTCATGTGAATTTAATGTTGTGAAGAAGCAGACATGGTGATTGCAACACAAGTAAGCAAGGGGTGGAAATTTTCATTCTGGTAATTATTGCATTGCTTTTGAGTAGAATATCAAGTTTCCTGGTACAGAGTCCACTGACTTTTCCATTGCACTGATGGTCAGTCCAAATATAGGCCAGGCCTCTTTTTAATTTAGTGGCCTTGGTTTGGCATTCTTAAGTGGGATGTAAGATGGAGCCTTCAGCTGAACTGAAGTCTTTGTGCATGTACTTTTCTCAAAGCTAAGTGAATCCCTTTGTCCTGGTTTATGAAACTCTGGCTCAGACACCATGTGGTGTCATTCATAGTCGAACGTAATCATTCAAACTGATGGAAGGGATTATAATTTTTTTCCCTCAAGTTAGGAAAGTGTATATACTTTTGTAGTTTTTCATAAAAATGTATAAATGGCACACAAATTATTGCAACTTGCATTGATTTACTTTATTTAGTGCACAGCAACATTTTGCTTCTATCCTTTGAGTTTTAGACGTTACATTTGAAAATAAGAGTGGTTTTTGTCCCCTGTTTGCCTCTGCTTTGGTTTGGGGTGTGGTTTAAAGGCTGGGAGCTCTGTTTTGACTCTTTAAAGAGTAACAGAGGACACCATTGATGCAGAGTGTGCCTGGCCCCAAAGCTCTGCAAGGTTTTTTTTGGGGGGTTTTTTTTTGCAGACTAATTCACGATAACGTTGCATGTTTAACGGTGATCTGTAAGCACTTTACCAGCGAGCAGCAGTTCTAAAGTCCTTTCAAACCCTTTATTTCACATTTTCTCTTTGCTGTTGTTTCAAAAGAGCATTTGGTGTTTGAATTTGTAATCCAAGCTTCAGATCTTTTATCCATCAGCTAAACCTGAGAAAGCATAAGGGTGAAACCTTTGAAATTGTGTGGCTGGCTTGACTTCACAGATGGATAATGTTTGCATCTTTCTTGTTGTAGCCTTTGCCTCAAGATACTGATTATGTTTTATTGCTTTCTGCTAGAAATTGTACTGTATTTGTATATTTTCACCAAGTCTGAACTTACTCACACAGTCCTTTCAGCATCAGTCATGAGCAAATCAGTTTATTAGGGCATGTGCTTGTAGCTGCAGGCTAAATGTGCTTTGTCATGCAGACTCACATGCTGGCTATTCTGAATAAGTCCTGTAGATTATAATAGTTTAATAGCTCAGTTTTTGAACTCTTACACAGGTAGCAGTCAGTCATACATCACTCTAGGCATATATAATAAGGTTTGGAGTTGATTCATATTGATCTGTCTGGCTCAAATCATGAAATAAACTATCTTTTTTTATTCTGTTCCCAAAACAATAACTTGGTTAAAGCAAAGACAATTGAAGAGTCTCAAAAACTGACAGATGCCAGACAGCCTGATTAAGTCGCTAATCAGATTACCTGACTATACAAATAAGAACTTAAAAGCTTGATTTATATCACTGAATCCCTTGGAGGTTACACTGTAATGGATATTGTTGGTGTTTACCTTTCTCTGCAGTCACGTGCAACACTGAGGTGGTTATGTTGGCTTTGGAGCTAATAAATATTGAAAAATGCTCATACTTATATTGAAAAAGGGCAGAAGAATTTAGAACAATTTGTCTATAGAGGTTGTCAGAGTTAGGAAAATGAGAAAAGACGTGAATAGACTGGAGGAAGGGGGCAGTCATTGTCTTATGGCTCAGCACACTGGAGTAAAAATAAAATGGCAATGATCGCAAGCTGATGGCACAGGTTGCCTGGTAGGAAGCAAGTGATCTGCAGATAGTTGTGGTCCTCAACTGCAGTCACGCTCGGATAGATTAGCAACTGTTTGCAAAACATTGTCGTCTTATTTATGAATGCAGACAGTGTGAATCACCAACGAGCACAACTCTTTTGCATAGTGTTTCTTTTCACAGAAAAGTGGTTGCTAGTTGGTTGGATTCTGGTTATTTTGCTATATCAAAACACTGTTTATAAACACAGATTGCAGATGTTGCAGACCTGGTTCCTGTCTTCAAAACAATCGTTTCAAAAGCAAATTGACTGTACATGACACATGGCCCCAAACTGTCAAATTGAAGCTGGCAGTTGTTTTGGGTTTGCAAAACCCGGTATTATTACTTTTCTGAGAAAAGGTGCAGAGGCCAACGTAAATCCCAGGGGCCAGAATCGGCCTGGCAAAGACTTAATCCTACCTGCTGAACAGCTTTTTGAAATATAAGGGAAGGCATACATTTTTGGACTTTTAACTTTGAAATAAAATTATACTCCACAGTAGATGGGTAACAAAAAAACAGCAAATAACAGAAAAGTTCCTGCCATTCACTGAATACAGTAGAAATTTCAGTTTTATAAATATGGGACAGTCTGAGCAGTGAGCTACACGAAATTGTGCCAGAAACTGTTATTTTAACTTGAGGATACTCAAAAATAAATAAAAGTTTGAATTTCTGGTTTCACTTTCATGTTGATGGTTTTCTGAGTAATGTCAAACATCAAAGAATGTCAAAGAAATATTGTAGTGAATGTCATCCATGTGTCACCTTTTGCCACTGGCTTTCTGGTTGGCTGCTTACTGTAAACAAACCTATATTGTGAGATGCATGAGTCAGTAAACAAACTCACTTTTTTTTTTCTTCAGATTTTATGAAGGTTGGTATTAAGTGTTGTTCCATTTTAAACCCAGAACCTCTCACCGTTCACACCAAATAATCACAGCCTTCAGTGGGAACTGAACATTAGCTTGCCTCTGCTCCTCTGCGTGCACATTGATCTGCAAGTGTTTGTGGATGTGCCTAGTAAGATAAAGCATAACAGGAATTTGTGGCAGTTAAATGCAGAGACAGTTCCTGTATGCCAAAAGGGAGATATTTATAGATGTTGTTTTTAAGGGGAAGCTAAGAGCTAGGTTCTTCTTTTTCTATTACTGAACTAAGGCATGTCTGCTATGTCTCTGTTATGGACTTACTGAAGATAAGAGTGACATTTTATTGGAAGCGTCAGTGAACAGTTGCACTTTTCTCAAACATAAATGCAGAAAAAGCCCACTGTGTCTTTGAAATCTCCAAAAATTCAATTTTCAGCAACACATTTACACAACCACTCAGATTTACTGCTCCAAAACGGTTTAGCACATTACAGAATTGACAACAGAAACAACCAAGCTAATTTGAATTATGCATCAAAGAGAGCAATAATTACTACAAAGACGTCTGTAGCATCAGACAAAGTTTTCCAGTCAGTGTAAAGCACAGCCCTAGGGATGACTGGATAGTGGGTGGTGGGGCAGGGCTTCCCCAGCCCTCCTGCCAACACCTTTGAGACAAGCAGCAGGATCAACCCGTTCACTCGTTCTGCCTCGGGGCTCTCTTGTTAAAAGCACTCTAGCTGATGGATACCAGCAATGAACAAAGGAACTGGGCACTAATGGTGCATTTGCCTACTCCTCTTCATGTAAATGATGATCTGTCCATCTGGCTATCAGTGGACCCTCACTGCTGCTCTTTTCATGGTAGTTTTTATTGCCAAGAGTGACTCTTGATTTTTATTTCTTTCCTAAAATTCAGTTGTTTTTGCTTGTAACCACTTTCTGCAAGGCTCCACTGACAATAGTAGTAAAGTAATTTTAATAAAGTGTTCATTTAAAAAATAATTCTCAAACCTTTTTTGTGGATTTTTACTCAGTTTGATAAGCTGTCAGTTCAGGTAAGCTGTTCACTTGTTAGTTTCTCTGAGACCATCAAAGTTTATTTTTGTTCTCCTCTTAAAATATTACTTTGACCAATAAGCTCACAGAATTATGTTGGCTTGCCCCTTGTTCTCTTGTGCAAACCCCTTAAGTGTACCTACAGCTCTTTTAGGCCTCTTACAGACATGAGATATGAAACATTGCTGACTTTATTCAAACGTGGCCAGAGCAGTGAAGAGTGAGCCATGGTACATGAGGTGTAATTCATGCAGCTATTTTATTATTATTAAAACTTGTGTGTTGAAAGTAACTTGTCTTCCTTTCTTTCTTTCTGTATCTACTTCCTCCCTTGCTAACTCATTCATCTCTCACACACGGTGACAGCAGCAGAGATAAACTATGAATAAACTGGCCTTATAAATGACTGCAAAATGCATTAGTCTGGATTTTTATCATACCTTGATGGATGGATGTGACTTCCTGTTTGTCTTGGGAATTTTAGCTCCAGCTTTATCTCATGCGGTCTTCCCTGGTCGACAGCCGTGAGACTGTTACTGTTTAAATTTTTACCACCAGGTCAACTTATCAAGAAAAGCTGTGTTATTCTTTAACATTGCTAATGACACACAGTTACATTTACCTGACTGCAGATGATTTAAGCTAGAAAGCTTGATGGTTTCCAGAGTCCCATCAATAGTTTGACTTGCTACAGAGAAACTTCACCTTCTCCCCAAAAGCGACTGTAGGGTAAGGCCTGATTTAGACGCAACCTATGTAAGGTTCCTATATAGGTCCCTCCATTTCATTTGACCCGTCATGTCTAATCCTGTAGTTGGCGCATTCTCCATCTAGGAATTTGCTGACATTTTCGAGTTCTTATGTGAATGCTATTAATATTATTCCTTATATTGAGGCTATTATTGCTATTCTCTCACTGATAAATTCAAAAACTAGAAGCCAGAAATACACTGGAAGAATCGACGGTAATGAACGCACTGATGTAACTACCTGACATGTCATTGCACTTCTGGGGAGGTCTACATTAGGTTACACCAAAGGTTACAGCATAGGGTTTTCAGAGGACTTTGCAGTTACTATGTAGCTATGTAACAGTGTGATATGTATACATACCCAGGACCACTGCTGTAATAAGTTTTCCATCAGTTTAAGCTGTAATAAGGTGATCATTTAGACTTAAAGAGGAAACCTTAATATGTCACTGGATGAATTCAAATGAGTGTAAAAATGGCTTTACCACATTGAACAACAGGAAAAGCTTTTCCTGCATTGATTTGGTCAGTGGGGATGTCGTGTGATCTGGCGTTTAAAGTGCTTGGTGTGTGTGCGATAGATATGAGAGAAAGCGGAAGCATGGTCCTTCCCATTGTTGTTGGCTGTAACCTTTTCAAGTTCATAATCTCTGCAGTTTTTCTCTGCAGAGGTGTGTGTGTGTGTACGCCTGCTCCTGAACATTTACTGTACCACGTGCTTCAGACTCTTGAGCATGGGGAGAATAAATCAATCTCCTCATTTCTATGGTAACACTCCACTCAGCAGAATGGGTGTGATTCAAGCTTTCAGGGCTCAGGCAGCATGTGTACAAGCACACACATACTGCACAATTAGTCCCCTGTTAAAGCTCTGCCGGTAGCGGAACTTGTGCTTGGGTGGAGAGATGGAAGGTGTGAGTGTTGAGAGGGCTACCTTAACAAAGAGCAGTCCTGTGTGACCAAAGCACAGCCAGCTTATGACCTCTCTATGGACAACACTGAACACACAGCAAACTTGCACACATACTGTAATGTGTATTAATTTTCGCATGGTTTTCGCAGCTCGAGGTGCAAATCTCATCTGCAAGAAGATTATCTCCATTCTCAGCACGTCCATTCACTGACCTTGAGCCTTAGACAATAGAGATGTCTGCAGATCTCAAAATGATCATCTGCCTTGCAATTTTCTTAATGTATTCTATTGTACATGCTTTGGGTTTATCTTACGTTTCAATTGAGGATGTTTTTGCTTCGCCTATCAGAGGAAATGGCTCAATAATACAAAGGGAAAGAGGAAGTGCAATATGTTTTTAAGTATTTCCACTTTTTGTTCACACATACTACATGATGACAGCTGTGTGTGCAGAGAGAACATGTTGAGGGAATATATTCCAAGGTTTGGGTGGATGTATGGGGGTGGGTGTGTGGATAAGCTTCCACTTAACCTGTACCTCATTTTAGCAACCTGTCTAAATGTCTCTGTAGGATGCAAGAGCAGCCAGTGTTGAGGAGCTGTGGATCCTCATGGAATCAATAATACAGCAATATAGTGTCAGGATAGGGGGATGGTGGGGTAAAGAAAGATGAGAAAAGAGGAGGAGGAGGAGCCCAGCACTGCGTGCCTGGAGTGAAAAGTGATGGAATCAAAGCTGTAGCTCTCTTTCTTTCATTTCTCCATCTTTGCCATTTTCCCCATTCTCTCCTCATTTCCCCCCTTGCTCATCACACATGCCTCTCAATGTCTGAATAACGTCTCTTTTTTTTTTCTTTTTTTAAATTTAGTTTAATGATTGGCTATTCCACATCCCCCATGTGTGAAATGGAAATGATTAGACATTTGTAGTATTGGAGGCTGTCATATTGACTTGGCTAAGGACATTTCTGCTGTCACAGTTCGGATAAAGCACTGAAGGCTTTCCACTTGAAATCTGTATGACAGTAAGTGTGTGTGCACATGCATCCCTTGGTGTTTGTAGCACATTGCCATGACATGCTCAGTGTGATGGCTGGTCTCTCTCCTGCAATGTCCATCATGTTTTATGTATGTGAGCTAAGCCTTTGCCAGCTAATCCAAGATGCATATTAGGCTACTGTAGTTTAGTTTTTATTATTCGCCTCTAATTAATCCTCAAAGCATGCTATTACTCACGCTCTTGAAGGGAAAAAAGTCAATTTAAATAGCACCATACTTGAAAGTGCTGGACCTGATCTTACCTATAACACCTATACCTTGTCAGAAACCTATAGTCGACATACCCTACACCTCCCTCCCACAGTCTGGGTAAAATATATGAAGCTGTGACTGCGCCATGATGTTATACTGTGAACATTTCCCACACATTTAGTCTGCGTGAATGCTGTCAAGCTCCAGTCTTATATTTTTTTTCTTCTAAGTTATAAAGTCAGCTGCAGAGATGTAGTGCACGCTGTCTTGAGTTTTTTTTGACAAAGCTCCAAGCTAACACCCAGACATATCACAAGATCAAAGACTACGAAGTGTTCTTCAGTGTCAGTGGGGGAAGAACAGAAGGAAAAACTGTCCACGGTGTAGTTCATTCTTTTATAAAGTCTTTAACAAAGCAGAAGAGGAAGTTGGGTGATGAATCAGTGAATGAATCAGCTGTAGTGCCAAATCACAACATGGGTCATGAAGAAGAGTATCAGACTATGACAAAGGTCATGCACCCAGACAAATCCATCAGTATTAGCTGGTTTTATGCCATAGAAGCTGCAAATTAATGACATAATTAATATAGCATAATTAATATAGCTATATGATAACCCAACGGGCGGGGCTGAGATAGATTTTGGTCGCCCGACCGGAGATATCGCTAGCTCCGGGACGTCGGGCTAGCGATTTTTGCGAGCCCTGAGACTGTTTTATAATATCTATTTCTCCATAGTTATTTATGTTTACAAATGATCAGTGGAAACATTCTAATAAATTTAAGTAACAAAATGATTATATAAATCCAGGTGAAAGTTTGCCTTTGCAAATGAAAAGCTATACTTGAAGTGTGAACATAAAGCACTAAACTCAGTTGTCATTACATGGTTGTCATGAAATGAGAGTGTGAGAAAACAGAGCTTGCAAGGCGAACACATGCTAGCATGGAAGGGGACAGGTGTGACCATGAATGGATGAGGAGCAGCGGTCAGCAGTGGGACAGGTGGTTGTAGGAAAAGAAGTGTGTTTGTGTCAATCTAGTAAATGACTTCTTTGTTTATTTATTTAGTACTCTCAAATGCTCAGTTGACCTTATAAAAATCATGTTCTGCTGGTGTTTTACCATCAAAAAGGCACAAATGTTTAAAACTTGTCTGGTTTCCACAGCAGCAAAGGCAAAAATATTTTTCCCCAGGCTGAACTTGTGGTACTATATTAAACAGCAATGGAGTGAGTCTGAAGTGTAGCTCTCTGTGTGCGCTTATTCACTCTGAATACCAAAGAGATAATAAAGCAGAGTGCTGAAAATTTCCCCAAATTTTAGACGGTGACTCCAGGCTCTTTAGTTTCCTTTAGCATATTTTGGCTTCTATTTTTGCCCTTTAAAATCAGATGAATTTCACCCAAAGCGGCTGTCATGAGTTCTACATGGTGAATTGGCTGTCAGGCACACCAAATGCCTCTCTGTGAGATGCCAACTGTGGGCGTCTGAGATACGCTGATTATTCTGTCTGACGCTTGTTGAGTCAATCTGTCTCAGCCTTCAGACGTTATGGCCGTTTGGTCGCTTCGGCCTGGAACAGCCAGACATTGGTCACTGTTATCGCTCCATTTTGTCATTGTTATCAGTGTTGTATTTGCCATTACCACATTTGTTTATTGCTAAGTATTTACTTGTAAAATGCTATAACATTTATTGCTCTTTACAAAAAGCACTTGAAGTTATAATTTCAGAAATGCAAATTATATGTAAGCTTTTCTGGAAATTGCTTTGGAAATGTATGATGACTCCTTTCGTTCCTCGGTGCATGCTCAGACACCAGTGTAGACAGAGGAAGAGAGACATAGCAGCTAGGGTCACTGCTGTTATCACCACTGGGATGAAACCATGGCAACCACGCTTCGGACCTAATAACCATTACTGCCTGTTACTGCGACCCCCCTCCCTACTCTCACCTTTACCCCATTTTAGTGAAGCGTCTCTGTGCATCATTTCTGTTATCAAATTATTAAAGGAAATTTGGTGAGTCTAACGTTCTTCAACTAAAATATTACAGTCTAAAAAAAGACAACAACAAACTAAGACCATGTGAACCATGTTGTAGTGCTATTTGATGACAGCCAAAAATCAAAATCACAATTATTTTGGTCATATATTCGACTTAAGGAACATCATCCATTAATTCAGTTGAAGTATTAATGATTTTTCTGCAGGTTTGTGTCCTCTAATTAAAGGCTTCCTTTCTTGGCTCAAGATAAACGTCACAGTGGAGGGGGAAAAAGTTTTTGTTCATGTTCGTCGTTAAGGTTGTAACAATTTTCCAAAGCTACCGTTTAACATTTTACTTCAGTTTTTCTTTAGAGGGGATGGGAGGGCAAAATAACAATTTTGGCAATAAACGTGTTTACTCTGATATATTTCCAGTCCACTCATTATCTGACCAATCCTTAAACACAGGTATCCACATGGGTACGACACTACATGAAGACAAAACTGATATATTATTGTCATTTGTATCTTAATTATGAATTATTGCACCCTTAGCAAACAATGGAAAATCATAATTAAATATAATTATTTGCACAGCCCTAGCTTTTTGTTATAGCTCGTTATTTGTCAGTCTTTCAGACTATGCGGCTATCTGTTTAAAACCAGATGTGAGAAATGCACTGAACATCTGTCACCCCATCCTCTGTATACCTTCCTGTGTGAACCGGCAGTTCTCTCTCTCTTCATCAATCCAAACAGCTGACAAAGGTTGTCAGAGCTGCTGCTTCTGCTGCAGGACTCTGATAAGGATAATAGTGCTGAAATTGTGTTTGCAACTTACATTTCCTTAAATTCCTTAAATTTCCTTTGACATGAAAAATATACTGGCCCATACATGTTTCTCAAACTGCAGCCATGTGTACAAACAGTTATATGGAGATGGGAAAAGCTGCACTGAGATTTTGAAGCAAATCTAGAAATTTCTTGTGTGTACATAAATATATGCATATTTTCATATATCTCAGTAAAGAGAGCCTATTAATGAAAACGTGAAATTGGCCAAAAGTTGTAGTTTTTTAGTTCCTATTATATCCTATTGTGTAGTTCCCTAAGTTATACAGGGATACAGTTTTGAATTCATCAGCTGAATGTAGCTGGTTGATTATTTTGGAAATGTTTCAAAGCAGCAACAGATGTGGTTCAATTTTTAGCCAGCCACCACCAAGTGATGTCAGTTTTTTTTTTTTTTCTTTTTTTTTCTCCTTCTACGGTGAGGTCACAGAGTATGTATAGAGCAGTTAATTACTGCACACGCAGAACTTCTGCAAAACCCTTTACTAATATAAGCCTCGTTGTCATGACTGCAGCAGTGCACTGCACAGAATAGTCGACTGTCAGGTCAGATGAGTTCAAGTTGTTCTCTGCCATCAGGTAAGTATGAAATATTCAAGTTAGCTGACCTTTATGTATATTCTATTTAAAGAACCCATCTCTTCCTTTGCAATCAGACATGTGGTTTAGGGTTGGTTTATACTGCTCTAAAAGTTTAGACCATGAACACTGTGGCAGTTAGCTGTGTACAGTTTCTACCAGATGGTTAGCTGGAACTTTCTGAATTTTACAGATGTTGCTTTATGGCAGTTTGCTGTTTTTCTTTTCTTTCCTTTCTTTCCCTTTTTTAAGCAGGCCATATTTTACCTTTTGCCTATCTTGTCCACTTTCATTTATTGTGTTTTTTCCTTTTTGTGCATGTGTAATATCTGCAGAAGTTACAAAGCCCATGTCAAAAGGAATTGTCTACTTCAGAAAATACTAGTTGTTATTAGGTGTCTGAAACACCTTGTTGGGGTCCAGCTTTTTGTTTTGTTTGTCTGTATCGCCGGGTAATACATTTGCCTAATGACCTCCGGCAGAGAACAAGCACCCTACAGACCAACATTTTTATTCTTTTACAGTAGCTCAGGCTGCACCTTCAAGTCTTGGTTAAATGCCAGACATTGATGACTCCTTACTACTACAAGCCCAGGCTATACTATTATTTTTACCTCTTCATGCTTCGTCCAAACTGATATACTTGATCACAAAAAATAGGGCTGGTAGATGCTGTTTATATGATGAAAATAGGTAATTTTAGTCTGCTGCTTGGTGGTTGATTGGCACCATGATGGCGTCATCACATCATATGTCATTTGTGGATATAAATGATGTTGTCATGAATTTAAAATAATAGGGTGCTTTCATCAGGCGTTTTAGGTGCAGAAATACTAAAGTTCTCACGTGCCAGATTTGTTGCTCAGCCACTGGTCCAGGAGGAGCTGGTAGAAAAAGACAGATTTCATGTATTATAGTAAGATTTCCACACCACTACCAGGAAAATACTCTGTGCTGTTTTGTTACATGGCTAATGTGGGTATAATTATATGCCCAGAGGCCAAAGTTATGTCAACATTTTAACAGCAAGGGGCAGAAACTGGGGAAACTTTAAGACCAATTTTAAACCAGTAAACAAGGACTGGGAGGGAGTTGGTTTGTTTCCATGTTGCCTTTTTTTGCTGCAGTGCGGGTCTTTGAGAAAATGGTAAGGGCATCCAAACAGTGTCTTCTGTTGCAGGTTCTCGTTGTTTGCCTGATTCTGGTTCTGGCTCCACTGGCTGATGGCTACTCGTGTTCTCATGAGGTTTACGGTTAGCCAACAGTAGTCTTTTGTCTTATTGTTTGTTCCAACCATGCAAGGCAAACAGAACTTTTCTGAAAGGTGGTCTGAAAGACACTGTGTCTAGAATAGAGTTGCATACAGAGAGAGAGCAGCAATGTAAAGTTTGGGTGAAAAATGATCTATTTATGGTTGTGGACCTCTAAAAGGAAATTTATATAGCCTTTTAAATGGCATTAGACATCTTATTATTATGATGATTTGAAGTCATTTGTTTCTAGCTGTTTTTGTACCATTGCCGCACCTTTAATTTGACTAAAATGAAAGCATCAACACCAACATTGTCAGTATGTGCAGATGTACACATTGGTGCATTTGTCTACCTGAGTGTAATTTGTTGGTTTGGTTTCATTTTGGTTATGATGATTGAAATGTGAATGTAGAGGGCCCTGCGGCATAAACCACACCAGCTATTTAACCCACATGCACACCACTGCCACTTGCATCATCTCACATATGCAGTCACTACCAATGCACGAAATCTCATGGTTAGCCAGATACTATTGATTTATCTGGCCTCACCCAGTGTGTAACTCTTAAAAATTTAAGAATTGTCTTTCTTTGGAAGGATCTCACCTTCCTACTTCCACACTGTCAAATCTCTGAGCATCATACTTGTAATATTTCAATTATTGCTATGTAGCCATGTATTGATAAACAATCAATGCTAAAAAAAAAAGATAATCTTGGATGGTAGTATCCTCTGATAGACGTATGTAGCGCTACTAAAGCTATTTAGAGTCCAATAATCAAGAACTCTGGCAAATTAAAGTAACATTTGGGCTTGGTTTAGATTTAGTTGCTTCGATTTCTTTTCCATAATTCTTTTTTTTAAAAATAAATATTTGACATTGCGCTCCCTTGCTGAACATTTTTTTTTCTTTCTTTGTGTGACAGGAGTGTCTCCAACAGCTGGTGATGATGCCTTTACCAAATGTGCTGATACTGGGCCGGAACCCCCTCTCTGGTAAGTGCCAGCGTACTAAACAGTACGTCTTCATTATACAGACTGACGGTCTGACCCGTCCTGTGCCGGTTTTAACTTGACTCTAGCTGAGTGGCACTGGTAGTAAGTGCATTGCAGGCAGTTCACTAAGAGGACATTCAACATTGCAGAGCTCCCCAAACTTCATCAGAATGCAAATTTAATCCTGTTAAAATTATCCAGTGCTTTGATGTTTCATGTGTGCTTTCTCTTTGGTGCCTTTATTTTCTTTTTCTGCACAATAACGAGCTGTTAAATGTCATTCATAACCCACGCTGAATCGAAACTTAACAGCAGAAAATGAAAAATGTTGATCATATTTTTGCAGCGATGTGAAGTGGACCAATTATAGGTTTCACAATCTTTCTGCAGCTCTATTCTCAGAAAGCGTTGTGAAAACTTGTACACACATTTTCCACCACAAGCAAGTCGCCCACGGCCACATCTGTAGAGTTCTATTACCCAAAGTGTTAAATTCATTTAACCCCTTGGCATCAAGGCTTTGACCTGGTGCTCCCAGCTATGCAACTTAATACGTCTTAGTCGCCTTAAAAGCAACAATCGTGCAGAGTCAAGTGTTCGAACACCATGATAATATTTTATGTAGCTTGACTTGTCCAGCCCTAAGTGCCAACTTGATACTCCAGCATGAACTTAAGTAAGCCACTGAGGAGAAGATAACTAACAGCAGGTCATCATTTAAGATTATGCCGTAGTGGTTGCAGAAATACATCTGTATTAAAATATATAATTTGGAGGGGGTTCAGCCAGTGTAGATCAGTAGACACACAAAAGATCATTGGATTGGTTGCTCTACTTTGGGAAAACAGTATCCACACAAAAGGTTCAGAGCTTTTGTGTAGATGTCTGCAACTTTAATCATGAGCTCTTCAGTGTATTGTTTCCAGGCTCAGGTCACAGATGTTGCTGAAAGATCTGTACCTTTTTAAATACCCATCCTCCCCCAGCTGCCTTATCATACGTTCATCACAGCAGTTTGTTATTTTTGGGTTTTCAGCACTCTTTAGTGGTCACAATTACCCTTTTTAATTCTCATATGCCCCTACTAGCATGAAAGGTAAATAAATGAACAATAAGAGGCTGCAAGTAGTGAATACTTTTGTGTATGGATCACTGGCACCAGATTTCATAATTGCTTTTATTTGGTGTTTATTAATCCTTGTCAGCCCCTGTCTGTTTGTTTGAATACATCACTGCCATTTTCACAGCACCTTGGCAGTCTTTCACAGCCTCACGCAGCAGCCTTTAGAAGTCCTGAAGGAAATATTAAGAGGATACCGAGGTCGACCCATTGCACGAGTGGAGTGAAGCTCCATGTAAGTGGGCCAGACCAAGCAGGAAGACTTCACTCATCTAGTGCTTTTTACCTTGTAGCTCATCAGATAATCACTCAGCAAGGCAGCAGCCAGTCAGACCAGTGCTAGCTGTGGAGCTTGGCTGCTGGCTCAGTGACTGCCAGCTGAAAGTCATTGGCCATGTGGCTTTTATTATGCTCCCATTAGGGGGGGCAGGGGACAGCTCTCCATGTGTGTGAGTGCATGCATGTGTGTTTGGTGGATGGGGGAGGGGTGTCTTCACAACAGTGAACAGTGGGAATGCACTGTAGTACCCCCCTCAAGGCTCTGGTTTAACCCTAGTTCCCCTTGCATAAACATGCAGGGTTATATGCACAGACAAACACTCCCTTGTGCATGCAAGTAGTGTCTGGTCAGTATGGTTATGTGCACATGTCAGAAAAACAGAGTAGCTCCTTTGTTTAGTCTGTTTTAAAGTCTGTGAATTATCATCACTAATATCTTAGCTAATCTATAGCTGCTTTCCTTGGGCAAATTGAGTGGCCTTTTATAGTTATAATCCTCTTTTCATCACTCCTACTAATGGAAAATGCTATTCACTGACACCAGCCAAAAACAAAGCTGATTGAGTCATCATCAGACAAAATTTAAAGGTAAATTAGTGGAGTGTTTTTGGAGCATTTCTAAAACCTACAGTATGCTCCCTTATATTGAAGAACGCCATAATCTGAAGCCCTCTTTAACTCTATGCTGAAAACTCATACGTAAACTACGAGGGGCATAAAAGTGTAGGCATAAAAATAGTTTCCGGTGACATCAGTTCAGAAGTGGATTTCCTCGAAGTCTAAATCAGTATCGATCACAGTGCTTTGGCTGTCCTCACTGTATAGGAGCACTCAGACTATTTGTGTTCCTGAGGCTGAAATATTTTCGTTTTGTGGAGATGCACGTTTACCTCTGTTTGTGTGTCACCCACTGTGTATTTGTGTGAATTTACTGTCTTTGCATAAGATTTGAAATAGGACTTTGCTTCACCATGTGCAAAAATACCTTATATAGTGTAAATATTTATTTTATGAATTAATATATTTAAGCAAGAAAATCCGATATGAAAATCTCTGAAACTGAGGAAAAAAGTTCTGCCTATTTTTTACTATGTTGTGGTCAGTTGTGCGTCTATAATAAGCAGAGTAGATGGAGAGGAAACCAGTGTTGGGTTAGCTCTGAGAGCTGGGGGATTGGTGGCTATTAATATAAATGGGTAGCCTGCCTGAATAAAATCTATGTGCAGGAAATGCTGGGTAAAGCACAATTGCTCTAAAATGATCTCTAAGTAAGGTTTAGTCAACTCTGCCCTGTCCTCTGCTCCAGTGAGATGGGTTGAATAGACTCTGGCACCTTGTCAAAGCAATATCATATTGCATGTACCAGTATTATTACTGACATGCATGCCATTGGGTCCTGACAGAGCTTGCATGGAAGTACACAATTCTGTTTTTCCTCATAATTGACTCACATCCTCCCACACACTGCTGTGGCATTGCAGGAAGAAGGGTTGGTAACTGTCCTTCTGACCTTTTGTTTCCTGCCTAAAGGATAAAAGAGGGAGGAGGGAAAGGTGGTGAAAAAGGAAGCCTAGATGAGTGTGCTCAGTCTCAGAAGGTGCAGATCCTCTATAACAATGTTAGAGGATGGTAGGAAGGAAGGATGGGTGGATGTGTGTTGCAAAGAATAAATGGGTGGATGAAGTGATTGGATAAGAGAGGAGGAGAGTGATGGAGGACAAAAAGCCAGCAGAGATTGAAGGCGACCTCTTTGCTGCTGGAGGGAGATTTCTTTCTTTATTTTCAACCTTGCCTTTTCGCCTTCCTCCTGCTCTCTGTCTCTTTTGGTTTCTGTGTTTCTATATTCTTCCCTTGTGTTTGTGTTGCTTGTGCGCTGTGGTGTTTTCCTCCTTTTGTGTCTCTTCCTTTCATCTTTCCCTCTTTACCGCTTCTCGCTCTTGTTCTCTCTGTCTCTCGGTTGCTCTCTCTGATGGTATAAATTATTTATCCTATGAGGCCCCTTATCTTTCCTTGGTTGCTTCAGTCGATTTGCTGAGCTAAATCCCTTCCCTGACTAGAATAGGTTCCTGTGGCTCTAATAGACTATTGTTAAGCCCAGTGGCTCTGAGAATTAGTTTTATCTGTCACCCTCCTAGGCCCAAATTCACTTTTTTGTGTGCTTCATAATGAGTGACTGACTAAGCACACTTCAGTATTCATTCTTAAAACAGCACTGGTTATTTTCTAGAGACAGTTATTAAGAGTTAAGAGTATTTACTATTAATTAATGATAATATATACTTAAAATGCAGTGACATAAATGTTCAGTTGATTTTTTTTTTTCTAAAATGTTTCATGACATCATGCCATGTCTGGGTCACATGCACAGTGGATTTGTGGAAAAACACCTGACCTTGTTATGACTGATTTCTATACCAGAAGGTTAGAAAGTTTCCCTCTGAGTTGTCAACAACCTGCCACTCATTTCCTTGGTTGCGCTTCAGCACAAATTCTATTACAAGAGAATTTCCATATTATGATTGAAGCATCTCTATAATAAGTGCCTAAAGAAGAAAAAAGGCTGCTGCAAAGCTCCAGGTCTACTAGCTGGAATGCTCAAAAAAGAGAGGGGGGAAAAAGAGACCTGCTTCACTATATATTTAACATAACTGAAAGTTATTTTCTCACATATGAATGCTGCAAATGTTGGCACAGTTGGGTCCTGACATTGTCAAGCAGTTGGCACACAAGATAGATTTTCGGTGTTGGCAAAATTCCACTTGCTTTAGGGAAGGATGCCGAGAGAGAGCATCCTAGAGGCAGGATGCAGTGAACACACCGGATTATTACCTGTGATATTTCACAACGTGCAAGCCGGCAGAGAGGCGGGGGCTGTCACACAGACGGGGGCTGTGAGATTAAGTTTAATATCTGATCTGACTCATTTGCATTCTGACATGTCTGGTAATTTCTCAAAAGCTTCAGGGCTACTCTGTAATAATATTGACTTTTGTGCCTCTGATTCAAGACTGATGAATGAAGCATAATTGATTTGTATAGAGAAACCTGTAAAATAGCTGAATAGACACTTGCAATGGGAGTCTCTGTTTTGCCATCCTGGAGCGACAACAGTGTCTGTTGCTTTAAAAAGCTCTTTCACATAGAAAGCAGCATGTGCTGTGCTGACTGCTAGGCCAAGCAAACGCTGACCACTGTTCTCTGTTCTCTGTCTGTACCATGTCATTTTTTGCGGCCACTTATGGTTTTATGTGTATGGTATGCGCTCGCTTCCTGCCAGTCTGCATTTCTACGGGTTGTGTGAATGTATGGATTTCAGAGGTGCCGTTTGTATCCACACTGTATGTGAAATGCCCTTAAGTTGTTGCTTTCCACAGCTTTTTTTAACCACCTCAACCCACTCCAAACATGTACTTTTCAGTCCTTCATGAAAAGTACTTTCATCACTCATTCATCTCATTATCTCTCTTTTTTTGTCGTTTGGAAAGTCCCACGAAGATTAAAGTTGTCAATGAAAATTGTCCTTGTGTATGCCTGCTGTTTAGCTGTGATGATTGGCCCATAAAGCAGACCACCCTACATCGAGAACATGCTGTCACTAATCTGGATTTATGATCGTTTTAGCGGGACATTTTTAGCCCTTGCTAGCCCCCCTGGGCCGCGGGATGAGCTGGCTTATCACACACACTCTGGTTATCAACTGGGGGAACACAGTCTTAGTACAGAGAGACACAGATGCCCTTAACTAGCATTAACTATACCACTTAGTTAGTGTGTGACACACACACACACACACACACACACACACACACACACACACACACAAACATGCACCACCTGGTTTGCTGTTGTTCAGTCCCAAATCACACAGATGAGCTCAGGCCTGTTGAGCAGGCAAGCAGCTGTTTGTCGGTTTCAGCAGTTTCTGACAATATGTCCTGACATGTGGAAGTACTGGGTGTTCACCCTGCCAGCCTACTGCGCTGTGGAAAACATCGTGTCACTGTATCTGAGGAAAGGTTTTATAAGGGGAAATGGGAACAACCCAAGAATTTAGGCTTATTGGAAGTAAATGTGGGAATGATTTTATTCCTGTCTTAAAATAAGATGAAGCTGATGTTTTAATCTGAACCTACTACATCTTGATTTTTACAGGGAATTTGGTCGTGTGAAGCCCTGTTTCCAAAGGACACACAACCTTAAGATAAATTTATTACTAATTGAAAAAAAAATCAGTTTGTAAAGCTTAATTTATGAGTTAGTTACTGACCTACATCATGCAATCGATCTGAGCTTGTTGTGATGAAGAGGCTGCGGAAAATACTTCCACTGCTATCAACAAAACACCAATCAGTAGCACTAATTAACTAACCTCTGTGTTTTTACTCCTTAATAAACCACAAAAACTGAACACAAAGCCAGACAAATAAAGGGAGTAACAAGACACACGTAACAAATGATCTTTGATTTCCACAGGAATTTTGTTTGGGTTTTTATGCAGACATATTTAAAGTTATTCCCCTGCTGTGTCCTATGTCTTCCTTCAGCACAAGGTCTGGAAGAGATGAAGAAACTGTTGCTGTTGCTACTAGGCTGTGCTGTCCAGGTAAGAGCTCAGTGTAGTCGACCTAAACACTCCACATAAGTGCATTTGATACAGGTTTCATGCTGCTGTGAAAGTATGGACTAAGAAGATTCATAAAAGACGACTATCAACTCAAGATGATATTTTATGAGGAGGTCAAATAGATATCATTGTTATTTGTGTCATTTTTAGTGGTCATACTTTTGCAATTTAATTCTCAATCCAAAAAACACATTTGGAAGAGTTTAAGTCTGTTTAGTCCAGTCTTCCTTGATTTACTGCCAGCTTTAACTCTGATACAACTAACGCTGTGTAATGAATGACAATGCAGACCTTTTTCCTGTCTTATGACAAAGCCTGCATTCAGCTCTTACTCACTGCACGTCAGATAAAACCACTGACCTTTCACAAACTCCATTGTTTTATTCAAATGAAGCTGCACCTGTGTTCATGCACTTAACTCTGACTTGATAATGTGCCTACCACAAGGCTGCATTAAAATGCACAGATGCCTAGCTACTAATCAGAATTATTCATTAAAAATAAAAAAAATACATTTTTCCATCTTCTTGCATCTTCTTATTCAGTTCAAGAGCCTGTCTCAGCTGTTTTTGCTCTTATCATCTTTCTGATGTATAAGAATACACTCAGCTCATGTTTACATTGTTGGCCTGCTAACCTCCTCTGGACCCCCAATTAAACTTACAGTATCAACTATGTCACATCTCAAATATCGTGCTCTTCTTCTCTCATTGAAGATTTAGAGATTTAACTTTTGCCCCTGCATCCTCCTCTCTCTGTTTACAGTGTGAGAAGAAGGAAGAGTACATTGAGCGTATCCAGACTCTGGACTTTGACACCAAAGCTGCCATAGCATCACGTATCCAAGAGGTATTTCTCCTCCACAGCAAACACAAAAGAGAAAATGTTATAAGCCTTGCTAAACCTTTCAGCTGGTGTTCACTGTTACATTCACTATTCGCTAAAGCTTTATTGACAATATGATGGTAATTTTAGGTGACTCATAACCAAGAAAATGTAGTGGACCTGCAGTGGTTGGAAAGTGGTGAAATACCTCCAGAGGATCTGGACAGCCTCTCCAGAAACCTGGCTTTCCACCTCAAGCGCCTGGTGGATGAAAGGGACACACAGCTTGAGGTAATGACATACTGTATATGTGTGTGAATATACACTTATTTAGGCTTATTAGTAAAATGACAAAGTACATAAACAATGCAGACCAAAGAACAAAGAAGTGTAGAAAATTTAATGAATTGAAATTCTCTCTGTTGTTGGGGGAGATTTGCTGATGAAAATCTTTAGGTCACTTTCGAACAGGGTTATGTGGAAATTTTTCCTTTTTTCATGTTACCACACAAGAGAAACCTCAGGAAGGAAGGGTTGAAACTGTTAACTGTCACATGGATGCGTGTGTGTGTGTGTGTGTGTGTGTGTGTATGTTTGACTTTGACTTCGTGCGTCATTGAGTTTCCAACCCATGGGGTGCAGATCCCAATGACAGATACAGCGTGTGTGTGTGTGTGTGTGTGTGTGTGTGTGTGTGTGTGTGTGTCAGGGGGTTCTAATAGCCTCCAGATTATCACTGTAGTCCAGCCGCTTTCAATTAAAATCCCATTTCCTGTCGGGGGCAGTAGATCAAAATGGGCTGTATGTGGGACTGTGTGCACTTTTTATTCTGTTCTAGTTTTTGGGTGGTGGGAGTCCTTCCGTTGAATCAGTGAATCTCCTCTTTGTTTTTCCCTCTTAGCACTTACACAACACCTCACCTTCTATTTTCTGCTCCCATCCAGACTATAGTCGAGCTTACCCAGGAGAGAGACTGTGTGCAGCTCTCTCCACTGGCTCCCTGTTCAACCCAGTCTCCCGGTGACTCTCCCAGTATGAGGAGGACTGAGAGCCGACAGCACCTCTCTGTGGAGTTGGCTGATGCCAAGGCCAAGATAAGACGCCTTCGGCAGGAACTGTGAGTGCAACCACCATATCAGCTTTTTCAATAATTATCTAAATTAAGCACAGGGAACAGAAAAAAGAAGCTAGAACTGTAAATGGATCTCTGTGGGTGCCAATTTTGTTTCCTACTGTTGCAAGTGTCACAAATGTGATCTGAACTGGGCAGATAAAATCTTGCACGGTCATCAGGATCAGTATTTGAACTTCATCAGATTCTTCGTGATCAGCAATCACCTTCATTGTGAGAAAAGGATACAGTCTAACTGGATATTTATCCAAAGAGTCCATTTCCACTTGGCCCACTTATTAGTTGCACGAGCTTTCGTTGTTGTTATGAGCCACACACAAAAGAAGAAAAAGTGAAGTCATTCTCAGAAACCTTAGAGGCCTTTTAAATGTGGTTTATGAATAATAGAGTTTCCTTTTTTAAAGTGCTGTAATTTTCCAGCAGACAAAGGCTTAATGGCTGACATGGATCAGTTAGAATAGAAAACTTTTCACTTCAAGTGGAAGTATTTTACAGGGAGTGCAGAATTATTAGGCAAGTGAGTATTTTGTCCACATCATCCTCTTCATGCACGTTGTCTTACTCCAAGCTGTATAGGCTCGAAAGCCTACTGAACAAGACACACAAGCTGAAACGTCAAGACTGGGCCAAGAAATATCTCAAGACTGATTTTTCTAAGGTTTTATGGACTGATGAAATGAGAGTGAGTCTTGATGGACCAGATGGATGGGCCCGTGGCTGGATTGGTAAAGGGCAGAGAGCTCCAGTCCGACTCAGACGCCAGCAAGGTGGAGGTGGAGTACTGGTTTGGGCTGGTATCATCAAAGATGAGCTTGTGGGGCCTTTTCGGGTTGAGGATGGAGTCAAGCTCAACTCCCAGTCCTACTGCCAGTTTCTGGAAGACACCTTCTTCAAGCAGTGGTACAGGAAGAAGTCTGCATCCTTCAAGAAAAACATGATTTTCATGCAGGACAATGCTCCATCACACGGGTCCAAGTACTCCACAGCGTGGCTGGCAAGAAAGGGTATAAAAGAAGAAAAACTAATGACATGGCCACCTTGTTCACCTTGTAACCCTAACCCTAACCCTACACACAGATATCCCCCTAAAATAGCTAAAACTAAAAACAAACTAAAAACTACTTCCAAAAACATTCAGCTTTGATATTAATGAGTTTTTTGGGTTCATTGAGAACATGGTTGTTGTTCAATAATAAAATTATTCCTCAAAAATACAACTTGCCTAATAATTCTGCACTCCCTGTAGTGCTGCACGAATGAACTTAACTTGTACCTGTCCTGACAGACTGGCTGGTGCCTTGAAGTTGGTGTTGTTTAACAACTTTGCAGGAACTGTTTTACTCTACAGAGGTTGATTTTCATGTTTTCTGTTCCAGCTGAAATAATCATGAATTGGATTCCTGTGATAGGCTGTTATCAGTCCTGACATAGACTATGTCAAGGAAATTGTTTACACACTTGAGTGGATCTAATTTGCTGGAAAGAAGTGAATCTGTCACCATAACAGCATTTAAATGAGTGCAAGCCCTGTGTTGACAAAAATGTTAGCTCACCGCAAAGAGGTTAACTTGGGGGAAAATCACCAGGACTCAAGTAGTTTTGTTCATGTAGGTTTCATTTAGTCAAGCGTACCCTCATTTTCTTTATCAAATTAAGAGAAATGACAGCCATCTATTACACAAAGACCCATTTTGAGTCAGAGAAAGTCCTGAGCACTTCTTAAATTTATAGAAAAAGAGAAGTCCAACTACCTACCAGCTAAAGCTTAATTTACATGGATAGAACTCCATAACAAATGACCAACATTGCAGGCTTGTTCATGCAGTGTGAGCTGCTGTCTGTGTTCTTATTGAAATGTAAAATATATTTATTTTACCAAATAATAATTTTAAGGATTTAGATCTGGGATGTGAGTTCTGCTCACATTATATAATATTCACATTTTGTTAATGTATAATGTAGGCCAGGGGTGCTCACACTTTTTCCGCATGTGAGCTACTTATAAAATGACCAAGTCAAAATGATCTACCCACTACAAAAATCCAAAACATATACTTATTTATAAATATATTGAGGATTCTTTATATCTACAATGTATATACATGCATAACCGCAATATCCAATATTTCACAGCACAATTAACTATGTAAATTTTTTGTCATTACCTGAGTTTACTCTGATGACTTGCACTGAATTGAATCAGCCAGGGATGCATAGTCCGGACAGTAGCTGCTGACGGCCAGGTTTAAGAGAAAAAACCGAGAGCTAAAAATTGGAGTTAACTCGCTGACTAGCTTGTCAGTTTTACTACACTTCGCGCCGCTGTTTGCGCATGCGCAGCGACCTAAGCGTCAGAAAAAATCTGCTGTCATCTGACTGGCTTCCCTGTATCAATCAAGTGACGGGATGGATGATAGGCTGGCATCTATTTTTTTTAATGCCATGCGATCTACCAATACTACCTTTGCGATCGACTGGTCGATCGCGATCGACGTATTGAGCACCCCTGATGTAGGCTATCACTTCTAAAGGGTTTTGGTCTCTTATAAGGCAATATTTGCTAATGTGCTACGTCATGGATTAGCCTCATTCTCAGTTTTAACTGTCGACTCACTCCAGTTTAAACAGGTTGTTGATTAGTCAAAAGGGTAGATTCCTGTTTGTCGAAGGATGCGTTGTTTTGTTTCCTTTGTTTAAACGAAATGTTTGTATGAGGCCTAACTAAAGGACTAAATTATGGTTCTTCAACAATTGATTGTATCTTAGATAAGATAAGATAAGATAACCTTTATTAGTCCCACACGTGGGAAATTTGTTTTGTCACAGCAGGAAGTGGACAGTGCAAAAGTTATGAGGCAAAAATTAGAATACAATAAGAATAAATACAGTACACAACTGTACAGAATAGAATAAAATAAAATACTATATACAGTAGAATAAAGGTGCAGATCAGCCACTTCCTTGTCACATTAAAAACATCTCACCTTGAATGATCTTAAACTAATTTGTCTTAGTTCTTGTGCGGGAATGGGTCGCCATCAATCACTGTAGGCGTTTCGCTTATCTTTCCTTCCTTGACCCACATTTATAATCTCTTCAGTTAACTTAAAAAGGGGCACAATACAACAAGAGCAAGATTTATTTTGTTTGTTGGTTGCTATAGTGTTGCTATAGTGCTGCTGTGTCTGTGATAGAAAGGTTATTGCCATGTGATGAGCTGTGACAAGGAACAAAAAGGTCCGTCTGTCCATTCTGATGTAGTCTGGTCACATGATTTCTGTGCCGTCTTTAAGGGAGAGGAAGATTGTTTGTTGTGTCTATGGATGCAGGCACATACACAGACAGTGTCTCTCCATATAAGTGTGTGTGTGTCTGCTTTTTGTGTCTGAAGGAGACCAGGTCAGAGCTGGGGGGTATGTTTCACTGTTTCCACAGTGGTCTGTTTTTGTTCATTTTTTGTGCTATTTCCACTTATCTGCCCCCAAAAGCTTATTAGTTTTAATATAGAGGTATTACAGCTTCACCTAGATATATAAATTTGGACTGTTCTAGAATCAGATAGAAATATTGAAAAGTAAAAAGTAATATTTTGTTACATTTTGGGATCTAAATGATTGATTGAAAAGCACAACAAATCTTTCAACATAACCATATTTGGTGTCCTAACTTTTCATTTTAAAGCTGTATTTTTATTGAGAATGCTTTTGTTTGTTCTTAGACAAGAGTATACTTCTTTTTTTATATGACAAAGAATTAAAGCTATGAAAATAACACCAGACTAACAGATGGAGGACATTTAGATATTTGTTAGACTAAGAATAAAGGTTTCTTTGTTTCTTGGCTTCTTGAATATGGCAACTAACACAACTGTTTGTCTGTGCATGCATGGCGTGTTAAACCAGTCAAATAAGCACCAGACTGCGATGCATTCACAATGAGAGTCCAAAACTATCTCCGTGGGTGGTGTTGACAGGTGTTTGATTTTTGGCAGGGAGTTAATTGATGAAATGAAAACAGAATAACGTGAACCTTGGAAGAAAGAAGGTGAACGAGAATGCCTGAATTAAAGGATGCTTTTTATTATTCAGATGGACAGAGACTCCAGAGAGCAGTAATCAAATAGTCCATCAAATGTTCAGTGGAGCGGATTCATGCAAACACATGCACACAGAGAGCAGCATCTCAGGAATGCAGTTATTTTCCTTCAAAGCTACCCTCTGTGGAAGGAGCTGGGAGAATTTGCAACACAGACAGCAAATGTCAGGCTGCCCTACTTCACTGTCATTGAAATAAATGTTACAGAACAGTCTTGGATAGTAGATCGACCCAACTGTTGATGCGAAAAAAGAGTAATGAATTGAATTCTGTAGTTTCCATCCCAGTTTTTATGTCACTCTTTTTATTTTTTGGCTCCAAAGTGCACCAGGGGTTTTAGTCTCAGGGAAAGATTGACATGCAATCTCTTGAACTCTGTTTTTCATTTGTCTGTGACTGTTTTCCTTTGGCTGTTATTCAAAATGTGCTGTCAAGCAGAATCGGTTTGTTTATTACTCACCAAATTTAGGGCAAGACGCAGGAAAGACGCTCCTGACAGCTACAGGTCATACACACCAGGCACGATAGGATATTTTTATGCGTCTGTCCCAGTAACGGCACAACTGAAAACCTAATTTTGGGTTATTCTTCCCTTTCTCATGGACACAACGTTACAAGAATGCCTGGGAGGCATTTCCTAAAATGTGGCACAGTCATACATTGGACTGAATACCTAACTGATTCATATTACTCACTATGACACATGTCACACAAAGATTTAAGAGCATCAAAAGATTTGTATTTTTTATTTATTTTTAAAGACTACATGACTGCTGATTGCAAAGAAGCTTCTCAGACTCAGACAAAAACAATCAAAGCTGGAATTTGAGCATAACTAGCACGTGAAACAGATCGGGGCCTTCAAGTAGCTGACGGTGGTTTTAAGAGATCTAACTGCTGAAACTCGGTTTACATTCCTGCTGCCTGTTGCTGAATACTTATAACTTCTTGAAGCTTCTCAAATTACGTAAACTAAAGGGTATCAAACATAATCCAAGATCAGCCCGGCAAAGGCTGCAGTCCGATAGGCAGCGTTGAAAATTAAAACAGGGCACAAATTTTGGACTTTTAACTGTATTTTCATATTATTTTACAACTCTTCCTACTGATGAAGAGCTCTCCCATGGCCCTTCATAGGACACCAAAAACATTTTTTGGGGTTAAACCTTTTCTGTGAATTAACAGACTTCCTGTTTTAATAATTACACGACAGTATGGGCAAATAGCTTCTAGAACTTTATGTGTAAAGTCATGCTTTCTTTCATTCACTACAGCAGCATTTCTTTATCATGTAGAAAAACTGGAACTTAGTGTTGTATTAACTTAGGTGTTTCAGGTATTAAATGTGTAGTTAAACTTCTTTACACTGACACAGAGGGAGTTTTACTGATCCAACCCACTTAAGATCAAAGTAGGCTGCATGTGGCCCACGATATAAAAGAAGTTTGACATTCTGTCTACCTACTGAAACTACTTTTCTGATCATTTATTTTGTTCATATATTCATTTCTGTGCTCCACCTGTAAATGATTAACTGTAGCTGAAAGCTTTGAAGTCGAAACAGCCCTAAGGGAATGTTCTTGTGCATCCCGAGAACTGATATACATAGGAATCCACACTTAAAAACAAAAAGTACAAAAACCCTTTGGCATGGGATTTTTCAGTGTAAAGCTTAATGTTTCTAACCTTTTTCCCATTGCTAACCTTTCTCATTTGTTTGCAGAGAGGAGAAGAGTGAGCAGCTTTTGGACACCAGGCAGGAGCTTGAGAACATGGAGGTCGAGCTCAAGAGACTTCAGCAAGAGGTAACGTCTCCACTGACGTCCATGCTTGTGCACCTACATGCACACAAACACACAAACATTCATGTGACTACATGTCCCCTCCACCTGCTCCTTGTGCCTCTAAGTCCTCTGTTTGTGCAGCTCTGCCAGGATTTAATCAGTCAGCAGGTGACTTAGCTCATTACAGGCTATTGGAGCTATCTTTAGTGAAGCAGCAGCCTCACATGGCTTTTGATAGGGAGTGGGCGACAGGCTGACTGGTGAACTGCAGTAAACAAGGTGCATGAGGGTAATTCTTGTGGTTCCAGAGGTGTTTGTGGGGCGAGTTCATTCTGGCCTGATCTGTTTATGTAGCAGAAGAAACTTGCTAAAGTTGCTAATAGCTTATATTTTTACAAGATTCCAGATTCACTGAGTGTTGTTGTTGTTGTTTTTTTTTTCTTTAATGCATGTTTTGGTTGTTTGCATCTTTGTCCATGAAATTCTTTGTCAGTTGCTCTTTGTTTCATGAATCCACATTATCATGCTGCACATTTGTTTGCCAACTCCCTCAGAGCTATCAGCTGCTGTCAGATGCTCGGTCGGCTCGGGCCTATCGTGACGAGCTGGATTCGCTCCGAGAGAAAGCGATACGCGTGGACAAGCTGGAGAGCGAGCTGAGCCGATACAAGGAGAGACTTCATGACATCGAGTTTTACAAGGCCAGAGTTGAGGTACAGGGCTGCACATACAGATCAAACATGATCTCGTAGCCAAATATTAATAACTCTAGTTTATGTTGGCAGTGTTGTGATATTATGCAACCAGTATGAGACCCATCTTATTATCTATACTGCAATATCTGTGTTCACTGCAAACTGCTAGTTTTTAAAAAATAAGTATTGATGTTTGAATTAGAAATTGAACTATTGTTAGTGCTCTCTTGAATAAAAACTATAAATCTAACAGAAAACACTTTTCTAGATGAATATTTTGTGCCATTCACATATATAAAGATTCATGCATATGTAAAACTGTGTAAGCCCAGTCTATGCAATATATTAATTTAAATCTTACGTTTTTGTTTAAAGAGAGCACATGTCCAAGTTGTAGTTTTGTTGTTCACCTTTTATTACCTGCTGGCTTTTCTGTAGGAGCTGAAGGAGGACAACCAGATTCTGCTGGAGACTAAGACGATGCTGGAGGAGCAGCTAGATGCTAGCAGGACCCGGTCCGACAAATTACATCTCCTGGAGAAGGAGAATCTACAGATCAAATCAAAGATCCACGACCTGGAGATGGTATGATGATAAGTTTTTTAATTCAGTGTTTCAGTATCGGTACTATTTGGAAAGTACAAATAGTGATGAAAACTTTTGTTATATCCCCAATGACCCAGGAGCGGGACATGGACCGTAAGCGAATGAAGGAGCTGTTAGAGGAGAACCTTGTGCTTGAGATGGCCCAGAAACAGAGCATGGATGAATCCCTGCACCTTGGATGGGAGCTGGAACAATTATCAAAGACACCAGAGCTAACAGAAGGTTAGAGGAGAGCCACGGAGTTGAAAAGTCGAAAAATAGCATGTTGAGTTAAAATGCTGCTGACAGTCACCTGAGTTCACCAAGATTAAGGGTTCAGATGGCCCGACAGATCAGACTGTGGTCATTGGCTCTTAATCCTGGTGTCTTCTCTATGGCCCTTGTGCATTTGTCAGCTTCCACTGGGTTTTCTTTCCACTTGGTTAAGACCTGTAAGTAATATTCAAGCGCTCCTGAAAGATCAGCAGTGCGTTTGGATTATAAGAGTGGTTAAGAGGTTTAACAAGACAGGGATCTGGATAAAGACTTTGTGTGGGAGTTTGTTTGTTAAAATGGCACTTTAAAGGCTTTAAGACCTGTAAAGTTATACCATAGTGCAGGGGTGGGCAATCTCAGTCCACGAGGGCCGGTGCCCCTGCAGGTTTTAGATGTCCTCGAATCAACACAGCTGATTTAAATGGCTAAATTAGCTCCTCAACATGTACTGAAGTTCTCCAGAGGCCTGGTAACGAACTAATCAAAAATCAAAACAGAATTCTTTGGATTTAGTTGTTAACATTTGCTATTTGTAATCCATATTTTTCAGCCCCTCAGAAGTCTCTGGGGGAGGAGGTGAATGAGCTAACGTCAAGCCGTCTGCTAAAGCTGGAGAAAGACAACCAGACCCTGCTGAAGACGGTTGAGGAACTCAGAGCAGCGGCCAGTCAGGACACTGTGACAAAACTGGTCAAAGCTAACCAGGAAAACCAGAAGCTGAGCAAGAAAGTAAGAATTGACGTCATATTTTATTATTGTTCTCTCTGGGAACTAGCTGAAAGTAAATTCCTGTTTTCTGTTTGGATTAAACATATCTGATGTTTGTCGAATGACTCAAAGTTACGCAGACAACTATGCTTCCGATTATGTTATTCGAAGGAGAAATGCCTGCCTGTACCCCAAGTCCTCCCCAATAAAAACTGGATATATAGTTTCACATGTAGGTCCTGTTCACTGTTCATTTCTATGACTGAAATAAAGTGGGTATTCTGTGTGTGTTCTAGTATAGATTTGCAGCTCTACATCGTTTTTTGAGGCTAAAATTTATGTCCTTTATCAGATTAGCATATTGCACCAAGTTCCTCTAAAATATATCATCCTGGTACTTGACTCTAGACCTTTTCCCTCAGTAGGAAATGGACAGAAAGGAGGAGAGAGGGTATAGAAAGGGGTGGATGGGAGGTTGAAAGCAAACCTATAAATCCGGGGAGCCCTGCATTGCCTTTTCTTTTCCAGTGTTTGACACACCAGTGCCCCTTGCTAAGAGAAGTCTCTCAGCTATTTTCAGAAACATAAGCCTCTCTCTGTGGCCGTTGAATAAAAGGCTTGAAATTGTGTTCGTCTCTCACAAAGAGAAAATTCAGAGTTAGATTTCTGAGTGGCTTGAGGAGCCAGAGCACATTAAAATGTGAATGCAGCTGCTGGAAGAGTCGAGCCACAGTAATATTTACTTTTAATGTGTGAACAGCTGCTTCTATGTGTCTCTCTGCAGATTAGTGACAGAATGAGGTGACGTATTCAGCATTTGTTACAGATTAATAACTGCATTGCCATCTTTGTGACTATGATATGTCGTCCACACAATTGATGCTGCAAGACCATCTCCTGTGCATCTTTTTCTTATTCTGTAACAGAATAAGAAAAACTCCCAAGAACAAAAATCGCAAACTTGCTTTAATTATTGTTTGCAGTTGGAGTCGTTGGAGAGCGAACTGACAGCAGACAGAGAGTCGCTCCGCAGTGCCGAATCTCTCAGTACTGACCTGATGAAGGAGAAGGCTTTGCTGGAGAAGACTCTGGAAACCCTCAGAGAAAACTCAGAGAGACAGGTACGCACACGCTTACAGGAAATGACACGTCATCAGTAAAAAATAATATGCACAATTTTTAGAAGTCAGTAATCCAAATATATTTTGGAGTGGTCACATCCTACTCAGTTGTGAATGTGCCTAAAATATCAAAAATATATTTTTCTAAAAAATAATAACCTGGAGTGGAAAGTTTTTGGTAAAAAGCTAATTAGCTTTGGAAAGCTAGCCCTGACTTTGATTTAAATCTCTCCCCTTGCGCCTCTTTTCAAGAATGATACTTCACTGACTGATTTAGAGAGCAGCTTTTCTGAAAACCAATTGTGTAATATTTTTGTGCCTTTAAAATGTAATTAACATTCCAGTTTATTGGACAGTCTCAGACACATTAATACAAATGGGGCTCTGACATAGACGCTGTGCTCTCCACAAAACCGTTACTGACTCTCATTCCTGGAAATTTCATTAAAACAACACGACTACTACACGGCTGTGTAATTTACTGAAGTCTCTAGTTTTCTTGAAAGCAATCTTTGTGTAATTGATTTGCGTTTGGCTCCAAAAAACTGTTTAGTGGAAACTCCACTAATGTTTTATTGACTGAACAGATTTCTGGCACTCTGTCGCCCAGATGCACTAGCTCGCTGCCCGTCTGCAGGGACTTTGCAGCCGTTAGACCTAAATCTGACACCTTTGATTAGTTTAAGTGTCTGATTTGTAAAATCCGGCCTTGATTAGCTACACAGAGAGAACACTGGGATTACTGCAGCAAAATCTATGCACTTGGCTGGGAACATAATGAGATGTGGCTAATGTGATGTTCCAAAATACATGAACAGCTTTGCATACTCCTAATAAGTTTCTGTTTTTTTTGGGGGTTTTTTTGCTTTTTTTTTTTTAACACATCATTAGTTTTCTTTCTTGATGTCAATTGAATTTTAATGAGTTTATCTAACTAGACTAAAAGAAACTAAATGAAAGTCTTTCTCCAGCACTGGCTCATGCAGCCAAGCTAGTTGTTGCAAAAATGGTCACTAAGCATAGAATTCACCCAAAAGTAAATAATTTATCTTAAAGTTGTCTGTTAGCCTTCAATAAAACTGATATGTGCTCTCCAGATGAAGGGTCTCGAACAGGAGAACAAGCACCTGAGCCAAACCGTGTCGTCTCTGCGTCAGCGCTGCCAGGTGGGTGCCGAGGCCCGGGTCAAGGATGTGGAAAAAGAGAACCGCATTCTCCACGAGTCGATCTGTGAGACAACTGCCAAACTAAATAAGATGGAGTTTGAAAGGAAACAGCTGCGTAAGTGACATGTTTATTATTTTTTATGGTTCATTACAGCAAGTTAGTAATGGTAGGTTTTTTGTTTGTTTTTTTTTTTTCCCCCCTCATCTTTCCTCATGTGCTATAAAAATGTTATGGATAAACATTCTAGTTGTTGTTAAACATCTATTTTTGCAGGCAAAGAGCTTGAAGTTATGAAGGAGAAAGGAGAGAGAGCAGAAGAGCTGGAAATTCAGATACAGAAGTTGGAAAGGGAAAACGAGAGCCTGCAGAAGAAAGTTGCCAGTCTTGGAATCACCTGTGAAAAGGTCAGGTGCATTTTGTGACAGTGTCTGCAAGTTTTCATCCTCTTATCTTATCTCACATTCAGATTTATTTTATTTTTTTTTTTGGAAGCAATTGTTGGAGTAAGATGAAAAGAATTTGGTGGTATTGCCAAATGCTTTGCTTCTCATCTTTGTTTCCTGTGTGTGTTTAGGTGGCTTCTTTGGAGAAGGAGAATAGTGAGCTTGAGGCAGAAGGCCGCCGCCTCAAGAAGAAGCTGGACACCCTGAAAAACATGGCCTTCCAGCTGGAGGCTTTGGAAAAAGAAAACACTCAACTGGAGCAGGAGAACCTGGAGCTTCGACGCTCAGCTGAGAGTCTCCGCTCGGCGGGGGCTAAGGCTGCTCAGCTGGAGGCCGAGAACAGGGAGCTGGAGAGCGAGAAGAGCCAACTGAAACGCAGTCTGGAGCTGCTCAAAGCCTCGTCTAAGAAGACTGAGAGATTAGAGGTAATACAGGTCATACAGCGGGTACATATGTGATTGAAGAGCAGTGAGATGTAACTGTGGGAATAAATTTCTTTGAGAAATAAAGCAGATATATGCAAATGAAGATTAGTGGCCATCTCGGCACAAACGAAGATGTTTATTTAAGAATGTGAAGAATCCGTTTTAGTTTTGTAATTTATTATCACTGAATGCTGTTACAGGGGATCTGACATATAGTTGTCTTCAGGGAGAAGCACAACTAGTTCATAGATGATTTGAATTTCCTAATCTGGCTATTCCTCTCCCAGGTGAGCTACCAGGGCCTAGATACTGAGAACCAGCGCCTGCAGAAGGCTTTAGAGAACAGCAGCAAGAAGATCCAGCAGTTGGAGGCAGAGCTGCAAGAGGTGGAGTCTGAGAATCAGTCCCTCCAGCGTAACCTGGAGGAGCTCAAGATCTCCAGTAAACGTCTCGAGCAGCTGGAGCAGGAGGTAGGTAATGCTTAAATGTGGAAATGGACTGAAAATGAAAGAATTAAAGGTATTTTGAGGAACTTGCAGTTATTTGTCCAGCTCAAATATATGGCAACTAGTGGGACAGCTTTAGGCGTCTGTTACTTTTGTTGGCATTGATTAATGGGGTCAGTCACACTGGCTCAAAAAATGTAGTTTCAGCAGACTGAATTCTCCTAAATAAATCAAAAAAGTGAAAAATGATCTGGTGCTTAAGGAGCATTGTACTGCCGCTCTGATTCTTTTTAGTTTATTTTGAAATTATAGCGCGATTCCCAGCTGAGTTGGATTAACCCAGATTATTTGTCGTATACATTTTTGGCCTTTTGAGCAAATCTTTGTCCAAGTTCAGCCAAACAAGGCATTTAGACAAAGAGTAATCCCAAATCATATTTAACCATCTGCTCTCCATTACATTCGTTTCTCCTCCAGAACAAGGCTCTGGAGTTGGAAAGCTCCCAGCTAGAGAAAGACAAAAAGCTCCTGGAAAAGGAGAACAAGCGACTGAGGCAGCAGGCTGAGATCCGCGACTCAAAGCTGGATGATAGCAACCAGCGCATCACTACCCTGGAGAAGGAAAATCGTACAATGGGCAAGGAGATGATCTTTTTCAGGGACTCCTGTACGAGAGTCAAGGACCTGGAAAGGGAGAAAAAGGAGCTGGTCAAACAGGCCACGATCGATAAGAAGACCCTTGTCACGCTCAGAGAGGTAAAAATAGCTGTTAGACTATCAGACATCTGCAAATATTATCTCAAAACATATTAAACCTCTTGATTTATATATTGTAGAGGCCATTCATTGTGTATTGAAACAAATATTGATAAAATTAAGAATTTGTGACTAAAAATTTGTTTTTATATCCCTTTTAATAAACCTTGCAACCAATTTGATTGGGTTATTTTTAATAATATGTCTGTTGCTAATATGGAATTCAAAAGCATGTAATTGTGTGTTTAGGAGCTTGTGAGTGAGAAGCTGCGGACTCAGCAGATGACCAATGATCTTGAGAAACTGACCCATGAGTTGGAAAAGATTGGACTGAACAAAGAGAGGCTCCTGCATGACGAGAGCTCAGACGACAGGTGAATATTATATCTGCACACAAAAGCTAAACCATCCTCAGATTCAGCTCGTATGAGAAGCCTGTCAGCTTGCTTGGAATCAGAATTATTACAAAGCACAATCACTAAAGTTAAGGCTTAAAATGAATCAAGTCTGGTGAGGTGTAAATGACATGCTTTGATTTTAAACAGCGTTTCTTTCACAAACTCACTTTGCAAAAACAAACACTCATCTGGACTGACCTGAACCTTTATCGTCAGGTTTAAGCTCCTGGAAACCAAACTGGAGTCGACCCTGAAATCAACTCTGGAGATCAAAGAGGAGAAAATTGCTGCACTTGAGGCAAGACTGCAGGAGTCCTCCAACCTTAACCAGCAGCTTCGCCAGGAGCTGAAAACGGTTTGTAACACAACCAATGAATTTTTTAAAAATATGGATTTGTATCTGTGAGTCTGCCGTCTTCTGCTTATCTAAAGTGGAGTTGTGCTGGCAGCAGGTTGACGAGACTATTCCAGATGTCATTCTCTCCAGCCACACTCTAGTTCTTTCTGGGCAATCCTAAAGCATTCCTGAACTCCCCAGCCTGTTCTGTCTCTTGAGGCCTCCCATCTGGCATCCTAACTAGATGCCTGAACCATGTCAACTGGCTCCTTTTTAAAAAAAAATACTTTAATATAAAACTTGTTCATTTACAGATGTTTAGCATTGCCACATTAAAGAAAACCCCATTATTAAAAACTTGAATATGCTTGCTTGTCCACTTGAGATCAGCGTGTCCCAGCATCTTTCTCGTACACTCAAACGCTAGAAACAATGAAAACATCGAAGACTTGTCAAGGCCGATGCATTATTTATTTTATCCACTCTTCGTTTCTGTCTGCACTTTATCTATTTATAAGGGCTGATGTGCTATAGGAGATGTCTGCTTTCCTTCAGGGAGGTGTTTGTATTTTGAACCTGCTGACACAAATCTAATCCAAAGCTGTGAAAAAACATGAGCCATGAACAGGCGGTCGCAGGAATTGAAATGTTTAATTTTGTTGACTTACTATTTTCATCCCCAGGTGAAGAAAAACTACGAGGCGCTCCGGCAGAGAGAGGAGGAGGAGAGGATGGTGCAGAGCTCGCCCCCTAAAGTGGGGGAAGACCCTCAGGCTGTCAGTAAATGGGAGAAAGAAAGCCATGAAGCAACCAGAGAACTGCTGAAAGTCAAAGACAGACTCATTGAAGTGGAGAGGAATGTAAGTTTAGATACTGTCAGGAATGAATTATGTTGTGAATTTTGGTTCTATATTTTCCTGTCTAATATCATGTGTCGTCTTCCCAGAATGCTACTCTGCAGGCTGAGAAGGTGGCCCTGAGGAGCCAACTCAAACAACTGGAAACCCAAAACTCCAACCTGCAGGCTCAGATAGTGGCTGTGCAGAGGCAGACGGCCTCTTTACAGGAGAACAATACAACGCTACAGACGCAGAATGCCAAACTACAGGTAATCCCGTCACACCTCTCACAGCTTGGTGTGTGTTTATGGGGAATTTTTCACACTTCTTCCAGAAGCGCATTTGTGAAGTCAGAGAATGATACATGTTGGAACAGGATGGGGCCGTCCCCAAACTGTTACCTCAAAGTTAGGAGGATGAAATTGTCCAAAAAGTCTTTGTATGCTGAAACGTTAAGAGTTTCTTTCACTGAAACTAAAGGGCTGGGCCCAGCTCCCAAAGAACAGCCCTACACCAAAATCCCGCATCACCCAAACTTTATACTTGTCTCAGTGCAGTCAGGCAAGTACCGTTCTTCTGGCAACCGCCAAACTCATCCATCGGATTGCCAGACTGAGAATCGTGATTCATCACTCCTGAGAACACGCCTGCACTGCTCTATAGTCCAATGGTGGAGTGCTTTGCACCACTGCATCCAACCATTTTTTCTGTCTGGTGAAGTAAGGCTTGAATGCAGCTGCTATGCCATTAAAACCCTTTCCATGAAGCTCTCTACTCAGTTCTTGAGAACAGAGAGTTTGGGTTCTGTAGCAATTGACTTTGCAGAAAGCTGGCAACCATGCATATAGTAGGCAACAGAGCTTTGTTAGCCGTTCTGACTTGGATGGCACTGCATCGTGCCTTTATAGCCTCCACTGTGTACTGCCCTGTTTACACTGTTGCCTTGCCCGGCTGCTTAGCTCTCTGCTCTGGATTTACACTTGTCCTCCCTGTTTGGCAGTAATTCAAACCCTTCTTAAGGGTGGAGGGATTTACACAGTAGCTATTTCTCTGTTTGCATGTGTTGCTTTGAATTGGGCACTGTTTGAGGACATTTGTATGTGGGGTGGGCTAGAGGTAGTTAAGAGTTTTTTAAAAAAAGGTAGAAATTGTAGCAACACCAGGACTCCGTGTGTGTGTGTGTGTGTGTGTGTGTGTGTGTGTGTGTGTGTGTGTTCATAGTGTGAATAAACACAGTAGTCATGTCTGTAGAGGGATTTGAGAACTGGGTGCTGCTGTGATCATAAAGGAAAACATGTAAAGAAACAGCTTTCATGCTGATGTTTTGTAGTATTTTGAAGCAGGAGAGCAGGTTGAGGGAAGAGTGCCCCCTACAGACCAAAGCCCCATCAGCTACTGCTTCCAAGTTCTTTGATGTTTGATTTAAGGGGCTTAATGCTGTTCTTATTCACACGCCACACATCACTCTTATCACCTCTTTGCGTAATATGTCCTTTTCTCCCTCTGCCTTTGTCCTCTTTTTAGGTGGAAAACTCAACTCTGAGCTCACAGAGCGCATCCCTGATGGCCCAGAACGCCCAGCTGCAGACCCAGCAGAGCAGTGTGGAAGGAGAGCGTGAAGGAGCGCTGAGGGAGAAAGAGGAGCTGAGAGCTACCTATGAACTGCTGCTGCGCGATCACGAGAAGCTGGCAGCGCTCCACGAGAGGCAGGCAGCCGAATATGAAGCGCTGATCGGCAAGCACGGTGGGCTGAAGACCTCCCACAAGAGCCTGGAACAGCAGCACAGGGACTTGGAGGACAAGTGAGATGTGGTTTAGGAGCTTGGGATGGGCACATGCTCAAGTCTAATTGCAGCTTAAGTCTCATTTGTGACTTTAGTTTGTAGTTTGGCCGCCTTTTGCAAGGAAATATGGTCCTGGACCTAACGACATAAGTGTTAAGGTGTGTGTCTGTTTGCGTATGTAGGTACAAACAGCTCTTGCAGAGAAAGGGGGAGCTGGAGGAGCTGGAGAAGAATCTGAAGGAGCAGCAGGAAAAGATGGCCCTGGAGAATCAGACCCACCAAGCTACAGCTGACCAGTACAAACTGCTCAAAGAGGAAAATGATAGGTCAGCTCAACCTTTTTTCCATAACCTTAAACATTATGCTCACATTAGCACTAATTCATCAAAGGGACTGAATTAAATCAATGAGGCCGTATACCAAGGAGTCGATTTTCTCTCTCCTCAGGTTGAATAGCACCTATCGTCAGCTCTTGAAGGACAATGAAAATCTCCAGCTGGACCATAAAAACCTAAAGAGCCAGTTGAACAGTGCAAAGCTGGACCAAACCAAGCTGGAGGCTGAGTTTTCTAAACTGAAGGAGCAGTACCAGCAGCTGGACATCACCTCCACCAAGCTAACCAACCAGTGTGAGGTAATGAGTCTCTCTTCTCTTCCCTTCAGGTTTTCTCATGGTGTCTACCTTTTTAATGTATCATATTTCAAAACACTGCTTCTAAAGCCAAATATGAATGTATCTGTCTATGTTTGTGTTAGTTGTTGAGCCAGCTGAAGGGAAACTTGGAGGAAGAGAACCGTCACCTGTTGGACCAAATCCAGACTTTGATGTTACAAAATCGCACACTGCTGGAGCAGACCATGGAGAGCAAGGACCTGTTCCACGTAGAGCAAAGACAATACATGTAAAACTCACAAAGAAATATGCCAGAACCATGTATCTGTGTTTGTAAATGCAAATATGCTGCCTTTATGTTTAGAGTGTATGCATTCTTGTCTGCTTTTACTGTGCTTTTATCTTCTCGTCGTCCAACCTTCAGAGATAAGCTGAATGAGCTGAGGAGGCAGAAGGAGAAGTTGGAGGAGAAGATCATGGACCAGTACAAGTTCTATGACCCTTCACCTCCACGCAGGTGCATAATTTGTTTCCTTTAAATGACATAAAATTGAGTCAAATTGGTAAAGTTCTGCATACATGCTGTCTTGTATTTTGAGATGGAAAAGCAGTGCAGCATCAGGAAGGGAGTGCATCAAATATTTATTACCTGCAGAGCATCATACAGCTGTATAGTGGAAAATTTTTTTCTTAACCCTGATAGTCATTTGGGCTTTTGGCCTAAAATAAAATTTCAAATGCATCTAGCCTTATATATCCTTTATATGATTATGTATTGATTTTTTTTAAATTCTATTTCCTTTTGTTCGTCTGTTATTGAGTGTCTGTCTCATCTCTGCTTTACAGGCGCGGCAACTGGATTACTCTAAAGATGAAGAAGCTGATCAAGCCGAAGAGCCGGGACAGGATCCGGTCTCTCACACTGACTCCATCTCGATCAGAGTTTGGAGACAGTTTTCTGATGTTTCCCCAGGACAGCCAGGACAGCTCATCCATAGGCTCGGGCACCAACTCGCTAGATGACACGCTCTCACACATGAGCAGCAGTGAGTCTGAAAGAACCAAACACACACAAGATTGCACAGTTATAGTTTCAACCATCACTGAAGGAACTTCTTTTAATGTGTTCACAATATTTTTTTGTTACAAAGAGAAGGGAAACTCTTAAAATACTGTTTTGTAGTACACACAGAATTAGTGAAACATTTGCTAACAGCTTTAATTTGATGCTGAACTTTCTTCACTGACACATAATGGCCTACTTTGTGAGTGTGGCTTTGTATGCCTGAGTGACTGAATGGGTCTTCCCTCCTAACTGCTCCTTTGCTTCTTTATATCTCTCTGCAAAGGGAGGAGAGGGCAGCAGTCTCATGCCCAAGTGCAGGGTTCCTCCAATGGTATGCTGCGGATGGGGAGGGTGGGAGGGGTTTGTGACCCGACTGTCACGTCTTTCAGGGCATGTTTTTGTGAGTCCATTGTCCATATCACTCAGCTGTCGTAGACATTACGGCTGAGCTGTGCAGGCTGACTCTTGACCTCAGACCCGGTTAAAGATGCAGAAGCATTTCTTGTGTTTGAAACAAATTGAGGTGCACTCAGTCAGCTGTTACCAATGCTATTAAACTCAATCACTGAAGAATAGTACTATTTTATGTAGTTACTGGCATGTCCACCATTTCTGAAGAAAAGTCGCTTTAACACTTTCGCTTCGTGTCACTGGAGTCATTGTCATTTGCTAAGCTGTAAGATTTAATATCTTGGAATTTGCAGAATAATTTGGACTACATATATGTTGCCAGCATACTCGCTCAAGGTCGAGCTGAATCAAGTGCACCTCATGGTTTAAATATTGGAGAAAAAAAAAATCTAATCCCAAGATGCTTTGCTCTCAGGTAACCTGTCGATCTGTTCAGCTCACTCGTAAATAAGAAACGTCCTGTATCATAGCATCGTAGATATTAAAAGGTGCAATGCGTTGCCTGGTTATCGCGACCTGGCTTGGTTGGTTGTTTTCAGTTGTACTGACATTAACTGTAATCACCAAGAAACAACTAAGCCACATATTTCTGCTATGTAGCACAAAGTTGTCAGTTAGTGTAATGAATCTGTTTTTCACAACACACAAGATAAGAGGTAAGACAAAGAGAACGTAGCCTTTAACAACCATGTAGTAACATTTGCTAAAACACTTGCGTACAGTACAGAAATTACACAGTCGAGTGTGCTGGAACAGCAGCTATAAACCTCTCATTCTTTGAGGTTCTTGGGAAAGTCTTTGCTGGAAACACTGTAGTGCTGTTTTTTGCTGTTAACCTGCCCCTTCTTGTTCTCCTGATTGCACCCTTTAATAATTTTCATCTTGTCGTCTCATCTAGGTGTGGAATGTGTTGTGTTGTGTACAGAATGTAATGCCTGGAAATAAGTTGAGAATGTAATATACAGTGGTCAAAACCATTAACATGAGAATGTGCGGATGATGCTGATTGTGTGCAGGAGACGGTGTGTGTTTTGCATAATGTGTGTCTGTTTTTCTATTGTTTACAATTTGTATAGATTGAAATACCTTACACTTGACTAACCATCTAATAGGCTCTCTAATATTATAATCCACATGTTTTTAAAGTCATATATTATAGTTGTTGTTGTGTCTGTTGCAGTGTTGTCTGTTGTCCAGTTAAGGTGTCCAGGAGCTCAGCTCTCTCTCCCCTGGTTCTGTTTGTGACAACATTAACCACATCCCTCTGTTCTGCCCTTCTTTTCTTTCTTTTATTTTGCTTTTCCTTCACCTCCCTCCTGGTCTTACTCTGTCGCTCTCTTCCCTCCCTACCTGTCTGTCTCTGGCTGTGATCGGACAGCTATAAAAAGGTTGCCTTTCATGAGGAACAGATCCAAGGACAAAGACAAGGCCAAGGCCATCTACCGGCGCTCCATGTGTAAGATCTCTGTTAGCTGCCACGCTAGCCTTCATCTGCCTCCTCTCCCTCCTCTTGTCGCGCTAGGAGAAACAAAGGAGGAGCAGTCACTGATGTCAGGGTGGCGGTGGTGAGGGACTTCAGTTTTCAGTCACATCTGCAGAATTCAGTGTTTAAAACTCCAGAGTTTTATCATCCATGTTTTAGAGATGTCTGCAAAGGACCTACCAGAGGATCAATTTTTAAATTCTTTATAGAATTTATCCCATCCCCCTGCCGCTCTGCTATACCTGGTGACATCAGTGACTTGTCCTTAAAATTTTTTCCTAGTAATCCCCACCCATCCCATCACTTCTGCCGCCACGTCTGCCGCCGCCACTTTCTCCTGTAGAGTATCTTCCAAGTCTTTACTCACTTTCCTCTCACTATTTGCAGATGAATGATTAACACAACCTTAACACTAACTTTAGTGTTTGTTAGGGCTAAACTATAGGAACAGTGGTGATTTATTTTTTTCTGTTTTGTTTTGTTTCATTTTCACCTCTGGACCAAAACCATGTCATTTGGTCACTTACAGTAATGTGCAATGGGCAGCTTTCTTGTGTGCTTTGTGGTTTTATTTTGTTTGTGTATGCTGAATGAAAGGCCGTGTGTGTGTGTGAGAGAGAGAGGGTGTGTGTTCAGGTGAGACAGCGGGAAAGACTGTGGGTTTGCCTTTCATGCGCCTGAGAAATGTGTGCTCCCGTCTTTGATTACAGCATGACAAAGAAAATCACTAAGTGCTTGATCATCGCTCGCACTCACCATGGAGGACTTGAAATGGAGCCTTTATTCTGTCTCTCTCCCTCCGTCTGTCTCTCTCTCTTCTCTGTCAGCGTGCTGCATTTCAGATCTTATTCTGCTGACATGGGCTTGCCTCGCTCTGATTTATTTATTTTTGTGTGTGTGTGTGTGTGTGTGCACAGCACCACCGCCGTCGCTCAGAGCAGCTTTGCATGTTTCCATGCTTCTTCTTCGCTGTCGGCTCAGTAATCAAAGTGCATAGAGACGGTCAGGGATGTCAAAAAGTGTCTGGCTGTGACCGACCGTGCACTTTGGTTGATATGTTGTTGGCTTTTAAAATATTATTATTATAATGCTGTATGCCTGCAAGTGCATTGAGTTTTAAAAGGCTTGGACCTGTTATTCTATAGCATGAATTTATTATTGAATATTGACTTATATCCACTGATAATTATAGTCTAGATCTGCCCTGTCAGAGTCCTTCGAGAAGCAAGTCTCAGCACTGGGTAGCCATTTTGAAAAGCCTCTGTACAGATGTTTATTGCTATCATCTAAATGAAAGCCGAGAGAAGTTATAGTTCTGTCTGTGCACAGTTTCAAAACGTTACAGCTTTGCTAATGGCTCAGTGCTGACACAACTTCTCACATGATCTGTGCTCTTCTCGTTTCAGCACAGCCAATTCATGATACAGTATTACAGCGCATCTTTGCTAAGATAATGAATATGAGATGTGCTTTTCTTATATGAAACTTAAACATGATTGGCTAATGTATTTTCCATTTTGTCAGTTGATTTGCTCTGCTGGGGCAGCAGCGGGATAACCGCCACCTTTGCTTTTACAGAATCCTTTTAGATTATTGAAGGATTCTTTGAGGCCACGTCTGTTTCCTGTAATGTCTCTAGGCACATTCCCAATGGTAACTTAGCCTTTGTCTCCAAGAGGGACCTAGATGAGTGTCCTGTGTACAAAAAAATGTTGTAAAAAAATCTTTGCAAGGTTGTTCTTCCATCGTAAGCATATTTTAGCGACCAGTTTCTCTGATTTTAGTTTGCCTTTAAAGTCTAGATGGATTAAATTGAGACTTCTGTAAGATAAAATGGCTATAAATCCTGAGCCATTACTTGAGGTAAGATTATATGTATTAAAATGTCTAATCTCAGTTTTTTTTCTTCATGCCAACCCATCCATCCTAGCTATGAATGACCTGCTTCAGACCATGGCAATGGCAGGTGGTCCTGAGGCTCAGTGGGCGGGCAGCAGTGAGAATCTAGACGGGGCTGAAGCCGGAGATGCCAACATGACGGGCAGCAGCAGGCGCAGCGGGCAGCGCATGAAGGAACTCGCCTTTTCCACCAATGCCATTGATTGTGCCACCCTCACCCTGCCTAGTTCAAGTCACAGTAGAGCCAAGCACAGGCTTCAGGTCAAAGGTCAGGATGCCTGTTTGTGGAAATACATTGTGTTAATTTCCTCATTGCATTTAGTTGACGAAATTTGTTCAGAACAGAGTGAAAAGAAGCCGTAGCATGACTGCACCCTTTATCTCAACAGACAATGCCTCCTGCGAGGATGTCGCCAGCTCATTGGATGATCCCAAGAGTCAAGGTAGAGTAAAGCTTCACACGACATCAGCACGAAACTGTGTCAAAGAAAAGCGCCTGCAGTCTCTCAGCACCAGGCTGGAATCTAACGGCCCCTTAAACAAGAAATGAGGGGGGGAAAAAACAGGTCATGTCCTCAGGAGTCCCACTGATAATCTTTGGGCTGCCTTCCTGCACTTTGATTAAGCTTGATTTAGAGTTAGATGGGAGCAAAAGAGACGGGGAGAGGGAGACAGATCAGCCTTTGCTGAAAGCAGGATTGACTTTAATACAGGCGCTAGGGTGTTATCCAGGGCAGTTAATCTGGATCCAGGCAACACTTGATCAGGTCTGTGTCGCTTTAATGTAGATGACCCAGTTGCTAAACAGCCACAAAACTACTGGCACACATTCCTTAAGTTAGGTCTACAGACAGATTTCTCTTGTTGTGCTTGAGTGCTGCAAACATCTGCACTTTTGATGGTCAATAAACTGGTTCCACAGGATATTGTTCCCAGAATGAGAGAGAGAGAGACTATAGTGAGACTCATTTCCCACCTCATCACTGTAATGGTTGAAGGACGCCCAGTCTCACTCACACACCGGATGTTGCTCAGAATGTATGAGCCATTAGGTCATCGGATGTTGTAGACACTAATGGTAGTTTGAGACGTGTATTGATTTTTTCCCCCCCTCCCCCAGACTCTGTAAAAAAAATTTTGTTTCCATCTGCGTTTCATTAAACTTTATTATTTTTGAGCAGTATTGAGTTGTCATGTTACCCTTTAGGTGTGTTGCATTGTATTTTTTTTGTTTGTTATCAGGGCCACAGAGGTATATGTCTCCCTGCCATTTGAATCGTTGTGCTGTTGGTCTGAGCGCTGTGTGCAGAGTGTCCTGTAGCATCTGTAGTAAGTGACAGTTACTCAGGACTGAGGATCACTGTGGGGCCACAAGCAATCCGCTGGTTTCTGACTCTGATACTGATCTGTAACATTGGGGTTGATTTGAAATTCTAATTTGGTGTCAAGCATGTCGTGAAAACCGGTTTGAGATGATTTCACGGTCACTGGTTTTCAGTTGGGGCTGTCCCTGTCAGCACTGGAAAGAGCAAGTTCATGTTGTCTTCACACCTTTCCTTTTACTCTTTGTCTTCCTTCTCAGTTCCTAACATGGCCTGTCATTTCCTCTTTAATTACTAACAGACTCACACTTGTATCGTCAGTCACTTCCCCTTTATTGGTGGGAAATCGTTCCTTATATTTGGGTGTCCCTGCCGTCTCTGTCAGTAGTTCCTTTGTTTATTGAATGGACATATTGGGGCTGCAGCCTGGCATTGAGCCACCTTTCCTGTCTCTCTGCCTGGCATGTGCCATCTGCTCCCCCAGCAGGAGACGTTCTGTCAGGGTGTTGGCGTCCGTATACGTGTTACTCCTCGCGTTGGTGCATGTTGGTGTGGATACATGTAAGCGTGTACAGATATAAATCCTAACTGTGAATGTATGTGTGCATGTGTCTTACCTCTCGTCCCTTACCCAGCCGCCAGACCCTCCAGTCTTCATAGCAACAGGACTACCAGTAGTAATAGTAACAATAACTCCCACCTCACTTCTCCTCTGGAGGGCAAAGGTATGCTCCTCCTTTCCTCTTCCTCTGCTCCTATCCACTTGTTACTCTTGTCTTCTTCTTTTGCTCCCTTTCATCTCGTTTCTCTCATCATTTCTCAAAAAATTAATTTTTTTTTCTCGCGCAAAAATGTGATCAAGTTGGTTTGGTTCAACTTTAAGCCATTCTCTTTTCTTCATTGGGTAGAAAGCAATAAGTCATGATGGTAATAAAATTAGATCTGAGTTAAATTATGAGATTGTTTTTTCAATATAATGCTTTTTAAATTGCATGGTGTGTTCTGAAAGTGTGGGGTAGTCTGATCACTACTAATGCAATCAGAAATCTTGTAATCCATGCCTCCCCTCGTCCTGCAGGCACATTGAACGGCAGTCTGAGCAGGCCTCACAGCGAGAGCAGCGGCGAGTTCAGCCTGAGTCTGGACCAGGAGGTGTGGTCCAGCAGCGGCAGCAGCCCCGTCCAGCAGCCCACCTCCTCACGCTCCTCCCACCAGAGCCCCCTGCAGCTGCGCAGATCTCTTGACCCATCCGCCGCCGCGGGCAGCGCGGTCCAGTCCCAGATCAGGAAGACGGGATCCCCAGGGAACGAGGTGCTTTCCCTGCAGCAGTTCCTGGATGAGGGTATTGATCCTGCAGAGGTGAGGCCTGAAATTCTGCTATAAGTGCTGTTCTTAGATTTATTGGATTACAGCCTACATATGAAGTGGACTAAAATCGAACATGTTCTTTATTAGTCAGTTCAGATAACGTTTGGAGTTGGACGTGAATTGTTTCCATTGTTATTTGTTCTGTCCTTAATGCTGTTTGCTGTCTTTTGTAGTCTGGCAGTCAGGAGAACCTCACTGTAGACTCTCCTCGCCTCTCCACCTCCTCTGAGCACGGCCAGAAAGAACGCACTGTCACAAAGGGCCGGGGCATACTGCGCTCGTCCAGCGGGAAGGCAGCAGCAGTCAGCGCTGACCGGCCTCCGAGGTCTTCCGGACAACCAGGACGCCCTTCCCTGCGGAAGGCCGAGAGCACACGGGTGAAAGGCTCCGCCCCAATCCGCGCCAGCCTGTCTTCACAGGGCAAAGCGACCTCTGTCTCCGAACGGCTCGATTCAGCCTCCTCCACCCTGCCCCGGGCCAGCAGTGTCATCTCCACTGCTGAAGGTACCACACGGCGTACCAGCATCCACGACCTGCTGTCCAAGGACAACCGGCAGCCCGTTTCGGTTGACGCTCCTGCTGCTGCTGCTTCCACCAGGGCTGGGCTACGCTCGCAGCCCACACCCAGTGAGTACCACCCCAACAGCACCAACCTTAAGGGACCCCTCACCACCATCACCCCCATGCCCAAGTCAGTCAGCTTACCTTGCAATAGCTCGGAGGACCCCGACCTCTCCACCCTTGAGTCTTTCCTCGGCCCTTCCTTCACTGTAGAATCTGTATTCATGGACTCCATCTTTAGTGAGTCAGCAGACAAAAACCTCCCCTTCCTTTCTCTTAACCCCACCTTAGTCAGCAACATCAGCGGGCCTCCTGTTACAAATAAGACCCACCCTCCTCCTGTGCCGCATCACATTCGCACCCAAAACCAGACCCCCCACAGCCAATCAAACGGCCAGGTGAGATCCAGTGAGGGTGTTGATCAGAGTTGTGTAAATAATCCGGATCAGTCACTGAGCCCAGAGGAGAGGGAGTCTCTGTGGTACGAGTACGGCTGTATCTAAATGACGGGGAGGTTTCTGGTTTGCTGATTTTAATACTTGACTTGAAGAGGGAGGAACAAAAGGATGGATAAAGAGCAAAGCCATTTCCTCTGCATGTATTTGTCAGAGTACTGTCTGTCTCTGTGTGGTGTATGTGGGTCATTTTTCCCTGTTTGCTATGGTGCTGATTGGTGACTTTACTTTCATTTTTAATATTTTTTTAACCCCCATTTTCTTTTCTATGATGCGGGACTTTGACTGTTCTTCCGTCCAATACCCTTTCACACATTATTTTTACCTCATCAGATAAGTTTTACCTGGCTAACATTATACTATTATCTGCTGCAGTGAGGTGATACATTTTATCTTGGGAATGAGAAGAAATAGAGAATTATCTAAAGCTTTCATGTGAGGCCAGAACACACAGAGCAAGTCGGTTCAAGTCACACCAGGAATCATAAAAACAGCAGGAAAAGCTTTTTTTTATTTTTATAATGAGCATAATGAGCAAAGCATTCTGGGGCAATTTCTACATAGTAAAGTCAGATAATAGGTTCACTTTGCATTTTCTGTTTATTATGGTGATTCTTGGCAAGTCCCACTTTTCACCTCCTAAATTGCATGGCTTTGTTTTGTCTGTTTGACCTGAAACTTTCATTTGGATTGCTGTGATCAAAATGGTTTTCATCAGTTTGTTTCTTATGATGGTGTGTGCTGTTTGTTTTTTACATTTGATATCTTTTCTGTTTTTCTTTGCTGTGTACACGTTCACTGGAGTGTTTGCTCCCCTCTGCAAATGGATTAATATGATCTGGTGGATCTAAGCTGACCTCCTGGGCTGGTGACAAAATGATGAAGCTTCATTCCCAAAACAATCAGGGCGGCATTTTTAGTTTGAAACGTGAAAGTTGACGGAGAGGACACAGAATACAGCATGGCAATAGTGATTTGGTTTCACGCAGTTTATGATTGTTTGGGGGTATTTTAATTATTTTTTTTAGAACGTGGAGTTGATACTGTAAGTTGATTCATTTGAGGTTGTTTTGTGAATGAAGCGAACATCATTCCTTTTGGTATTTTCTCCTGACACGCCACAAGTTGGATAACTTGAGGTGATATTTGAGACTGACCTATCTTGTATAGACTGCTATCATTAAGTTATAATCAAAGACGAGCACTACATGTTGTGCCAATACTAGTTGAACTGCCTGTATCTACGTCCTTATTTATTTCTGCTTTTGTACTCTTTAGTTGCTGTTTTGAAGTTGCTATATTGTATTTATCTTGATTCAAAGTATCCGCAGGTATGAAGTAAATGAAAATGGTCTGTCATCACTCTGCAGATGTAACATAAGCGTTGCCTTTGTCCTACAGATGTGGAGGGCAGAAAGTCTAAAAGCAGGAGCGGGGAGCCGCAGCAAAGCTGCTAAACCCTGTCCCCCCCACCCTCGTCTGTCTGCTACCATGCTGTGAGCGCGTGGTGAGTGAGCGAGCGGGAGGAAAAGGGGGAGGGGGGTGGGGAGGGTGGGGTCAGTCTTGTCTCCATGGGAACCTAAAACATGGTGTAACAGATGTCGTCCATCCTGCTGTGCGCTTGCTTTCCCCTGCTTCTCTAAGCTGTTACCCTTCTCCCTCACTGTCCTGTCCATCCCCTCACTGTCACTGTGGTGCCAAACGCCTGTTCAAGGAGCCTGATGAGACCCGTCTGCATGGCATATGGGCCATTTTACCGTGTAGCTCTCAGTGTATGCTGCTTCCCCACCCCCCCTTGGATCTCAAATCCCTTGACAAGACGAGCCATTCGGCTCCAGCAGCTCACCGTTTCCCACTCCTTCATAAAGCATCTCATGCTGTTGGCGAGTGCTGAGTGAAGAAGTCGGTGTTTGCAGGCTGCTTATTGTTGCTGCATGGCTTTGGTGTAGCGCTCAAATCCTTCCCTCTTGCATGTAGATCCAGGCGTCCTTCTGTGTTCCCTTGTCACGTCTCTGTCTTTGCTGGTACAGCTTCTGATCTCTAACTTTCTCCTTTGTCTGTTTTCCATCTCCTTTCCTTCTTTTATTTTTCTCAACTTTCTTGTCATCTTTCTTTTCCTATTCTCTCTACTCCTCTTTGCTTGCTTGGGACTCAGAGAAAGGTGGCCTTGGAGCTGTGTGTCTGAAGCCTAGTAGGGTGAATCTGCTGAGACCGTCTACAGTGAGAAAAGATTGTAAAAGCCTGTCTCACCCCCCCCCCCCCCCCCCTTTTTTTTTTTAACCCAGGACACTTCAGTAGAGAAAAGTGGCTTCCTTCTCTGTTTTCTTCTTTCTTCCTTGAATCAAGGAAACAACTTAAAATTATTAGAAAATGTTACAGTGACAGTTTTTATTTGTTTTCTTTCCACTAAGACTCCAATGGCAGATTGCACTGCCACGTGTCCTTCAGTGTGACGGACAGTTAGACATGCACTAGTGTCTGTGGACTAAAATTAAAGTGCCAGTGTTCACACGACAGCCAACAGGGCAACCTTGAACCAGTGAGACAGACCTTCTTCTGCCCAGTGCCATGGTCATAAAACATTTTGTAACTGGGCAGAACGCACAAACAAAGACAACATGAAGCATGTCCGAAGAATCACAATCTGCATGGAGCAATCAGTCAATCATCCCGCTTCCTTTATCCAATCAAAGAGAACAGTGTTCAATGGAAACATGCCAGGATGCCAAATGGACTCGGACAGGAAGCCATGACAGCTTGATTGAGTGAAGGTAGTGTGAGAGAGAAGTAGAGACTTATCATGGGAGTGTTTCAGGTCACCTATAAGGCAGAGACACACCCTGAGAAAAACCCTACATGTAGTTCATCTTCACCCTTCATTTTCATTTCACCAAATGGCACTGAAGCATCTCATTTATCACTTCCATTGCTGCTCTAATCCAGAGAATAACTGTAAAAGCACAGTCTTTACATTCTAAAAAGACACTCCGTAAGGAAGCGTTTAATAAATCTGTCTGAAGTATAGGTGACCTGCGACCTGCCCAGTGCAAACGGAGCATGTGCAGACTTCTGTTGTGTTGAACACGTTGGCAGTGATGAGACCCAGTGTTTTCCTCCTTTTCCACTTTTACATGAATTCATTTGATGTAATTAAAATTCATCAAGACTACCTGTGTGCGCTCTTGGTTTGTGTGTGCATGTGTATATATAGTCGGGGTACTCTGTTATGAGAGTGTAGTCTAATACAACAGCGCTGCAGTGTGAATCGTGTTGGAGTTCTATTTGAGCTACTGTTTGTGGTCCTTTCCTTTTTCAAAGGTGAAACACAGCAACTCAAATGTAGTTCTTGCAGTACTTGGTTGTTTATCTTACTGCTGAATTACTCTTGATTTCTGAGTTATTACATTTAAGCAGAATTGGTGTGTGAGTAACTTTACACAGTCAGATTTAAATACCCCAAATATGTATAAAATAGCCAGTGCAATAGCTGGTGTAGTGTAACGTTAATTTGTAACTTTAGTAGATACGCATAGTTAAAAGTTAATGCAGTCTAGTACTGAAGTGCTGCAATAAATTTTACCATCATGATGTAGGCATGAAGGGAATAATTATGTAACAGACTTTGTTATAAAATATCCATTAATGGATAAAATGACGAGAAAGGAAGGGCTGCCTTTGTATAGAGGAGAGATATTAACGTCTTCACATGCAGCCAACTTCAAACCATCAAGTCAGTGATGGAATCGAACCTCATCCAGGCTCACTGATGGGAGAAGGATGACCAGGAGTCAGAGGTATGGTTCTTAAAGGCAAGTTGCGTATTTTCTGCTGCAAGCAGTAGTTAAAATGTTCTGCAGCGTGCTTGCAAATGATCCCTTCTTACTTATACTGATCATTTAAAAAAAAGCCTCTAATTTTCTCTGAAAATAGAACATTGTGTTTGTCTCCCAGGGCCCATTTAACTTTAAAATATGCATGAAGACTGGACTTTGTTCCCTAATAGGCACATGGGAGGCAATGTAGGCTGAATAAAGGGATGGATGGTACAGAAATGGATGAACCAATATATTCTGTAATTTCATGTTACCTTTAACTACCAATAGACCTTAGAGTGGGTTGGGTAATGAACACATTTTAACCAATGTAAGTAACTTGCTATTAATCTCATTGCAGGCACAGTTTTCTCCAGTTATATATTAACATTGTTTATCTTGCAAATTTTTTTTACATTAACAGTAAAGCTTTGAATAAAAAAAAAAAACACACACTTTTTTTAATGTATGTTTATTAACTGTATGGTCATGCAAAAATCCAGCATCCAATTGAAACTCTGACATGTTTCCCCCTTTTTTTCTTTTTTTTTTTTTTTTTATTGTAAGGTTACAATGCAATAAATTCACTTTCAAGGGGCACATAAAAGCTAAGGCTTTTGCTAATCTTTTAAGCATTTTAAAGCGATTTAACATCACTTGATTTTAACATCTCAGCCTTTTCATAACCTTGAGGATGCAAATAACATAGGTTTCCATTTCTTTATCAAGTAAACAGTGAAAAATTACCAGAAAGTAGACATGCATATTTCTTTCATTTGTAAAACTGCATATATAGTGTTGCTGTTAAAGATTGTGGTTTTTAAATTATCCTCTTTAAACATCTGTTTTAAGCCTTTCACAAATCTTTTCAGCTCCTCGGTTCACTCGGGTACACTCTTAACACATTTCACACATTTGCCAAAGTATTTGGAGAACCTGACTGCTGAACACAATAGGACTTTTGAAAGAATTCAAATGCAGGAAAGCTACTTAAAGTATAGGGAATCATTATTCTCTTATATGCATTTGGTGCTTTTTCCAAAGTTAATCTGTGCCCTAAAGTGATCAAACAGCTGATTTATCCAACAGCTGACATCAGCCAAGGAGAAATACGGATTATATGTGGTGTGACAAAAACTGGAAAACTGAGAAACCAAAACTAGATCTTCCGGTCTTTAATATTCTAGGTAAGGGTTCAAAAATTGAACGACTCACAGGTAAGTTTATACTTAACGTCGAGAAAAAGATTCTTTGAAACTGCATTAATTATAAAATTTGGACCATGTTAAAGTTGCTTTGTGAAAGTGGATATTTCTAAAATCATCTTACGCACTGTTTAGATCCATCGTAACTTGCTACTAGCAGTCCCTGTCTTGGCTTGTTGTTGCCATCTGCAATTAAGCAAAACATGAGAAATATCTAATTTTTAAGGTTAATTATGAGCAAAGAAAGTGGAGATGAAATTTAAAGTGTATATTTTTTCCATAATATTTTTTACTAAACACACCCAATTCAAAGTAACCAGGTAAGCATATGCACAACCCAAAATCTCATGCTCTTAGCTCTGGTTCATGTAAGTTAATATTTTATGAGCATAGAAGCTCTAGCCATTTCCTGTTCAAACCTTCTGTTTGTGAGCGGCAGCCAATCAGGAAAAAAAGCTACCCCCTAAGACCCGAACTCTTCCACGACATGCATTTTTAATTTCTCTTTGATATTTGGGCATATTGGGGCCCGATGAATGTAAAAACAAAGAATTACCAGATTTTTTTTTTTTTAACCTTATTTTTGTTTTTAAGAAAAGAGCAATTTTGATAGAACAGTAGCAGTATGTCCTCATAAGTGGATATCAGGCCCTTGTAGAGCAAAATTGAGTATTTTAGTCTAAATAACCCAAAATGTGTTGTCCACATATGTGGACGCCAGGTCCTAGGAGGTTAAAGGAGGGGGACAGGACAGAATTGTTTTAAGTTGAATAATAAAGTCAGTAAAAGTCCAAGAATAAAAAAAATATGGACTTGCAACAGGATACAGATGGATCTGCACACCACCTGTGTGACTAAAGTCGTGAGCAGACTCACTGTAAGGTCACAAACGTTGACGAATCACTGTTAACGTTTAACTGAAAACTTATTTGTTAAGCCTGTGCAGCTCACATATTAACATCAATGATGGCTCACTTGCAGCCTAACAAAAGCAGACCAGAGGTGAGTGCAAGGGCCCTAAAATAGTCAAAACTTAAAGGAATTCAGCCTTTAATATTTTTGGTTTTGCCTGAGCTTTCTCGGCTACAGCATATCAAAATATTTGAGTCTAGTTTGGTTTTGTCATAATTGACCAAAAAAAAAGCTTGATGTCAACTGTCCAAATACTCTGGCAAACTCTGATAAATTCTCCTCCTTCTAAGATAGTCGTTAAAGCCTAACTGTATTTTCCCCATTCCATTTAAACGAGCGCACACACACAGACACACACAATGAAAGAAAAGCATCTCATCAACAAACAACTGAGCACAAATGGAACTACTGAACCATACAAAACATCACAGTTTCAGTACTGGTTTTACAACGCTTCATTGTGGTGCAAAAAGTGGGAGGAGACACAGTTTTCATGGCATGTCAGATATGTCCACAGCACAGGCGCTTGATACAGTAGGCTGGGGCTCACATATGATTTAAATGTATTTACTTTTTCTTTTTTCTACAGTCTGTTTACCGTGTTAGCGCACAGATATGCGATGGTCCGAAGCTTCGATGTGGTTTCTGCTCTTAGGTGACCACCAGCAACAGGACGGGTGGTGCATGAGTTACTATTAAGCGGCGCCGCACGGGACAGGACAGATAGCAAGCCTCACCCCTCCACTGGTACAAAGTCACACACTCACAAAGTTTCTACGACACAGTGCTGCAAAGTTTAACCACTGAAACACAGATATGTTTTTTTTTTGTCCTCCTAAAAGGCAGAATCTTTGATCTCATGTGCTTTCATGATGTGAATTCCAAAAATATTTAACAAGAAGAAATCTTTATCCCAACATTTCAGCATTCGGTGTGTGCAGTGATCTGTGTGTGAGGGGATGAATCTCCATTCAATTCAAACCCTTAATATTTTTAACCTCTGCATAAAACAAATGGAAAATATCAAAGATTAGATCAAAACACTAACAGCTACAACATTTACAACAGAATCTGACAAAAAAAACAAAACTAAACGGGGCCAAATTCACTGACTGCAGTTGATCAGCGAAGGTCCCAGAGCCCTCTAGCCAGTGTAGCCCTCTTCCCATCGTGCCTTTTTTAAAATTTCCTCCTGTCCATTCCCTCGGCTGCATTCCTTTTTAAACATGCTTTTTTTTTTTTTTTTTTTTTTAAATAATGCCAGGACTTCACACAGAAGTACAGCAAGCCAAGACTGACAATATACAAATTATTTCAAGAACACAATCAGAACAAGAGACAGGCATAAGGGTGACATCATCATCATCACACGTCGTGGTGCTACTAAGATGGTAGTACGAACTGGTTAGCGAAGGTCACGACAAATGTGGAGATTGTAAAAGGGAAGGAATGATGAAAGTAGAGTGGCAGAGGTAGGGTGAGAGGGAAGGATTTTGGCAAGCATAACCTGAAGTTGCAGAAAGGTTCACTCCCTCAGAAGAGCGACCACAACAGCATCGAGTCTTAAGTGTCTGTGCAAAAACAGTACAGGCCATCAGAGAGTTAAGATAAATCATGCTTCACATCAAATACACACACACACATACACACAGACACAAACAAAACGAAACTAAAGAGTTAGATTGAGAGCATCCATGCTTTCAGACCAGGTAGTTTAGAGACGTGAGGAGCTTTAGACTTTGACCAATGGCGCTGCCTAGTGTTCCAATGCACACAGTGCAGGGCAGACAGATGGAGGCCTTCTGCAACTTCAGGATGAGCTGGCCTGGATGCCGTGTCTAAAGCTCAGGAGAGGCTCCACCTCAAAGGCTGGAGCACAGGGACTGTGTGTGTGTGTGTGTTGCATGTGAATATGTTTGTATTTACAACACGGGACCAAATAAAACGAGAAAAAAAAAAAGCCGAAAACACCATCACACTCATCTTCAGCTCCCCTACCTACACCTCAGAAGTAAATCATGCCTCCCTCCACCCCCTTTTGTCCTATATAAATATCCATTTATACACAATTCTGTTAAATAAAAACCCTCTTGATTAAAAATGATTATTTTTTCCAACACAAAATACTTTAAAACAGTATCCCTCATTCAGGAGATAAAACGTTTTTCAGAATACATATTACAAAAAGACAAAATAAAAATAAAGGTCCCTTCAGTAACACCTGAACCCCCTTAAAACATCGTGTGCAGATACTCAAATCTGACGCTTAAATCTGGTGTTAAATTCTAATATTAGTTGCTCCCGTTTCCATAAACCCCACCCACAAATACCTTACAACTCTAAAACGACTGGATTCAAACAGACGCTCTGAACAGAAATCACTTTTTCCCCAGACGTCCTCGCTGCCCCGGTCTCTGTGCGAAGTGTACTTATTTTTCATTTGTTATACATAATTTTGAACATGTTAATACTTTTCCACGTGGCAGACGAACAAAGAGTGGGGAAATGAAGGCCATGGGAGAAAAGGATCGGGACAGCATCACCCCTGTGTTGCCACCAGAAGCATGCACCATCTGCAAAAAGGGGCTGACATCAGCTGGGCCCCAACATCATCTAGCTAGGGTTGGACTGGATTGGTGTTGGTCGGTGTGGTCGGTCATTCAGTCGAGCTTTTAAGATATGCTTTTTTTTTTTTTTCTTCTTTTAATTTTTATTGTTTTTTGGTTTGTGGCTTTTTTTCTTTTTCTTTTTAAATTGTAAGGTATGTTTCCCACATTGGTGTTTTCCAAGCAGCCTCTTCCTGGGCAGGATCCAGACACCGCTCCGACCACGGAGAATAAATGCTCCCAATAGCTTTAGACTTCAGGCAAAGCTGGAAAAAGGAGAGCACTGCGGTTAGTGAGTAAGTTGTCTCGGGGTTGAGGATGAGAACTAAAGGACACAGAGCTTATGCTTTCCCACTGAGCCTGAGATCTGTGGACTCTTTTAAAAAGCAGATTAAAAACTAATCTTTTTAAACTATATTTTCTATCTCCTTGTCTTTGTTTTTAGCTATTTTCTGTGATAGTTATCTTGAAAAGCGCCACATAAATACACTAAGAATATTTTACTGTGTTATGGATTCTTCTCAGTTTCCACAGCTGGTGGACTGAATGCAGTGGGGAACACAGGGCATCCCTGTAAAAAGCCCCTTAATTTTTCTATTAAACTGACTTGTTTTCACTATTGTCTAAATACAGTGAAAGGAATATCACTCTTCTTTTACTTATACATATTACAGGGATAACTCAGTAGGTAGAGTGGTCGGCTTCCAATCCACTGACTGGCTACCCTGAGGTACCCCCGAGCAAGGTACACTGGCTGCCCACTGCTTCACTGAGTGAATGGGTTAAATGCAGAGAGGAATTTCCCCACAGGGATCAATAAAGTATTATCATTATTATTATATTGATGGACAACATGCTTCATATTGTATGCGACTCAGCTCTTTGCCTAATAACACTGAGTTTACTCAACAACTCTTAATATCTCTGATTACAATGAGTACCTTTAAACTCTGATGGATATCATTAAACTGTTGCACAGGCCTGCTTCTCTAATGTGCCACTAGAGTTTTAGGTGATCTAGCTTTAGCCGATGCTGTTGAAATTTTATACACAAAAACCAAAATAATGGAGTATCAGTTGTAGAAGTTGCCTAGTGACAGAAATAAAGTAGTTTGAATTAAAGTTGAATGCTAAAGTGTTTGATAATGTAGATGGGAGATGGACAAAAAGATTTCAGTGCTCTAAGTATTAAAAACTGCAATTTAGATTGATGCTGCACATCAAAAATCATTAAAGAACCCAATAACCTGTGCGAAGACATTTTGCAGTCCACATTAATGCTTTTATGCGGCATTGAACTGTTATTGCACCTTTCAGGCTGTCGTATTGAGGTGGTGGCATCACCTTACCTGGGCCTGAGTTCTCAGTTCACTGCAGGGGTGCCGCTGGCGCCCCTGAGCAGTGGAAGTGCACATTGAGCCATTTGGCGTCACGGCGATGCCACACACGAGTCTCCTCAGACTGGCAGGAACGCGGCCGTCCCTGACCGTCTATGTACTGCGTCAGACGAATGTAGGCGATGCAGGCGGCATCCTCGCCGATCAGATGGACGTGGGGGTTGAGGATGGTGGTGTGCACCGGTTTGCTGTTTTTACTCAGAACTATGATGGAAAAATGCAAAATGCATTAACTTAATTTGTAAAGGTAGAATTGACACATTGTAGTGTTTATGGCTTTAATGTCCCAGCTGCATTTATTCCATATATTTTTATTAATTTAATATTTTCTTTAATTCATTGGATTCACCACTTCAAAACACTGATGATCTGCTAGATTTTAGATTGTAAATTGGACAAATGTTGTTATTAAATTAAAAGAAAAGAGAAAAAGAGGAAGCAAAGCTTGCAGATTCTACAACTTTAAAAATTTATTGCAGTCTTAAATTAGAGGGTAGAGAGATCCAACATGTTTGGTTACATTTGACCATTAAATGAAAACTTTAGTAAATGAACATATCACTGTAGGCTAAACTCTTGTTAGCAAATGCCAACTATATTGCCCCTGTGGATTCAAAGGGCTCAAGAACTGAAGGAAAAATCCACTAAAGTAACTTACGATTCTCAAAGTAGAACTTGTGAAAGTCCATTCCCTCGACCAAGTTTCCAAGGGCCTCCGGTTCAAAAGAAGTTAGTCCTGGATCACAGATTCTCCTGTGAGGAAAAATCAATCAAGAGTATCCTCACGTGAACAATGACAAAGAGTAAAATCTGCAAATGTGACCAAAAAATAAAAGGAGAAATTCATAGTAATCTACAGCACTGTGAAAAAGTCCTGAGCTGTCTCTAATTTCTTGCTAGGAAAATGGGCTCAATCTTTTACATGTTTAAACATGTACAAAAATGCAGCGTATAAGGCAGAAACAGAGTTTGTATAAGCTTGAACAACCTAAAGTCAATATTTGGTATGACCACCTTTACTCTTTAACATAGCCTGAACCTTAATGCAAGCTTTCTTGCAATTTCTCCTGGAATAGTTCTCCAGGCATCTTGAAAGAAACTTAAGGCTCTTCTTTGGATGTTGGCTGCCTTTTGTACCTTTCTCTGACAAGGTGATCTCAAACTGCTTCAGTGATGTTGAGGTCCAGGCTCTGGGGAGGCCAATCCATAGCTGAAAGTGCTCCATAGTGTGTTTTCTATTCAGGTATGCTTTTACTGCACTGACAGTGCAAATGAAGCTGTTGCCAATCAGATACTTTCCCGATGGAAATACATGGTAGATCAGACTCTGATGGCCTCACTATTGAACCTCTTTCCTAACCTCCTCCATTCATTCTGATGACAAGTTGAACCAAAAATGTCAAATTTGGATTCATAGTAAAGATGAGGCATCTCTCAGGTTCTGTGTCAGGTCTTTCAAATACTGTTCATCTCTTGTAGATACATTTTTAAGTTTGCCACTTCTTGTTTTTGTCCAACACTTATCAATCTTTTATGGACACACTGCACACCCTTCTGAGATGCAACACATTTGCAGCTAATAGCTCTTTGTGCTAATAGCTCTTTTTTTTTATTCTTGTGTAACTATGTTATTGATGGCATTTTCCTTAAATTCAACACAAGAAATGGGAACAAACTGTATTTTTGTCACCTGCTGCTATAAACAAAGTGCCTAAAGATAAAATTTTCAGTTGGTTCTCTGCTAAGTTGTCTGTGTAGACACTTCATATGTGAATGATTCACAAGTGAGTGTTAAGTGGCTTAATACAGCAAGGAAAAGCCCCCACCCCCCAAAACATTCCTTTCAAAACGGTCGCATACTGGACTGAAAAAAGCATCTAAGCTTTGAAAGACCTCGAGACAGCCTGAAGAACTATTGCTCAATTAGTGGTACTAGCTCAAAACTTTAGCACAGAGCTGTAAGAGTACTTGAACACTGATGACACACAAAATACTATTGATTTATATATAAAAACTTACGTGTAAGCCTCAAAATCGCCATTGTTGATGGCTTCAATCAGCTGTTCAGTCATCTTTATTATCTCCTGTTTACGAGCTGCAAGCAGAGAGAGGAGGAGGTGGTGGGAAGAGGAGGGCGGGCACACAAGAGGTCACAGATTGTCAGGGATCATTTGGAGGCTGAACATGCACATCCACGTCGCATGCTTTCCCTCAACTTACTGCCTGACATTTGAAATAAGCTCTACACACGGGAACACCGCCTCTGGTATAAATGACAGTGACATTTAAGGTCACCCAAACACATCACATACTTCAATACTGAACACAGAATCAAGAGTATTTGAAGCTGTATGCAATGTTCAACAGGCCACTGAACCCTGAAATCTCTAAAACAAACACCTAAGCTAACTTCTCTCGACTGAAGGAATTCCAAAAATATTTCACAAACAAAACCGATCATTTACTACAGTTTTTGAATTTGAGAACACCAAAAAATACTGCACAAGGTTAATCATCATCAAAAACACCAGTTATTAAACTGAATCTGTAGCAGAGATGATCACAAAGCCACTAACTCCATGTACGCACTCACAGCGTAATCAGCAGAGATTTTCACACACCAGACTTTATGGATTCTCATGTTGTAAATGACATCAGCTAACATGCAGCAGCTAAGCCAGAACGTCCAGCAAAACTCAGACCTGCATGTCCATAAAGTCTTCTGTCAACAAATGACGCACAGTTTGAACAAAAGGCTTTCGGAGCCTTTGCACAAACACACCAAAACCTGCCTGTCACTTACTCTGCTGCAGGTTGCTGCTGCCTGGGGGGGGTGAAAGAGTGAACTCTGGTGCAGGACACAAGCTCTGAGCTGGGCTGGGCTGAGCTACAGGAACACTGGGGCTGCTAACAGCCTCCTGCAGGGGACCAGCTGCAGGTAGATACAGTCATCCCGGTAAAATAAGGTTATATACATGACTTTGCAATATATGAAATAGTGGGTTGAAGAAGTTGGATACAGATATAGTACAGAAGGGAAGCAGTAAACTGTAGTTATATTAGAGCGCCAGTAGATGGCAGCACAGTAGGGCTGGAAATGGTACAAGCGCCGGTGATGGCTCGAAGAGCTAATATTCCTATTCATGTGTCGCTGTTTTACCGCCATAATGTCTTGTGTTGCTTGTTTTATTTTGGTCTTGAAATATTGTTGTCTGGTGTGGCAGGAAAAGGCCAGAAAGGTCAGAGCTGAGAGGCGAATCAGGTGAACTGCAGCTGACTTACAGGTGAGCGGTGGGCACTGAGGAGACGGGGTCTGCGCCTGCTCCTCAATAGTGCTGGACTGTGTTAACCCTGCACTGTCTGTACTGGTAGAGTCACTGGTGGCCGCTGCTCTCATCACAGGACACACATACAGAAACATGCTGATTGGCAGGCCACAGGGTGTTCCTAAAATCTGAGAGGAACTCATCATTTGTCCATCCATTAATCCACCTTAAACTCACTGGCTGCCAGTGTCAATCACATCTTTGAAAGGTATGCAATTCTAAGCCTCACGTAAACCAAAGGAAATCAGCAAATCATCAAGTTTATTGAATGCTATACTGCAAAATGACTTCTCTATTAGCTGGCTAAATGTTTTGGCACTACAAGCTATTGCTGCGCATATTATCACACAACGCAAGATAAAAAGAGTGACACAAAGAGCTGATCTGCAACATAGAAACCAGCTGCACAAACCAGAAACTACAAAGAAACACAAGCTGGACATGACAAACGCGCTACACTTGTGCTCTGAAGTGAGCGCGCTTTCAGCATTAAGACACAGCAGCCTGATGTCTAATTTCAGAGATTAATTTTGAAATGAGAAAGATCACACACAACACAACCTTCAACAACGGAATTTATTACTGGCCTCAAATGTGCAGCAAATACCAGGACAAAATGGCATACGATTCTGCAGCAACGGTTTAATTACAGTTGGTTTTAGGAGACTGCAGCACAACTAAGTTTAAAGTGAAGAGTTTTAGTTCATCGTGTTGCAGAAGATTGGAAATCTGAACACAATCTGCTTGATATATCTTATTTGTTCTTTATCTTTAAGGCCTTTCCTGTTTTCTTCTTGTGTTTTGTGTTAGACACAAGCTCTTCTTACTGTTCACTTGAAGCACTTAAAACCACAAGTCAATTTTACCATAGTCACACATCACTTTATTCTACGTATTTACGCATTTCTATCTATACTCTATTCACAACTCCAGCCAATTTAATATGCATGTCTTTGTCCGGATTACCAGATGGAAACACAGCAAGAGCCCGGAGATTCAACCCCAGAATGTTCTTGCTGTGAAGGGATGGTGCAAACCACTGCGCACAACCTGAAGATTTAACATCCAGCCTTGTAGACAAAAGAGCTAACACTAATCAAGCAGATTCTTTCATCCAACAAATTATAAAAGCATTCAAACTCAGAGATAGACAATAGAGACATGATAAACAAAGGCATCTTGATTGCATGTTAGTGATGCTTTTTAAGATCAAGTGGTAGTAAATCCATGAACATCGCCTTAAGTAACAGGATTAACTCCTTTCTGGTAAGCTGCAGGTAGCTCTGTGCTACTTCTTTCAACTGAGAAACCTTAAAAGGTCATCCCTGAGGCTGAAGATAGCTTAATTAAAGGCTTAAGTGGTGTTTGATGGCAGCATACACACACTTACGCAAACAACAATCGAAATGAGGCAAAGATACCGTCACGTGGAACACACAACAGTGAGCTTTGGAGGTGTCATTACCAAGGGATCCTTTGTTTGGACTTATTCAGATGATGATGTAATTACTGTAAGAGCAGAATACTCCTGTTCTCTACACACAGCAGTGTTTACTCTCAGTCATTCTTTCTAATCCCTGCCGCAGATCCATGAGGTACTGCTCACCAAAGCCATGGCTTTCACTTTCTAATACAACTGTGATTAAAAGTCACAACGGGCAGAACTTTAAAGTGATTACAGCATCTTTCAAAACATTTGCAGATAATCCTCCAGAAAAGACAAAAAAATTACTTTGAAGTAATTAACGTTAGTTTCATTTGTTGTTTGTAGAACAATCTATCCCAAATAAATGGTAGGACTGCAAACCTTCATCCTGCTTTGATATTTAACTTTCTTATAGCTCAGTCACTTAAGTAAAAATACGAACCTTGCAACTAAGAAGAAGAAAAAAAGATGGTTCATTGCACTGAATTTTATTTGGCAACTGATTACCCGTATGATTGCACAGGTCACCTGGTGGGATGCTTCTGACTCAGACCGACTGCAATCCTTCTCAGGACAGATTAGTAAATGTTTGTATATAATTTCCATCTGATTCACAAACAAACATTGTCATCAATCTGAGTCAGTCAGCATCAATGACCACAACTCATCTGCGGCATGGCTTTTTACAGCAAGGACCCAAATCAACTGGTTGCCAAATGGTTGTATTCTGGTTCTAATGCTTTATAAAAGCAAGGTTGCAGTTAAATATCTGTCCTGGAGCAATACATCTCTCTTTATGGAGAAATCTTCTGAGTATAAGTAGTTAATGTGAATTTCTGTGTGTAGGAAGCAGCAGATTCGTGCCGACTTGTCACCGTTAACTCCCATACCATCACAAGCAGACTGCATTTAATTGCCAACCTGACATTATTCAATCAGGACTGACTCCTTTGTCATTTCATTGCCGTTCTGATGCACCAAAGTTTCTTTGACGACTGCAACTGACTAGTCACACACCTGGACCCCGTCTTATAGCATCTATTTCAACGCCAACAAGCTCACAAGTTCACATGCTTGCAATATTTTTGGTTATTTTCCTTAGTGTGAGTGCAGCATTGAGGACAAGGCTCGCCCATTAGGCCCTCCTACAGGAATTAGTCGAGACAACAGAAAAAGCATATTATCTGGCATAGCAGTACTGTTTAAGTCAGTCAACATGCACAGCACAGCGTTCAGACGTAGCGTTTCTTTCCTGCAATGCTCCTCCAACTCCAAAACGTACTGACTATCCCAGCCTGAAGTGCTCTGACGGAAGCTTTTTGTAGTGGAAAAGCAGAGTTGACAGATTCCTGAAAGCTCTACCTAGAGGACATGCATCACCTTAACATAAAGCGAGGAAATAAATATTTTGTCTTTTTTTTTTAATCTATCTGATCTGGATTGGATGCAAAGTGAACCAATGCATGCAGAGTAGGTGAAAGTTGGACAAGTACCTTTCCTACCTTTCATCTCCTCCTCTTCAATGTTATTACAGCTCTCAGTGGAGCCCTGTCAAACACAAAGGGGTGAGACAAAAAGAGAGGTGGATGGAGAGAGGAGGAGTGGGTGGAAGAGGAAAAAGTTGGATAAGGGAGAGGTGGACAATCATCTTTTAATTTGTAGCTGAGACAGGTTTGGGATGCTTTAGACGCCTATAAAAACACAGAGACAACCTGATGGACAGATGGACGGGTACATGACTCCCTCCCAGGAGCACAAACCAGCCAGAACAGCAGCGAAGAGAAGCGCAGAGAGCCACACATTACGGCAACGTGTGGGAGCAGTTTAAAATGAATTTTTAACAGGAAGGCGTGTGTAAGAGAAGATTAGTGCAGAACCGCTTCTCGAGAGGAAACATGCCCATGTGGCAATGTGAGAAAAGTTTCAGTGTACAGGAAGTAGTGCAACACCATCAGCATTTGAATATGTAGTGACACTGGTATTTAACAAACGTGTGTGCACCAACACAACAGTGAAAGCTGTGCAGCACTTGGTTCCTGTTTTAGTAAAGAGTCTGTTTGTGCGTGTAGGATTTTCTCTTTCACATAAGGAGTAGTAGTAGGGTGCCATGAGTATTTGCAAGTTTGGAAAAGGCAATGAAAAGTTTGTAGTCTGTCAATATCAGGTGCTCTGAGGGGAAAAAAACTGAGGATCAACTAAACCATCTCAAAGGGAAGCAGATTGAAAATAATAATAAAAAAAAAAACAACTATGAAAATATCAAAGGTTGTATTCCTGTGTTCTTACATAAGCAGATTATCACCTTAAACATGAAGTGTATAATTATTTTAATGGTGGTGTATGCAGAAATATTAGAGAAAATCCTCCACGAGTGTTAGTAGTAGTGGCTGGTGGCTTGAGGCTGGAGTAGAAGCAGCTTACCTTGGTGCCGTCTGCTGGGTTGTGTACAACAGTTGTCTGGGCTTCCTGGGGGGAGGTAGGAGACACTTTACCATGCAGGGAGTGTATGATAGGGAGGGGGTGGGCACCAGCAAAAGATGCCAGGGAATATCATGACGACAGACGCATGAGGGCACACCAAAACAAAGCACAGTGCAGAGGCTGTGGAACATTTATGGTAATAAAAATCCATGATTGTTGATGTCAAGGCGCTCAGTATCAGTCTGTTTCCCCATTCACCAGCACTGTGGCCTACAGGACTGTTTTAGAACCTCCGAAATGGATGAAAACAGCCATGAACACAGCTATACACATATCCACCACCAGCCAAGGCCATGACTGAGGAGGAGGGGTTTGCAATTTGTAAACCATATTACAAAAACCTACACATAGCTATAGTGACTTTAAAGCTAAGCTAGTAAATGGATAAATACTAGATAATATTTCACATCTCAACCCTCCATCCCATGTGGGCTGAAGACTGGTTTAATGGTGAATTGTGTTTGTGCAACAACTCCTCATCCCCAGCCTTGACCCTGTGACATAAACATTTAGCACAAAGCAATTCAAGAGCTCAAGTACTGGACAGTGTGGAAAACAAACCCACGGTATCCTGGTTTAGTCAGTCAGGAGCACTTGCATGATCTCCACCAACCCTGGACCCAACTTTTAGAAGATGCAGCCCCTTCAGTGACGTATGGGATTATGCAGAATTTAAAGTATTACAAGTAATGGCAGCGAGACGACAGTCCCAGGTTGTAAACTCTTATGGGGACTGGTCCAGTTGCTGGGAAGGCAGTCTGTGCTCTATAAGAATCAAATATTATTTATATATATATATATATATATATATATATATATATATATATATATATATATATAAATACAAATGCATTCTTGCAGATTAAAATAAAAATACTGATGCTGTTATGTTTGTGTGGTAAATGTCGTACATAAATGATGGAAGCCTTTTATAAAGCTTTAAACTGAGGATTTTGACTGTTGAGATCTGCTGTTTTGAAACTGGAGAGTGTGGGCTGGCTCTGACAAAAAAAGGCAAGCTAAGGTAAGATAAGTTTACCTTCTTTTTAACATTATTTGGGACTAAATTTAGCAAAAAAGGTCTTATTTGTTTTAATGTAATCTTTATTTTTACAAGTAATCCCACTGACATTCAGACAAGCATGACAAAATTACAACAATTAAATACCAAATCTTTTTTTTACTATGTTAGATTCAATAAGACTAAAAGCTAGCAATAAAGACTGGAAATATCTTGTTAAAGAAAACAAACAGTATGAAATGACATTTTGAATTTATAGAGAAAGTTAATTACTGGAAACATTCTTAAGTCTTCAAAACGCCTATTTGTGCTAGATTTTGTTACTTAGATGTTTTGGTTTAGTCTTATGCTAGGCTTAAGACATGATAGGCATGATACTTATGTCAGGAGACAGAAAGTTTTTGTATTAATTAGAAATGAAGTACACATTCAGTGCACATTTCCTTGTCGTGTGTTATGTTGCCATCGTTTCCATTTAACCAACCTGAGACAAACATCATACAAACTCTTGTATGTTGTATAAATGACTCGATCCCACAAACACAGGGGCTGCATCCTCTTGCAAAAATATGGCTTGTTTTTCATTTGTCAACTCAGGCTGCTGTTTTACCCAGAAGCCCCCATCATTTACCATTCAGAAATTGAAGAGCAATTTGTGAAAGGTCATCTTTTGATGTAGAGGCAATAACCTCCACTTCAGAGGCAAAGCATCAACAAAGCTCTGGTGACCTAGTTGAACACACAAAGGAGTCACAAGGATGTGGTTGAGCAGAACTTGATTGAAGTGTCTGCTGTTGTACTGGAAAATGAAAGTCATTTGTCTACCTGTCAGGCACCGGGTAAATATATGAAGGTGTGTCCACGGAGGTATGGGTAAAACACAAGCCAGGAGAGACAAACTCAAAGGGGCAAGCCAGTCATTTAATTTTAAAGTCATCAAATTCACCGCCAAGATCACAGTTTGTGTTCGAAACGGAAGCAGAGACGCAGACAATGATCGATGAGACAGAGGACAAGGAAAAGGTTTTACTTAATATGGGAAGCGACAAAAAGATTATGAGGGGATAGAACTAAACGATAAGAAGATGGGAAACAATGAAATGATGCTATTAAAAGCAAAGAAACCAAATAGAGATGAGGTACCATTGGTGCTGAAGATGACATGCTGCTGTCTTTGGTGCTGCTGCTGCTTACTACACTGTTTTTACTGTTGTTTCCCTGCGACTGGGGCAAAGAAACACAACACAGAGTGACTCCCACTCCTCCCACTAAACCATGAACCAAGCTATGGGAATCATAGGTGGAATAAAGGAATGGAGCCATTACACGGACTATACGCTGCACAGTCAGGGCAAGAGCTGTATGTGCAGATGTTAAACTTAATTTATTTATCTGCACCTTCCTATCTTTGCATTTTAAAGGGCAGGTGCAATCATCAGTATTTCTGCTCTGCATGTAGTTTTAACGTTTCTTTTCATGATCATAGAACTCATAGATACAAAGTAACCAAAACAAAATATTTTTATGCCTTTAATAAAATTGTGAATTGTTAACAGAAAAGTGCATTTTAACAATAAGCATATATTAAGGGCGAATGACTTATTTTCTTCCCCAGCACTTAAAAAAATGTGAATCATTTGCTGAGATAGAAAGAGAAATCAGTCTGTATCTAAAGCGAGCTCAGCAGTCCAGGTCTGTGCATGCAGTGAAAGGCCTTGGGTAGCAGGTTTTTCTCTATTGTGTGAACACATGCAACAGATATGTGGTTTAAGCTGTTTTTCCCCTTCATTAGCTCACGCAAAGATAACAGTAAAGCCTATTTTACACACAAAACTACTTAAAGGATCATCTTGAACAGATCCTATTTATGGCTTTGAGTTTTAAAAAGTGAAATCTGTCTAAACCTTTTTCAAATGTTGGCTGCTAATATAAAAAACACTCACAGCAACATTTAAATTTTAATTTTAAAGAAAACAAAATACAGCGGCCAACGATACCCCCTCAGCCTCCTAGTGGATACACGTGTTGTATCAATTTGAAAATCATACATTGCCTTGTTCTCAAGTTATTACATGGCATTAAGGTCGAGGTCACAACTTTTTTTAGTAAATACACCTACGGTGGAATTTAAGCTCCTGTGTTTTTTCATTCTGGAGTTATTGCATTCAGGAACTTTGGTCCTGCCCGCACGGCAGGATGACGATAATACAACATCAGCCTTTTACAGCTGAAGGAAGGTTTAATTTTAAAAAATATGTTCTGAATTCATATTTCTGTTTAGCTATGATATAGGTAGTACAAAATGTAATTAAAATGACATTGGCTGCACTCTTGGAGAATCTACTAATATAATTAAAGTCATGAAGTGCAATCCAAGCTAGGAGACACATTTACAATGCGTTTCTTACTTCACTGTGGTGATTTGTGCAAGCCATAAAGAAACGTTCTGCAAAACTCGCCAAAAATTAGCTTTTGTAAGCAAAAACAAAACAAAAAACAAAACAACCAGGTACAGTAAAAAAATTATTCAGCAGGCAGAGAGGGTATGACAAAAAGATGGTGTTGATTGCATTATGGAAAATGTAGGATCTATGTGTTTAGAGAGCTTAAAAACCATAAGGACTACACGTTTGGATATTTCTGTCCTTTTAAGCATATTTCTGTCTTGCTTACGAGTTAACATAATTTTTCACTCGCTTGCTCCTAAAAGCTGTAGTAATGTTTCCGCTGGATGACTAAGATATAGGTTATGTTACAGCTGCAGACTGAGGCTGGAATGTATGATGTGAACAAGAGAACACTGTTTCAGCTGGACTCTCCTTTTGGCCTCGAGCTAACTGGAAGGAAAGGGGAATACAAATATTCCCACAGGAAAGTTGAGAGGTGTGGACGAATGGATTACGTCAGTGAAAGATTAAGGCCAAAGTGCTGGGAGTTTTTAGCTGTTTTTCTGCAACTCTCAGAAGAGCAAATTACCCCAGTGTGACTTTAAACAGTATTTTGGCAGTCTCTGAGGCCTACTAGGAACAACTTCTAACAGAATAACTAATGTGCAATGCTGACACCATCAACAAGGCAGATTACAGATTTGACATCTTTTACTGCATTTCAGGGCTGGAGGAGAAACATTTCTCATGAATAAGAAACATTTAACTTTCAAGAAGTTCAAATATAAAAAATATATTTCCACCTGCAATCATGACAGCATTGTGGAGCCACTTTGTTTGGACCTAATTGATCAAGGTCATGAGCCGACATGTAGCCTTGTTCCTCTTTCTTTAAAAAACCCCATATCTGTTAACTTGGTGAATCTGAGCACTTCAGTGCTATTAAAACAACTTGAGCAGAATTTGGAATAGAAAAGCACAGAAACACAAACATGAGGTCCTTTTAAGATTATTCCCCCCCCAAGCCTCCTCAAAAAGGCTGTTTACCAGAATCAAAATATTCAGAACAGCATGTTATTAATGTCTGAAAATGCTAATTAGGCCTCAAACCGAGATATTTCTTAGTACAACCTGCAATCTTGAACCTCAGTTTCCATCTACAAAAATAAACAAAACTGTGTAGTACTTTTCTTTTAATAAAGTTTTATGTTCTTTTGAAAGGGTAACGTCTTTTGGGAGAGATGAGGATAAACTGGACTTTGTATTTAAAGCAGCTAAAGCAATTATTTTGTTATGTTTTCCACAGATATGCAAACCTACCACTAATAAATGTACACTATTAACTAGTTTTGTATCACTTTTACTTTGGAAAATAATGTAGTGAGGGAAAAATGTAGCCATCCAAACAGATCAACAGACCTGAAAAATAAGAAAACAATCTTTTTACTTGATTATTTTATATTCAGAATTTAGAAGCTCACACTTTCTCTAGCTCATATCGGAGAATTTATCTGCAGGTGACAAAGACAGCCGTTTTATTTACGGTAAAAAGGGGAAAGAAGAATTCACTTAAATGAAACATAATGAGGGTACGATAAACATGCAACAACTGAAAAAAAGAAAAATGGTGGTATCTTGAGATTAGCAGGGATTCAGTTGTCCCACGGTGATGGTCAGGTATGAAGCGAAAATGCAGATCCATGGGTCAATGAGTCGCACATCAGAAGGGGGTAACTGGATAGTGAAGAGCGTGTGTGTGTGTATTATTTCTTTAAATGGTTTTGGTGGCGCTTCCAGAGGAAGGGAATGCAAGGATGTTGTATGAATTTGGAAAAATCCAACAAAAATTGCCATAAACGACCCCTAAAGCATCTCTGCACAAAAGGAAAAAAAAATGAAACAGAGAGGGTAAAGGGAGAGCTGGACGGGCAAAGACTCGCAAAGAAGACGGACAAAAAAAAAGTTAAAAAAAAAAAAATGAACAAAAACGACAGAGCCGATCTCACCATCAAACAAACACTTGAGCTGGACTTCCTTTTCTGACAGACAGCAATGGAAAAGAGGAGGGAAAAAAATAAGGATTCATCGGGAACTAATCAAAAAAGACAAAAAGGTGAAGCTGCCAGATTGATCCCAGAAAGATAGTAAAAAACAAAACAGCTGCACAAGCTTACACAGGAATAAAGATGAGATAAAGGGATTCAGAAAAATCTGAATCAGCTGCAAATAAAAAGGGGGGTTAAAAAATAGAAAAAATATTGGAAATTATTTTATTGGTGTTCAATAACTGGTTGTGCATTTTCTAATGTTTAAGGGTTTAGTTACTGTTTAAGTTACTGTATGTAATGGGAGTTTTGTTTTGCCCTTGGTGAGTACGGCAGTTCATTGCATGCACTGACGCTGACTGTTGATCAAAACAAAAATCGCTGTGAGTCAAAGAAAAGCGGCTGGTTAAAAACACCATTTTAAAAGCTTTTTAATCTTTAGGTAAGCTCGTTAGATCTACTTTAATCTCAATGTGAGTTAACTGATTTCTTATGAACATAATCAAGTACCTAGTTCATTTCTAAAATAAATCCTATCCCCCTAAGTCACAAAAATCTTTAAAATATATTAAACAGACTTTAGAAAAAAGACCATGTTGCACCAGAGCACAGAGGTGATCTAATTGATCTTGTTCCATCATATCACAGTTAAAAATGGTCTCAGACAGTAATTAGGGGGACAGACCAAAAAGGAGATAAAGATAAGGAGAGTAAGTTAAGTACATAAGTCACATTAAGAAAACCCTCATGGGTCAGAGAGCTTACCTTCACACCGTCCGACTTTTTGTTTAGTAAGGTTTTACACGCTGAAAGAAAGTGAGAAAAGATGATGAGGACGCAGTTTAAGGGGGACAGCTGTCCAATCAACAGAAGAGCTGAAATCACTCAGTCAGCATGACAAAAGACGGCCTAAGAGTTTATCAGGTTTGACAAAACTGACTTCACATTGATATTTCTAACAGCAGAGCTGTTGTATGATGGACGATCCCATCAAAAAGTTTACTTTATGAACCACTGTGGATAAACAGGGAATTAAAGAGACTTCAGTAGTGATGATACAGACAAAGCAAAATGATAACGTGAAAATCAAAAACACAACTTGTTGGCAAAATTGAAATCACTGTATAAAAACAGACACATCGAGGTAGCCCCATTCATAATTATTTTTCATTATAATGTACACTACACTGACTATGCAGATTGTTTTGCCCAGTAACGTGCAAGTTCCGCATTTTATTTCCACTGCATTGTTACAGTTTGTACACCAAGATTGTAAAATTTATTTAGTTAAAAAATTAAATGTCAGTAATTCACAACTATTGCATGGAGAATCCAAATTCTAAAACAGTAAAATCATTAAAAAATTTATACAGGGAAACAATTAAAAAATTCAAAAAGGTGATTCTGATTGTGAGAGCAGGTCAGCATTACGAGTTCCTAGTAAAACCACATGTTAATTTTCTGAGCTTTAAAGCTCATTTTAAAGTTGGTTTCATTTGTTTATGGTACTGTGTGGATTTCTGGCTCAACCATAATTTTGGGTCCAATAATCCTCTAAACTGTCAAAATGTTAAACAATAAACACTTTTTGTTCACTTTCCACAGTAATAACATCAGTTTCAGCTCAGTTCATAACACTTCTAATATTTCATATCCTGCTCTAGTGTTTGATTTTATTTGTCTGCTTTCAGGGGGCAAATGAGAATTAATACATGACTAAGCTTATGAATGAGTAAAAGAGCTATTTTTTTTTATCTTTACCTTGTTTTTTGTTGAAACAAGTAAAATATACATATATATGTTTAATGTCAATTACAGAACTGCTGATAATTTATTTAATAAGATTGCTTTGGCCACGTCAAATGCCACCTTCATCCCTATAATCTAGTTTATGTTAGGAGGCATGTATGTGAACCTGAAAACCTGACCAGACAGTTTTAACACACAAATGACACCACTCCACCTGACAAAAAGGAAACGTAATAAAACACATGCATTAACACACAAACACTCACTAAAAATAAACATTTTACCAACAATCATTTGTCTTTGAGCCATGTTCCAATGATTCACCCTTACCTTCCATTCAAAAAGAAGGAAGGATGGCAATGAAAAAGGTAAGAGAACAGTAATGTATTTAATATCTGCATCTTAACATCTGAACTGAAAGGTGACAACTGCAGGCAACACCTGTCAGGCTGTTACTGCGCGTTAAAAGGCATTCTTTAATCATTTTCACAGCGGTGATGGTTCATGCAGTCATCAAAATGTCTGGCATGCAACATCAACTTCAAAGTCTTCCTCATAAAAGGAGCCGAGTGGTGCTTTCTCAGCAGAAACCTTTAACTTCAGGATGTCATCTGTACAAATTCAAGTCTGATTTCTTCACTGTAACACTGTATGTGACAACACTGAGTCTTGTTAAGTGAAGAAATTTGACAGTTGGAATTGAGCAAAAAAAGGGAAAGTCATTAACATTTTATCGGCAAAGCATCCTCTTGTTAATCAGACTGTTTTTTCCTGTATGACCAGCTTTTAAAGGGGACCCATTACACTTTTCCTTATTTTCTGTTACTTACATAATGTTGCAAGGGTTCTTATGAAACGTGGCACATCACTTGTATCATCAGCGAATGTACAAGTGAGCTCTAAGCACTTTAAATTTGGTTTTGCATGATCTCAAAGAGTGTGGATATTCCTATTACAGTAATCTCTACTTTTGAATATAGCAGCCCCGCCTACCTGCTGTTCAAACTCCTGTTTGTGAGGTGCAACCAATCAGAGGAAAGCAGTGTTAAAGCTGCTAGCTTCAGTCAAATGATGAACTAAGTGTCCTCTGTATAAGATTAAGGAACTTTTAACTATGAATTCCAAAAATAAAATATACAGCTGAAAGAAAAGCTTAATAAGTCCTCTTTAAGCAAGCAGCCAGCACTGTCATATGACCCACACGTGTTAAAGGTTCAGTATGCTTCAAACAAACTAATTAGTTTGAGCATGCCTGAAAACAAAACTGTCCTGAATCATCACCCTCAGAGGTAGAGCTAAAGGTTTGCCACTGGAGAACAAGATGTAATCTCTTAAGTAACGTAAAGGTTTATTGGGAGTTAAGGGAGATTTTAACTAAATGAAAAATCATTAGCTGCAAATGTGATCTGTCTTAGTTAAAAAATATCAGTAATGTGAAACCACAAACCAAAGCCATCCACGTGCTGATACCCCACTAAGCGATATCGCTGTGTTTGTGTTAATATATATCTGCATAATGATGACCTGATAATGGCATAAGCACTTTGTTTGAAGCAAACTGTTTTTTTTTCCTTTTTAGTTGTATTTGCTCAAACAAAAACAAGAGCAGGCAGGAGAGAGGAGACAAAGAAAATAGTTAACACAGGACACTTTGCATTCTGTTTATCCAGCTTCCCATGCAGGTTGGCAAACTGCACTGTACGCTCATAAACATGCTTGGCTGGCTGTTGGCGCCAGAGCCATGCCAAGGGAAGGTTGCAGCGAGCACAGGCAGGCATCGACTGGGCATCAGTACTGTGGATCCAGATCAATTTGAAGAAGGCAAAGCTGCAAGAGTTCCGAGTTAAATACTGGAATTTCTGTTCATATTGGTAATATAAATGGCGATGCAGCAGAGAAAAACAACCTGTGATATTTGTGCTAATGCAAAGATATATAACCTGAGCTTTGCTTGGTGACAGCTGGGGTAGTTGGAAGAAGGTCCGAGGGTCATGCTGGGTGTCATTTAAATGGCTGTTGTGTTCGACACAGGAAATTAAATATCCAGTCCTTGAGAGGTGGTCTGTTTATTAGACCATTAGGAAGCCCAGGAGTACTGAAAGGTCAGTAGCTGAGCTTCATCTGCGGCTTTTATTTATATGTTTGTCTGTGACTGTAAGATGCCCCAGTGCAGTGATGACCACATAAACGTGATCCATCAGTGTGCAGGCAGCAGGTGGTTGTGGTGGTGGGGGGAGGGGAGGGTTCAAGCAGCCCAGGCCACATGCCAAAAACCTCAGCACGAAGCTGGCAGTGCCCGACTCCAACACCCCCTCTAGCAAACGTACCTTCCTGAGCCATTGCGGCTGTGCTGGTGGTAGCGGCAGGACTGGTGTGCTGCCGTCCCACTATTAGACAAAGAGGAATTCAGTGCGCTACTGGGAGAGAGACCCACTAAACCATGAAAATCTCCTTCTTTTTTCTTTAATAACTTTTTGTGCTTCCAAGAGACCTGCTTACTGTTTTTGACATTTTAATTTAATCAATAAAATGATGTAATACCAAACTTCATTTTTATTAGGATGAAGTGAAGCAACAGATGGGAAAATCTTGTCAGAAATAAAATGTCTGAGCCCCAACTTACTGATTTTACTTCTTTGTTTATTCTACAGTGAATAAACAAGCCTAGGCTTACGAACAAAGCATTTCAGAGGTCTGGCTGGTCTGCTTACTTCAGTCTGGATCAGTCTTAGCCTTTACAAAGTAGATGGACATAATCCAATGGAGCTGCTTTGCTTACATGAAGGCATATAAACACAGGGCCGATAGCATTAGTGCATTAGCTTGCTAGTCCATTGTCCAGCCCGCAAATTGGTTGTTCAATCAAAAGTGCACTGTGATCAAACTGCTTATGAGGATGAAATCCAAGCCAAACCCCTGAAGTGCAAAATCAAATCCAATCGGTGTGGCTAAGGGAAGAAGATGGTAGACTGGAGATACAGTAGCAGAACAACAGTGACATGTATCACTTGGCTTCTATGAGAGATAGGCTCCGGAAAGAAGTGCGCTCCTACTGAGTGTTGACAATTTTAAACTAACTACAAAAGCTCACCTGAAAAGTTCCTGGACACGAGCATCGTAGTGAGGATAGCTCCCTAGAGTCAAGGCAAATAATATACAAGATTATAAGCATAAGCTAGTGAGTTATGTGTATGTTTAACTGTGTTCGTGCTTACTTTAAGCTTCCTTCTGGCATTGAACTTGCGCAGACATTCCACAGTCTCTTGACGGTGCATCATGGAGGCCACAGTGGATCGTTGCTTTAAGTAAAGAGGAAAGGGCAACATTAAGTATATCACTGTTACACCGTCAATGCCACTTTTTTAATAACTTGTCCATTTTTATACTGGTAAGACCTAAAGTTAGGGGTGCAGCCATATTGGACAGACAGGTATTCTTACACAGGCAGATGTACCCAGTCACTGTCTGCTAGGCCTCACTGTCTGCTAAGACCTTTTAATTATATCTGTGCTTTTGGAATATTTTACCGTTTATCGCATAGTTATCACCTGGTAACCACCGGTTATCAGATAAAAATGTGTATTACCAGTTGGCAGTTGGTTGTGGGAGGCTGCTTGCTATCTTTTTAAAGAAACCGGTGGCAAAGTGAGTCACAAAGAGGGTGCTGCACTAATAATCTCCTTGTGATAGCTTTGGTCACTAGCAGATTTCCATGGTCACCCAGCAGAGGATGCCTGCTTGTCTGCAAACACATGCCAACTATTCTGTAATGAAACTGGAAATGGGGACAGTTTTAGGGCTGAACGATATATCGCATTTGCGATAATATCGCGACATGATCAAGTGCAATTTTCTAACCGCAAAGGCTGCGATTATACTGCGATTATAAGGCTGTCCAAATTACTACCATATCCCAGAATTCATAGCGCGGCCCAGCCAAACTCCAGTTTCCAGCAATGGCGGCCGCTACTAAGTTTTAAAATTACTCATACTAATCTTTCTGGGTCACAAAATAAACTTTTAACATATTTTCAGGCAAGAAAGTAGTTGTGTAAACATCAAATATCTGCTCGGTTTATCAAGATATCCCATATTTGCAAAAGTGCTTCGACGTTTTCAGAGGCGTCTGCTACCCACCAGCTCGACAGCTAGCCGGGAGCTCGAGGGTTACTGATGCGGCCGAGAACGGCACAACTCCCGGCACATCATTTTCAGATCACCGCGGAGTTTCGCTGCTCGGGTTAAACGTGATATATAAGTCACTTAGACAACCTAAAAATGTTATTGTTGGGCTTTTTTCAGTGTTTTGTTTGTTCGTGAGTAAATCGGTTTGGCTGAGATTAAAGTTATTAGATTAGATAAAATAAAACTTTATTAATCCCCCGGGTGGGTTCCTCCTTGGTTTTCACACAGCTGACTAAACGTCAAACAGAAAACTTATTAAACAGAAGTATGAGACAGTCGAGAATTTACACCAGTGTCTGGTTATATTTTAGATAGCAAGAAGCAGACGGCCGAGTTTATTAAACTCCACCGAGACAGCGGTGACGCTAATCAGAACTAGACCGTCCAATTTCACGCCTTTAAACTTTAAAGGCGTGTTTGTGTGTGTGTTTATACAATTGCTATTATGTTTGCACTTTATGTGTAATGTTACTGACTGCAGAGATCAGTAAGATGTGTGTATTTTTTATTTATTAGTTTTATTTATTTAATATTATTTTTTAATTGAATGACTGTCTAGTAGTTCACAGATGTCGAAAAACTGAGTGTGGTAAAGCCACTGATTTTTTTTATGTATATTTCTGCAATCTGCACATTGTACTGACTTTCATTTTAATGTTTACACCAGGGTTCCTTGTCAGCACTTTATGCTCAGATGTTTGTAAGCTAAAAATAAACTATTGTGTATGTTCAAATATACTGTTGTGATTGAAGAAGTTAAATAAAAATGTCAGTCATCAATTCATGCATCACCTCATGTCATCATAACAGAGGTCTGTCTTCCAGGAAAGAACAGTTTAAAATTAATGTAATATAGTATTGGCCATACTATATGATGTATTGCTTGTCTTTGTTTAATAATACAGAAGACAAAGACCTTAAAAAATAATCGCATATCGCATCGCAATCGCAATATTGGGGCAAAAAAATCGCAATTAGATTATTTTCCATAATCGTTCAGCCCTAGACAGTTTCCCAACAAAGTAAAAGCCGCACCTTTTAAAACATAATGGTTTCAGCAGTAATGCACAACATTTACTCTGAAGGCAAATGTTCTCCATTTTCAGTATGCGTAGCGATTTAAGTTTCACTACCAAGTCAGTTGTTGAGTGTTTGCGTACAAGTCGGCAACTTCCACGCAAACTACTGGTGACTTTGAAAATCCACCTGCGAGAAAAGCAATTACAAGAAGGTTTTTAATGAAGCACCCTCTCTGCCAGCAACCATTTGCCAATCAGTAGGGAAATGCACACTTTTCCTTAGCGACTGGTCTCTAGGTCTCTGTGACTGAGGCCAAACCAATCTTAGCTGGTAACTTAGCACTCCACCCTCTTGTCTAAATATAGTGAATATAGAAGAGGTGGTGGTGGTGGTCACATACACCACCTTTTCTATAGCACTGACACTGAAGCATCTATGTGTAAGCATCCATCTTCTTTATAGAGCCTGTATATGTATCGTTGACTTGAGATTGAACTCACAGATATGCGATGGGACGAGATGAAGAACTGCTTTAGAAAATCTCTTTGAAAAGATAAAAACCCATGAACATTAAAATACAAGAGGAAGGGACCGTGACTCCAAAGGTGCATTCTGGTAAGAAACATTTAATCACCATTTTGAGGCTATGACAATAATGGCATTGTGTACAACTGCAACAATGAATTCTTTTTAATGCTCTACAGCTCTGATATGCTCCCCTGAGTAGCTTTTCATCAACAGGCAGGAGCAGCTCATGTGTATTCCAACTCCTCTGTGATACCAAACAGAATGAAAAAGCCTGCTTTGTCAGGGACTTATAAATGAAAACTTTTAGAAGTGGGAGCTGTAAGATAAGCCTACGGGGCTCTTACATTATCTGGGCGACTCCTTACTCAACTCCTTAACAATAAAAATGGAAATTATTGTCCTTGTGCTTTATCTGATAACAAACTACATTTATGCTGTTAAATTGTTATTGGTGTTAAAATTATGACTTGTGACTTTACAGGTCTTTTCTGAGTTCCTTAAATGTGCGTCTTGTCCAAATGTGAGACAAATAAACCCAAACTTTTATGTCTCAACCTACAAAAAGCTACAAATTCTGCTCTAGTATATAATGTCATTCTGTGCATGTTTTTAAAACTAGCCATTTGGATCAAAGATGGTGCTGTTATTCTGAATAGCTGTGTTAGAAATGAAATACAATGTAAGACAGGTGTTCCTGGGCTGTGCTGATGTAAGAGTGCTTAAGAAAGAAAAACTGTGACATGATTTGTTTAAAGCTGGCAAGAAAAACTACATAAAAAACAAAGATAAAGACAAGTGTGACTTACGCAGACCCAGGGATGCTTGAGGGCCTGGTCGGCAGTGATTCTTTTGGCGGGGTTAATCGTTAACATTTGATTGATCAAATTCTTGGCCTCAGGGGTCACTGTGTCCCACTCAGGAGAAGGAAACTGAAGGAAGGCGAAGAGCAGGAAGAAACATATCACTGAAAAACTGGTAAAACAAAAACTGATGTTTCCAAGCCATGATTAACTTGCTGTTGTTTAGCATTGATTAGACATTTCTATATTTAGCACATATTTAAAATTTTAACACTGGCATTCCAGCACAACTGAGCAATAAAAAATAAAAAAAAAACATAGTTTGCAGAGCCCGAAGAATGCTTACGCAGATACAAGATCCAAAAAAGATGGTAGTAAAAGCTTTTCTTTTAATTGACTGTGATATTTAAATGACTGAACCAGATTTCCTACAGTGTTTGCACCTGTATTTACCCAACATGTAACAGATTAGAGCTGCAAACTGTATGATCATTTAGAAGGTGCAGCTCTCTCCTCATTGTGCATGCATTCAAAGGAGGGTAGGGAAAATTTCCAGCAAAATATATTTACAGAGGCAGGTTGAGTGAATTAAGGTTGTGCAACTTGCAACTTTTAACTCTGTAGGGCAAATATCCACACCTCTCAGGACCAGGAACAAACACAAGTCATAAGCGAGGTTGTAGCAATGAAAAGTAATACTCTAATTGCAGATTTACAGACAGCTCTTATCCATTAATAAATATAACTTTGTTTGTGCTAATCAATCGTGTCCATAAATTTTTACAGGCTATGAGCAGCTGATCAATGTTACCTCATAATAACATCCACGGCATGTGAGTAATTTGTTTATCTTTAATTTGTCATATTAAAACACTATCACAACACCCCCATGAACAGATTAGGTTAAATTGGCCTTTGTTTTCTCTCTGAGGATTAATTTGTCTTGGACACAGTTGAAGGAGCAGCACACATGTACAAACAAACAACAGTTAGCACCAGAACATACGCACATAGACAGGAAACACAATACTGTACACAAAAGTGTTGCGCAGATACCCTGCAACAACAAACGGCACATACCTTTCCAATAAGATATACATGTGCACACTCCTGTGGGGAACGGTTATTTCCCTCTTATGTCTGTATATATCATTGTAGGGTCTTTACCTTATAAACAACATACAACACCTTTAGGTGACTGTTTTTGTGATTTTAAAAAAGTATATTTTGCTTGTTTCTCTTTAAAACATATTTGACTTCATTTGTTTTGGAACAGTCTTAATATGTGAAGTTGAGCAACGATTTGTCTGTCTTTGATGGGCAATTTCAGTGGTATAACAAAAGGGTGGAGTCAGCAGACATGTTTACTGCTAAAAGTCAAAGCAAGCTTTCAACAGACTTTTACTTCAAACATATCAGATGTCAGTTACCGATGAAAGAAAAAAGCAGAAATTCAAGGTATCTGTGTGACAGTGATGATATCCAAGAAGTGCACATTATTATAAGTGCTCGTCAGTCACTTCATATTATTGTTCATATTATGCACATTCATTAGATGTGGTTGCTTCCAATTATGTAAATTAATATGGGTAATAAATTCCTATCTCCCAGAGGACAATGACGAGAGCTGATGAATAAGCCCATTGCTCTCCCATAGTGTATCAGTTATTTTTTCTGCAGCAAGATGAAAGTTATACAATGCCGAGTAGCAAGCCATTAAAAACTAAAATTAAATTTCTAAATTACTTGCATGACAGAATTTAGAGCATGTTATTTGACAACACTTGAAGTGATGGTGTCCTGCAGAGCTCATCTCGATGCTCCGGCCTTGTAGTTACGAATACACATGAACTAATTTGGAAACAGGAAATGATCAGAGTATCACAATTAAAGTTTCATGAATTCAGGTCGAATTCCGTCACAGATGTCATGAAACTTAACTCTCATTTCCATAGATGCAGGTACAAAAACAACGCAAAACGCCTGCTCTAACCCTGAATACGCCCAAAACTATGTGTTCCATTAAAGTCCAAAGTGCTTATTGAAGCTCTAGTTAATAAGGTTTTTGTAATATTCTGAATCAAATGTAAATTCTTAAACAGTAGTTTTAAAGTAAAGACCCCCTTTTGCCTTCAGAACTGCCTTAATTCTTTGTGGCATAGATTCAACAAGGTGCTGGAAACAGTTTGAGAGATTTTGATCCATACTGATGTGACATTTCATTTCAAAGTTGCTGCAGATTTGTCGGCAGCACGTCCATGACGAATGATCCAAAAGATGTTCTACTGGATTAAGATCTGTGGAGGCCATCTGAGTACAATGAACTTATTGTCGTGTTGGAAAACAGTTTGAGATGATCTTTGTGTGCATTTTTCAACTGGAAGCAGCCATCAGTAGACACTGCGGTCATAGAGGGATGGACATGATCGGTAACAATACTCAGGAAGGTTGTGCTCAACTGATACTAAAGTGGGCTAAAGTGTGCCAAGTATATATAACCCCATATCATTACACTTTCATCAGCAGCCTGAACAGTCGAACTTTCATGTTGTTACACCAGATCCCAACATTACCATCAGAATGTTGCAGCACAAATTGAGAGTCATCACATCATGCCACACTTTTACAATCAGTCATTGGGCAATGTTGATGAGCCTTTTTCAGTTCCAGCTTCAGTCCCTCGTTCTCAGCTGACAGGAGTGGGAACCAGTGTGGTCTCCTGCTGCTGTAGCACATGTGCTTTATGGTTCAACAGGTTTTCTGTTCAGAGATGGTCTTCTGATGGTCTACTTTGGTTATAATGAGTGGTTATTTGTTACTTCCCATCAGCCTGAAGCTGCATTTCAGTCATCATGTAACATAGAACTGGTGCTCACTGGATATTTTTCTCTTTTTCAGACCGTTATCTGTAAACCACACAGATGACTGTAAAATCCCAATAGATCAGCAGTATCTGAAAAACTTACACCAGCCCATATTCTGATGCTCAGTTTGAACTTCAGCAGGTCGTCTTGACCATGTCTACACATCTGAATGAGTTGCTGCCATATGACGGGATAATTAATTACTCACTTTAACAAGCTGTTAAATAGCCGTAGTTAATAAAGTTGCCAACAAGTGCATGTTACAGGGATATGCCTTACATAAAACAGTGGAGAATGAAATGGCTAATTCAGCTAGGAGCAGAGCTGAGTCTTTGACAGTAAAACCAAGAAAGAATCCCAACCCCAAGTTTCTGATGCTCCAGATGGAAAATAAACTTGTTCAAAAGAAGGATTACAGTATAAGAAAGGAGAAGAGGTCCCAGATTATGATTTTTTCCAAATTGGGAGATTTGATCAGATTTCAAGTACCATTTTGCACGTGGATTGGGTCAGATCCTGTAACCGCATCATCCTACAAAATTACCACACACCCTGATAATAATTGCTGTGCTATGATTTGAGCTTTTTTTTTAGGAGTAAAATGATCAATTATAGAGAAATATAGAAGCAAAAAAGTACCTTTGTCAGTGTTTTTCTACTTTATTTATCCCAATAAAAGTTGCTGAATCTAGCAACAAAGTAATCTGGAGTTTGATGAGAAAGTGCTATAGAAATACATATCCTACCGAATTTTTACCATATGCAGGTTGCAGGTAATTCCACCCCCAGTGTGTCTGTTTGCACAGCCTTTATTAGTGAGCGTCATTTGTTTGTCTCTGCTGACAGTGCCTCTGGCTCTTATTTACACACTCACTTATAATTTAAATACAGGTTTTACAAGCTTTATGGTCTGATTACTAAGGAACTGTCACTTGAAAAATTATACTAACAAACCTTCAGGCATCTATCTATAGTTTAGCATAGCAAAAGCATGGACGTGCATGGAAAAAGCACTAAAAAGAGAATATCAGTTTAACTCACCAAGCGGTTGACTCTTATATAAAATACAATATTTAGGCCAAGATTGTCCCGTGTATGCTGGATCTGTTTGTTTTAAATCAGCTCTAATATGTCATAATTGTAAACGCTGTGTCTCCAGCCTGATGTTGCACTCTGGGAGGAGTTAAAAACTTAACTTGTGTTCACACAACTAGTATTTCAGTATATATTTACAAACTATATTCAAGTTTAGCCACCATCAAGGTTAAAAAATGCAACTCTGATAGCTCAGAATCCTCCAAACACGACACCAACAATCCAAAGCAGACACAGAGAGTCATAGGGATTTGTCCCTCCCTAGGAAATGTAAACATTACAAAGTCTTGTGTCGTTTGTGTAGCTGGCTGTGTCTGCAGTACACAGAAAATAAACACACAGTCAAAGTGATATTCTCCGTCCACTGACAATGCCATGCTGGAATTCAGTTCTGCACAGTGCAATCATTATTCTGCATCATAACTGTCTGCACATATGACAATACAGTTCAAAAGGAGAGGGTGGTTAATACAAGAATGTGAGTACTTACATCATAAGCACCAGCCTTAATTTGTTGGTAGAGTTTGTGTTGGTCCTCATCCCAGAATGGAGGGTAGCCCACCAGCAAGATATACAGGATCACACCTGACACACACAAATTTAAAAAATACTGTACATACACAGTTAAAAAGAAAAAAAAATGTTTATTTGGGCTTATAGCAGAGTTAAGGGCATTTATCACTTAAAATGATGTGGGCTGCTGTTTATGAATCTGGCTGGTTGTGTTTCGGCCGAATATATCAAATATTTAACTAAAACTTACTGCAGGGAAAAGACTGTTACAGGAACGTTACATGAAGTTGTTGCTTAAAGATTGCAAAGTCAGATGAGTTGTGAAAGACATGGTAATGCTGTAGTGAACCCATATCTAACAAAAATGGAGAAAACAGGTCTGCTAGGAAATGACTGTGCCTACAGTCTGAAAACTTTAGGACTGACCACATGCCCATATGTCCACTGGCTTGCCATATGGGTCCTTTCTCAACACCTCTGGGGACAGATACCCCGGAGTTCCTGCAAAACCTGCAAATATAGAAAAATACAAGCATGTTATACCTATATACAGTACACAGTGTGACTTCTGATTACTACTACTACATTATGACAGGTTTCATACATCTTTCTGTGCTTTGTGCCAGCGCTGTGTTTTAAACAAATTAGCAAGCTGAGATGATCTAAACATTCAGTCTTCATCTCTTTGTGCTACTTACTCCAGCAGAACTGTGCATAAGTCTTGAGCTTCTTCTAATTTCTTTATATTCTCCTTCCAAGAAGACCATCCTTCTTGTATTTTTTTTAAAGTGGACTTGAGCAATAGCTATCCAAGTTCTTCTTTGGAGATGGTCTTCTTTTTCACTCATTTTCAGTACATTCTTTGCATTAAAGCATTCCCAAATAGTGACAGTGGAAGGCTATCAGTCATTGATTGGCCTTCCCAAAATTATCGAAACAGCGTGAGATCATCTTGACAGAGAGAATGGAACAAAAGGCAGCCAGCAGCCAACAGCCAAAGACGGGCTTTGCATGTCCTTCAAGAAGCCTGGACTGAAAAAGGTAAATAACTTACAAGAAAGCGTGCGTAAGAGATTTCAGACTATGTTGAAGAATAAGGGTGGTAATGCAAAGTTTGTTAGAATTTTGTAAACTTTGTTTTGGCATTAAATATTGTATTTCCATGTATGTTTACACATTTCAATAAATTCCAATTGTCCCAGCAAATGATAAAGATGTGAGGGTGTTGGGGGAAAACTCTGTAAAAGACCCAGGAGAAATAAAGACACAATGAGACAAGATCACTTTTTATGCTTTAACGTGCACACGGGTAAGCTGTTCAGAACAACTCACAACGTGTACAGAGGCTGGGCACTTTTTATAGGAAAGACAGTGAGAACAGGATAAGAAAATACAAAACAAATAAAATAAACAACTCCATATGTGGCGCTAGTCTCGTCAGCAGAGAGCTGGGAGAAGGCTGTGAGAGATAAAACAATCTAAAACAATATGTCCCAAAACAGTATGTCTTTGCTGAGAAAGTCTAAAAAGATAATTCTAAACTAATCTAACCATAGACAAAAGGGCATGCTTGCACATTTAAAAGAAGGTAAAGAAACATAGAATCATTTTTCCTGTAACAGAGGGCTTCCCTGAGGCTTTTGCACAGCACTGTATATCACTTTAAGCCTATCCTGTTTGCTGCATTTTTAAATGTAAACCTCAAATTTATGATGTTACATGAACATCAACAACACATCATTTGAAATGCTACAGATTAAGTTTAATAAATGATTTTTCTTACCAAACCACGCCTGCTGGTCCCCTTGAACCTCAATAGCGAGGCCAAAATCTGCAAGCTTCACCGCCGCTCCCTTCATCTTACTGGCCAGGAGCAAATTTTCTGGCTGCAATACAGAGACACAAATAATTCTTCAGAATGAAGAATACCTTTACCCTAGTGACTGATTTTATTATTATTATTTTTGTCAGACAAATCTCAAGTTAGAAAAGAAGTTATAAACTGTAATTATTATTAAATAAAGGACAAACAAATCCTCACCTTTTGGTAATCTTTGATAAATTATTTCCATTCCCCAATAGAATAAAAATAATGAATATAATAGCAGATTGGTACACTTGTACTTGAACAAACTTGTTTTATGTGATAAACATACACTTGATTAGAGGCAACAGAGATGAGCATGTGCATGACTTAGAGAAATGTCCTTTCTGTCTGGATGACTGAATGGGCCGCAGGAGCATTATGACATCTACAGTAGTAATGAGCCATGATGCTGTCAAGTTGGCTACAATGGTTTTCCCCAAAGCAAAGACCTTTTCAATCAGCTGTCACAGGATTTAACACAGCATTCTTACTCGGTCCCTCTGATGACACTATTGTGCAAAAGGTCAAGACTTGGCAAGCATAAGGATGCATCAAGTGTGTTTTAACTCATTTCCTCTTTTGCCTCTTTCCCTTATGTCACAGCTGTTTTTTAAAAAATAGATTAATCGTGTTACTTGATTATGAGTAGCAGTGTTTTATTTCAACTTGTTTCAGGTTTTTCATTCTCAACACCAGGTAAACATAATTTACAGGTTGTCTCTGTCCAAGTGGCAGTATCTACTTTTAGCCCTCTCAGACTTTAACTGGGACCAGCTTAGAGCAGTAGCTCTGCATTACTTAAAGTTAAAATACCCTCATTACTCTTGCACTGGGCCTTGATGGAGCACATTAGTTCATCCTGTGTTTGAAAAACACCATTTAAACATCATTTCCTTCTTTTAAATCAACTTTATTCTGATGGCTGCACCTTATAATCAGATCATAGATCAGCAGGCCTGTGTGGCTTCTTACAGTTAGATGTTTAACCTCCATGGCCATATTTCATTATCCTTTATTTATCCAGGTAAAAAGTCTCATTGAGATTAAAATCTATTTTTCAAGAGAGACCTGGCCAATATTAAGGATAGCCCATGTCTTAAACAGAGCATTTAGAGGAGTCTGTAGCCTGAAATTATGACTCACAGGGGTTACTTTCACATATACTGACCCCATTATTCGAAATAATAATTATGTTTAATATATATTTGAAAATGAACTGATCCTGCATAAGCAACATTGCATGCTTGATCATGTTACTAATACTGCTCTAAGTATGAGGAATATCATCTTAACTGAAGACATGGTTCACTTCATCCTGTTAGCAATTTCTGGTTTCATGTTTCTGACATTTTAGAGTTACACCTTAATTCTCCATAGCAGCTATTCAAAATCAGAGGGGTAAACAAAGTGCACTGAAGTCTCACATTAGGCTGGTGCAGAGTGTAGTTAGTTAGAATGCAATGGAAACTGCAACGTCACATCCAGCCAGCATTCTGATCTCAACCACGTGTGAAACAAGTCCGTACAGTCTAACCTTGTTCTTCAGAAACCTGATTCATCATTTCAAGTTAAAACAACAGTTAAAATTGTCCAGGTAAAGCTTTCCCCAATTTTCCTAATTACTTCTCCAATTCAGGGTTGGATGGAGCTGGAAGCCTATCCCCACTCACACTAGGCAAAAACGTGGGGTCAACACCGCAAAGGCTGCAAGTCAGTCATAGTGACATATACAACTGCATCCTCAAACACACACATACATGCCTTTTGACTGTGGCGGAAAGTTGTACCCACGCAGGTGCAGAGAGAACATGCAAACTCCATGTGGAAACGCCTCAGAACCTTCTTGCTTTGAGGCAACAGCAGTAACCACTGCACCACGATGCCACTGCTAAAAGCTTAACCTCCCAGATGTAGCAATGCCTGTGATCAGATCCAGATAGTGTCAACTTAATCCCAGGTGTTACTGGGGTCTAATGGTGAACCTGAGCAAGGTAAATGGTGCGGCTCTGCACTCAAGACTACAAGTCCCAAGTGTCAGGCCTGACGTGTCTATGTTTGTGTGTGTGTCTGTGTTAAGGGCAGAAGTCTTTGTAGTTGTTAGCAGTCCTCAGTGCCTCATAACTGGACAGATGGATGGATGGGTGGATGTCAGAAGCTTGTACCAGCCGTCGCTGGGCTCTTAGTCCGTTTCTTCTCATCTGTCAGTCTATCCCTCCCTGTGTAGTTTTCCACCCCTCCCCTCCTGCTACCCCCACCCCACAACCCACCCAACAGGGCAGAGCTGAAATAATGGGAAAAAGAGACCAAAAAGAGGGCAAGTAAAAGCAACAGAAGAACAGAGGGACAGACAGATAGATAAATGGGGGGTGGCATAATCAGTCCCTACTCTGGTGCTGCAGCAACCGGGTGACCTCACCCTATAGTTACCATGACAACCCAGTCTGCCACCAGCTGACAGCACTCAACTCTTTCTCTCGAATTCTTGTTTTCCCTTGAGCGAGTGGCCCTTCTAGGATGACAGAGAGGCGAAAAATATGACATGCGTCTGCGAGTGAGGTCACACCTCTCCGTGGCACACTTCAATGCCATTATTGGTATTTTTATGGCTCGAATGCAGGTACTGCATTCAGCAGCTCTATCCCCTGGATGCTCTTGTGGGTAAAAAACAAAACAAAAATAAACAAAATCAGAGTATTTCCTACAGGGAGTGCAGAATTATTAGGCAAGTTGTATTTTTGAGGAATAATTTTATTATTGAACAACAACCATGTTCTCAATGAACCCAAAAAACTCATTAATATCAAAGCTGAATGTTTGTGGAAGTAGTTTTTAGTTTGTTTTTTAGTTTTAGCTATTTTAGGGGGATATCTGTGTGTGCAGGTGTGCATAATTATTAGGCAACTTAACAAAAAACAAATGTATACCCATTTCAGCGTGTCAGGCTACATTTCACTGTGTGTTATACTTGTATAACTATGCATGTGACAAATAAAGAACCTTGAACCTTGAACCTTCAATTATTTATTTTTACCAGTGAAACCAATATAACATCTCCACATTCACAGATATACATTTCTGACATTCAAAAACAAAACAAAAACAAATCAGCGACCAATATAGCCACCTTTCTTTGCAAGGACACTCAAAAGCCTGCCATCCATGGATTCTGTCAGTGTTTTGATCTGTTCACCATCAACATTGCGTGCAGCAGCAACCACAGCCTCCCAGACACTGTTCAGAGAGGTGTACTGTTTTCCCTCCTTGTAAATCTCACATTTGATGATGGACCACAGGTTCTCAATGGGGTTCAGATCAGGTGAACAAGGTGGCCATGTCATTAGTTTTTCTTCTTTTATACCCTTTCTTGCCAGCCACGCTGTGGAGTACTTGGACGCGTGTGATGGAGCATTGTCCTGCATGAACATCATGTTTTTCTTGAAGGATGCAGACTTCTTCCTGTACCACTGCTTGAAGAAGGTGTCTTCCAGAAACTGGCAGTAGGACTGGGAGTTGAGCTTGACTCCATCCTCAACCCGAAAAGGCCCCACAAGCTCATCTTTGATGATACCAGCCCAAACCAGTACTCCACCTCCACCTTGCTGGCGTCTGAGTCGGACTGGAGCTCTCTGCCCTTTACCAATCCAGCCACGGGCCCATCCATCTGGCCCATCAAGACTCACTCTCATTTCATCAGTCCATAAAACCTTAGAAAAACCAGTCTTGAGATATTTCTTGGCCCAGTCTTGACGTTTCAGCTTGTGTGTCTTGTTCAGTGGTGGTCGTCTTTCAGCCTGTCTTACCTTGGCCATGTCTCTGAGTATTGCACACCTTGTGCTTTTGGGCACTCCAGTGATGTTGCAGCTCTGAAATATGGCCAAACTGGTGGCAAGTGGCATCTTGGCAGCTGCACGCTTGACTTTTCTCAGTTCATGGGCAGTTATTTTGCGCCTTGGTTTTTCCACACGCTTCTTGCGACCCTGTTGACTATTTTGAATGAAACGCTTGATTGTTCGATGATCACGCTTCAGAAGCTTTGCAATTGCAATTGCATTTTGCCAAAGGAAAGGAAGTTGCCTAATAATTATGCACACCTGATATAGGGTGTTGATGTCATTAGACCACACCCCTTCTCATTACAGACATGCACATCACCTAATATGCTTAATTGGTAGTAGGCTTTCGAGCCTATACAGCTTGGAGTAAGACAACATGCATGAAGAGGATGATGTGGACAAAATACTCATTTGCCTAATAATTCTGCACTCCCTGTATGTGATGAAATCAGGGATTGTAATGCTTTTAAGACCCTCTTCATTGAAAAACCAATGTATAGATAAAATACTTTAGCAAGTTGGAGATGGCAAATGTGTTGTAAAAAGTTACTTGTTTGTGCATTAAGCAAATGCAGAGTGACACTGGAGTTTTTGATTCTGGTATTCACTCTGCGTTGTTAAATACATGACTACATTAGTCACTAAGATAGTGCATAGCAATTAGTCACTGATAGTATAAAGATTACCAGATCAGTAGTTTGACAGCTGCTAAAAATATATCTATATATTTATAATAACAATGTGTCAAATCAAAGTGAAACTGTGTCACTATGAAAGGGTCCCTTTAATCGTGATGAACACATTTTTAGTTTCCACAGTGTCTGGTTCTCTCTCTCACCTCAGCTAGCCTCAACACTTGTTCTGCACAACCAACCCGGATAAAAGAGACGCAATAAGAAACTTGCTGATAGAAAATGTGTGATAGTAGAGACCAAAACCGAGCTAAGAGATAGTGAATAATAGCCTTACACTCATCAACACTAAAATAACTCTGGATGAGTCATCGTGCTGCTCTGTAATCACTGGCAGGTGGAAAATAACAATTATTTACGAATAAATTCACTACATCAGTATGCAAGTTACATGCTTTAGTCCTAATGGCAAAAATCTCGACTTCTACAGGTTCACGGTTGGCTAAAAGTCATTTTTAAGCACTCTGCCAGACCCTTCCAGTATTTTCCCTGACTCAGTTTTTTCCAGCTCATCATTTAAGCAACTATGATGATAATGCACTTACTGTAAATTGCTTTGGGCAAATGCATGCCAAATGCATATAATGTGATATATAATGAAGTCTGTACTATATAAAATATCCAAGACTTCAAGTTTTGATAGTGTTTATTCTATTAAACAGACATATTTCAATTAGTTATTTGCAAATTCAGCCTGATATGTTTAGGATTTTGGAACAATATCCAGGCATTAAAGAATGGGTTTATAATAGCTGCCCCACCAGCAGGTCGTCGGAGTGTATAATTGTATGCTAGTGTACCATTTGAGAAGACTATAATAGTGCAGCATGAAAGCAGTTATGAAACATGAAAAGGGAGTTGTACATTAACAACTAATCTAATACATTGCTGTCCATAGCCCTCATCATCAATCATCATTATCATCTTTCTAAACCTCTTCCCTCTCCAAGTGCATTTGATACTGACATCCACTGGCAAGCTAAAAAAATAAATAAATAAAATAAAAATAAAAAAATCAATGAGAAGTAACACAAGTCCATTTACACCACTCGGATAAAAAAACGATTGTGCATCGTCCAATTATGTTCGTCTATTTACCCTCAGAGTAATGGCTTAATTTTACACTGTCACATAAAAGTAGACAGACAGTTAAGTAACCTTAAAAGTTTAGGGCTCTGAACTTAGTACTGGTACAATTATCCAGGTGTTTAGATCTCAGATTAGTCTTGTCTTTATTTAATATTATTGTATTAACGTTAAAATTAACGAAATTTGAAAGCGCACAGCTGCAGAGTGGTTTTGGTTTCTGCCAGGGGTGCACAGACTTGCTGCAAGGGAAATCGTCACTGGCCGTCATCTCACCCACCGACCCGCTATTAATAGCAGCTGGTTTGCTTTCGTCACTCCTCAGCAGTGCAGGAGGGAGAGGGGGAGGAGGGCAGAGAGCAATAGAGAGGAAGGAGGGAGACGGATAAAAGGGAGGAGGGGTGTAGGCAGAGGATTGGGAATGCAGAAGAAAGCCGGAGAGCAGAAGGATGACGCTCATCCCTTAAGTTGGTCTAAACGTCACTGCGTGACGTCTGTGCGTGTGTGCAAGAGCGCTCAGACATGATGTGAATTTCCACACGTCTTTAATCTTCATTTACAACAAAGTGCTAGTCACTATTCAAGTGATTTATATAGTATACAAGGTACTTCGATATTCACCAGAGGTGTGTGATCACTCACCTTGAGGTCCCTGTGGACAATATCGTGCTGGTGGATGTGGCTGACGCTCTCCAGGATCTGATTAATGCAGTGGCTGGAAGAGACAGAGAAGGATGAGGAGCACAAGGCAGACACATTCGTCAATCCACAGGAGATCACAAATGCAGACTGAAGCAGAAGTTTTAAAAAAGAAGAAGAAGAAGAAGAAACTAGTTTAGGGTGGAATTCATATTACGTGACAGTTAAAGTACACGACGAGCATACGAGTAAAGACAGAAATGCCACAAAAAAGATAAAAAAGAGGATATGGTTGAACAGGTTTCTGTTGTTCACACTGTATAGTGTCACAGTATTAAAGTAAATTGGTAGACAGCTCTTCCACTGGGCACATAACAAAATTACGAAGCGCTTTAAGCTTTGCCATTATTATATGCAACCAAAAACACCCAGAGCCTTGACGTAACCCTGCATTAAGAGCCAGGTTATGGCCTCAGTCATCCCAAGTGGCCCATGGATGACACGGTGAAAAAGAAAGCAGGATACAGAAAATACAGCAACCCATTTCCAGACACTCTTTCTAAAGAGACAATGCAACCTGTTACAAGAACGGAGGGCTACAAAGAGGAATACAATGCTCTGCTCTCCCACTGCTTCCTTAGTTCTGCTCAGCTGGCCAATCACAAAGTGGCTACAAATGTCAGATCATTAGTGGCTGTGGGTCCGTGGTAACAGACACCCACAATGCAACACAGGAAGGGTGTAGGGGTGTGTGTGTGTGAGTGAGTGTTTCAGACGCTAAACTGGCATTCACATCCCCTTCACACCAGCAGTGTAGACGTGAGAAAAGAGCTGCTCTCTAGTTATGGTTGCTGTGTGACTACTTCAGCAAAAGAAGCACTATCAATGTCTTGAAGGAGACCCTTTCAGAAAATGTGCCCGTAAATCACATTTACCTCGCCCTTACAGAAGAATTTTGTCTAACTTTTTTTTTTGGCTGATCGACTAAATCCTTGCAACCAGGGTCTTTTTCACCAAATTTGCAACATTCTAGTGGTTGATGGGCAACACAAAATCATTTCCTGTTGCTCATTTTGACACTGAGGCTGTAGTCTCAGTCATATGCCGCAAGGCTGAATGCAGTAGTTTGATTCTGACCAGTGGCTTTTTGCTGCATGTCTTCCTCTTTCTCCCTGCCTTCCGGTCTCTCTTTACTGTGCTATCTAACAAAGGCGCAAAAACCCAAGTCAATAAAAAATTATTATTATTTGGATATACAAGGGTATACTCTCAAGGAGAAAAGTGCAGCATTGACAGTTTTTGGCCTGATTCATTATTTTCGATAGCTGAGGAAAAAACTCCAAATGAAAAACACCTGCCTGTTCACATGACTGTAGATGCCCAATCCTATGAGCGACTAACAGCTTAAAATGTTTGCATTTACTGAGGTTTTTCCTGTGAGATGATGATGAACGCAAAACTATAAAGCACTTAACTAGCAGCAAGGTAAGGTTTTAGGCTTTCTGTATGTGTGAACACATCGAAACTGTTGTTTGGTCTTGTTACTATTTTAAAAAGTAAACTGTATCCAGCCATGATGTCAATAGTTCATCCAAGGATCTAAACTCTCCAATCTAAATGGAAAAAATGGCTCAGAGTCTGTGGTTATATTTGCTTAAAATAACACTGTTTAAATGATTTTATATTCTAGCTTTTTATATTTCTTTATAATTAGATCAGGCTAAAAAGGCTAGAAGGTAGAGTGTACTCAACACATTGTGACAGATAGTCAAACTAGAGATTAAGTGCATAATCAAACCTACCCCAGCAACAGATCAACTGATTAGAAGGTAACAGTTCAGTCAACCAACAATTTGGCTGACTAAAGCCCCACATTACACTAAGCTAAACACCTGATTTATTTATGAACCCCCCATGAGCCATGTAAGATTTATAAATGTACCTGCAATCTTTGAGCAACATTCCCGTGTACTTGGAGCAGAGGATAAGTGGTGCAAGAAGAAGTATGTGGTGCATTTTTTAAGTAAATGAACGTGACGAAAGAAATGTGGGCAGGGTGTGAGGGGGGAGTCTTATGTAAGCTTGTCCTCAGCATGCATATCTACAATTCTTTCGGCTCAGTTAAAGTTGCTATTATTTCTCTTAAAATAAATTGAGCTTGGCATTTAGTAAAGGTGAAGTAAGGGACAACAGCGGGAGGGGGAGACAGATTTAGGGAGTATTGTCGTCTCTCTGCGAGAGAGAATCAAGAGTGTCCAAATTAGAGCACAACAGGACTTAAAATTTATCCCGCCATTTATTCTGTCCCTACCCAGCTTCCTCATACACATATATGACATTTATTATTTTTCATGTGTTACTGAGCCTATTTTATCTTCAGCCTAATCTAGTATAATGCCTATTGTACTATTTTCCTCTTGTACTTACCTTAACTCTATTGATTGCCTTTCGCATTCTCTATTGCAAGTTTTGACATATTTTTTTAATTCTGCTATTTAAGTCATTATCTAACTGATTAAAAGCTTTTACATCATGGTTAAGCGCTTAGGCATGTAGGTAATGCAAAAAACCAAACCTCAACTTCGGACAACAAACTAAAAATAAGTTTTAAACTCAGAGGACAGCTTTGTCATTGTTTATTAATGAAATTTAAAAGCACTGAGTCACTTGGTCCAAAATAAAGTGTATACAGGTTGTGCCAGAAAGCAATGGTTCTGCTGCTACAGCACAAAGTACATTAACACAGATTCAAATCGCAAAATATTTTATGAGAGTTCACAGCAACCAAAAACAAAAAGGCACAAAAATCAATTTTGTGCTAACTTAGTGTACCTGGCATCTGCTTCACTGTAGTACTCTCTGGCGACAATGTCCTCAAACAGCTCGCCTCCAGTGACTCTGCGGAAACATACATGAAAAATAGAAACTTTGTATTTTGTGTTTATTTCTGAGTGAAGATCCCCAGCACAGATGGAAAACAAGCATACTGCAGACAATATCACCAAAACATGCTTTTTAAAGATCAGTTTGTCTTTTTTTTCCATTTTTACCCCAATTAACTGCTATTTGTGGACTAACACATGAGAAAAAGTGAGTTCTTTTTGTAAAGTTGGAGTCATTACCTCTAGACAATAAACAAAAATTGATCAACAGAGGAAGAAAGGCCTGAACTGGTAATGTGTGTGTTTGTACTGTGATTCACTCACAGGTCAAAGACAAGGTAATGGAAGCCTTCCTCTGCGATGCTGTCATGCAGTCGTACTAGTGAGGGAGAGAAACACACAAAGAAACAGAAAGAGCCATCAAATAAAAATCTGCAAATCAACTTTAGGTGTTTAGGTTGGAGATTGCGTGCAGTCACTTCAGGCTTGTTAGTTGATCACAGCCATTGACATGTCGAAGAGGTTAACACGTGAGGAGCGGATCGAAATCGTGTTGATATCTGGTGAACGCAGTAACCGGGTCATTGCAGCAGATTTCAATGCAAGACACCCTACGAGACCACCCATCTCCCATGCTACAGTCAGCAAACTGTTTCATGAAACTGGTTCAGTGTTGGATTTGCCAAAACGTGGACGCAAGAAAACTCACTAATGAAGAAACATCAGTGGCTGTCCTAGCTTCATTCAGCAAGAGTCGACAGCGTAGCACTCGCCGCATGTCACTGGAGAGTGGCATTAGTCAAACATCCCTTCGGCAGATATTAGCTACTCACAAAGGCAAACATTTATGTGAATGGTGACGTTAACAAACAAAACCACCGCTATTGGTCTGACACTAACCCACATTGGATGGATCCCTCCAGGACTGTTGGACCAACAAAAGTGATGGTTTGGTGTGGTACAGTGGGGCAAAAAAGTATTTAGTCAGCCACCGATTGTGCAAGTTCCTCCCCTTAAAATGATGACAGAGGTCAGTAATTTGCACCAGAGGTACACTTCAACTGTGAGAGACAGAATGTGAAAAAAAAATCCATGAATTCACATGGTAGGATTTGTAAAGAATTTATTTGTAAATCAGGGTGGAAAATAAGTATTTGGTCACCTCAAACAAGGAAAATCTCTGGCTCTCACAGACCTGTAACGTCTTCTGTAAGAAGCTTTTCTGTCCCCCACTCGTTACCTGTATGAATGGCACCTGTTTGAACTCATCATCTGTATAAAAGACACCTGTCCACAGCCTCAAACAGTCAGACTCCAAACTCCGCCATGGCCAAGACCAAAGAGCTTTCGAAGGACACCAGGAAAAGTATTGTAGACCTGCACCAGACTGGGAAGAGTGAATCTACAATAGGCAAGCAGCTTGGTGTGAAAAAATCAACTGTGGGAGCAATCATCAGAAAATGGAAGACATACAAGACCACTGATAATCTCCCTCGATCTGGGGCTCCACGCAAGATCTCATCCCGTGGGGTCAAAATGATCATGAGAACGGTGAGCAAAGATCCCAGAACCACACGGGGGGACCTGGTGAATGACCTGCAGAGAGCTGGGACCAAAGTAACAAAGGTCACCATCAGTAACACACTACAACGGCAGGGAATCAAATCCCGCAGTGCCAGACGTGTTCCGCTGCTGAAGCCAGTGCATGTCCAGGCCCGTCTGAAGTTTGCCAGAGAGCACATGGATGATACAGCAGAGGATTGGGAGAATGTCATGTGGTCAGATGAAACCAAAGTAGAAGTTTTTGGTATAAACTCAACTCGTCGTGTTTGGAGGAAGAAGAATACTGAGTTGCATCCCAAGAACACCATACCTACTGTGAAGCATGGGGGTGGAAACATCATGCTATGGGGCTGTTTTTCTGCCCAGGGGACAGGACGACTGATCTGTGTTAAGGACAGAATGAATGGGGCCATGTATCGTGAGATTTTGAGCCAAAACCTCCTTCCATCAGTGAGAACTTTGAAGATGAAACGAGGCTAGGTCTTCCAACATGACAATGATCCAAAACACACCGCCCGGGCAACAAAGGAGTGGCTCCGTAAGAAGCATTTGAAAGTCCTGGAGTGGCCTAGCCAGTCTCCAGACCTCAACCCCATAGAAAATCTGTGGCGGGAGTTGAAAGTCCGTGTTGCTCGGCGACAGCCCCAAAACATCACTGCTCTCGAGAAGATCTGCATGGAGGAATGGGCCAAAATACCAGCTACTGTGTGTGCAAACCTGGTAAAGACCTATAGTAAACGTTTGACCTCTGTTATTGCCAACAAAGGTTATGTTACAAAGTATTGAGTTGTATTTTTGTTATTGACCAAATACTTATTTTCCACCCTGATTTACGAATAAATTCTTTACAAATCCTACCATGTGGATTCATGGATTTTTTTTTCCACATTCTGTCTCTCACAGTTGAAGTGTACCTCTGGTGCAAATTACTGACCTCTGTCATCATTTTAGGTGGGGGAACTTGCACAATCGGTGGCTGACTAAATACTTTTTTGCCCCACTGTATATGGGGTACAACGATAATGGGTCCATTCTTCATCAATGGAAACCTCAAGGCCACTGGATATTTGAAATTGCACTGAAGCTGGCACGTTCCCTGAGTTTTTCCAGCAAGATGGTGCACCACCACATTATGGGTGCCAGGTCCGAGCATTCCTAGATGAACAGTTTCCTGGAAAGTGGATTGGTCGTCGTGGGCCAGTTGAACGGCCCCCAAGGTCTCCCGATCTGACCCCCTTAGACTTTTATCTTTGGGCTCATCTGAAGGCAATTGTCTATGGTGTGAAGATACGAGATGTGCAGCACCTGAAACTACGGATACTGGATGCCTGTGCTGGCATTTCTCCTGCGGTGTTGCTATCAGTGTGTGAAGAGTGGGAGAAGAGGGTTGCATTGACAATCCAACACAATGGGCAGCACATTGAACACATTCTATAAGCGGTCAGAAACCTGTAAATAACTCATGAAAGAATAAAGTTGCATTGAAAACAAGCACATCGTTGTTTTTCTTGTGACATTACCAATAAGTTTGATGTGTCACATGGCCCTCTTCCTATTGACAAAACAAAAGTTGTATCCAAGATGGCCGACTTCTGAGGAGTTTGCCCCCTCACATATACTAATGTGCCACAAACAGGACTTTAATATCACCAACCATTTCCATGTTATTACGGTGTATCCATATAAATGGCCCACCCTGTATAACAACTATAAGCCGAGTCAAAAAGGTCTAGAAACCAGTTTGTGACCCTCTGGTCAAAAATGTGATTCCCAATGCTAAACACCTAGTGGACAAAAACATGAATTTCAGTTCCTGAAGTTTATAATGATTTTGGCTTGCCACAAATCACTTACTGGTGTAGGCCTGTGTAAATGGAGATTAAAGTAAATTAAAAGAGGGTGCCCTGTAGGCCTGGGTATGCAGATATAGGTTTGTAAAGAGGTAGGCTAATCTACAAAAATTCTCGATGTCTTTAGGAAATTTTGGTTCTAGAAACTGAGTAGTAGATCATTATTTCATAATGTCCTTAATCAACTAAACTTGGCTCAGAAAGCCTCTACACATCACTGAGACGCTATAGAAGATAGTAAAAACTGTATTAGACGAAGAATAAAATAAAAGGTTGGGGCCTCATTATGCCAAAGATACAGGTACTGCAGCACCATGCAGTAACACCTGTAGTAATATGAGCCACCATGATCAGTTTCATAAGTCAGGTAAGTCAGCAGAAGGTGCCATTTTTCATACTGACAGGCTAAAAGGCCTGTTACCCAACAAGTCTTCACCTGAGTCAATGATGCCTGTTTTACAACTTTTTCCATCAGCAGTGGGTCAAAGTAGAAACTGCTCAGGGACTCATGCATGGCTAAACAGACATGCTCATATATTTAAATAAATCCCAAGGAAAGCATTCAAATCCTGACAAGACAGTCAGCAAACTTCTTTTATTTTTTTATTTTGTTTAATAAAAATGATAATAATGAAAGTTATTAATTGCTAGCTTGGGAACAAAGCCAGGAGAACATACACAGTGAAATGACAATATTATTATGGCTTTGCAAACACACACAAGGTCAGTGATAGAAGGTGTCTCAGTCTTCCCGGAGCACCGGGCGCCTATCTGAAATGATGAGACGGTACAGTATGTAGTCACAGTGCTGCCTGGCAGATTGGCAACAAACAAACAGCCTTTTGGATACAAACACTAAGAGACCTGCTCCCTGTTTTCATTATTTATAATTAGTTTGATACTACTATATCCCTTGTTTTTGGCTGATTACTGTACCGTATGCAGATTGGCTAAACTTCTTTCTTCAGAAACGAGGATGTTTTACCAAAAGCACAACTTTGATACCGCACCAAGACCATCAAGCTTGCAAATTAAGTAGTAATACAGTTTTTCTTTTTGCAAGCTTCAGTGTAAGGATCAAATAAAGAACTATTTTTAGTGTCTTTGCTCTCTGTTTACTTGGTGGTAATTTTGAGGGAAATATCTAGTGGCCATTAACTATTCAGTGTCACATACACAAAACAATGACGCACAGTACACAAAGTAAACAGCGCTGATCGCATTAGTGCGACCAGCTGACTGAGCATGTGTTGGCGTTCAGACTCACTTTGTCTTGTTGGCTGCTGGCCAGTTGCACCATGCAAATATCCCACACAGCGACAGGCCAGGTAACTGGCTGATTTGCATATCACCTGGGGCCATTTGCTTCAAAGTTATTATTAAACTGAACAACACTGAAATGAAACCCAACTTTGGTGCAGTTGTTCTTGCTGTTTTGGTTCTATATAAAAAACAAAACAAAACTGGGCAACCACAAGGTTTCAGCTTTCAGGGAAACTGTTGGTTTTCACATTCATATTGGCCAAATCTGATCTGTAAGCAACTGAGCATGTTTCACGTGATGAAGTATAGGTATAAAGCAAAAAGCCCCTGAAAAACCAGAAGTGAATATGGCTGTAACACGTTTTCTGTTCTTAAGCCCATCCTCCCTGATAGGAATGGCTTGAATATGATTATCAAAACACATGTTCACAAACTGAAGCTTCTAAGATGTTAATGAAGGTGAACTGAGAACTGTTTCTAGAACTATTTATCCAAAAGTGCTCACGACAAGATCTGAAAGACAGAATTTATTACAGGGCTGTTGCATTAAGGTCCATTATTTGTATCTGACTGTACCCATTTAACCGTTACTCAAATAAACATTGAGACACCGACAGCTGCTAAAGGGTGCTAATATTCAGTTCAATCCAATTCAACTATATTTATGTAACACCAAATCACAAGAAAAGTTACCTCAAGGTGCTAATTTATGAGCACCAAAAACACAAACATGATGAAGAGGTCCAGTTAACAGCCTCAAATTAGCTGGGGTGATGCCTAACAATCAAAGCAGTTAAGCATTTACTCACACGTAACTTTTACAGCACACTTACAGTTATTCTTAAGGGCAAAATCTCTGTAGCAAATGACGATGTACGGCCTATTTAAGTAACACACTGTATTAAATACAACAGCATTAAATGTTGATCTACTCTGATCTCTGGTCTGAATAAAACTGAAACAAAAAAAAACAAAAAAAAGCTGTAGCTTTTGTTTTGTTCAAATTTCTACAGATGTTTTCATGAAACATCTGCATTATCACAGCTGTGTCACTAATCATTTAATCTCTTGGCTCCCAAAGGTCACTCACCTATGTTCGGATGTTTCAGCAGGCGACAGATCCTCGCCTCCCGCTCCAATTTCTGGTGATCTGAGGATAGAGAAGAGCAGAGAGGAAATGGTAAACACTCAGTAATAGTACCAGGAGGAGAAGTCACTTTGTTTTTGTCCAGCATGCAGAACAGACCCCTTTCTCAAAATCCACTGAGTAAGTGGACACAGAACGGCGTAATGCTGAAGTACACAAAAAAAGAGGAGCCATAACATTCACTCAACTGACTGCAGGCCGTGTTCAACATCACTTCTCCAAAAGCACGCTTTGAAAACAGCTTTTTCTGCAGAACTTTTTAACATGTGTTCACAATTTAAGTGCTAATAAATGATTTATTTCTTTTTCTAAACAACAGATTTTCGCAAACATTAAAAGTTGATATCTTGTTTGGTAGGACTTCAGAACTGCCTGCACCAGCGACTTGATTAAAAATGTTCTTTCAACTCTGAACTGGTTACACACAAACATATAAACATACTTCATTTTTTTTCTCTCCAATCTCTCCTGCTCCTCCCACTCCACTGAGAACAATCATTTTTCTTCATCTAAACTTGACCAAAATCAATCAACTTGAACTGGAGACGACAGCAAAACACTTCATAGTAGCAGAGCCCGATGATGTAAGAGGCCAAAACAGAGACCGTAAACTAATGCATGATTACACAAGCAGACAAACAGCTGTATAGTGTACACACACAGAGACATACACAAAATAAGCACAAGCTTTTTGCACTTAGTGAAATTAGTCTTGTGGGTCTGCCCTTAATACAATCAGTGTCCAGATAATGATTCTAATGGCAAGGGGAGGATGTCCATGCATGTGTGTGTATGCAGCTGCATGTTTCAGGCAGATTGGTTGCACAGATACAGTAGATACAATGGATGGCATGTCCTGTTGCGGGGTCTAAGAGGTCAGGTTTATGTTGGGCTTTCCTGCCACCAACCAGCTGCTGGTCTCAGTGGACAGATGGAGTGCTTACTTGGGTGCACAGACCTCTGTGTGTGCGCCTATGTGTTTTGGTTCGAGTTCGCAACAGAGGGTTAGAGACACTGGACATCCCTTATCCCAAAAATATTAGTTTGACCATCATTTTGTAATTGCATAATAGATTATCTTCTTGATATATCTTTATATTGTCTGACAATATCTTTTTTTCACTGAAGCTGAAAATCACAGTCACCAATTCCTTACTGCTTTTTTTGTAAACCTTTTGAAAACCTTTGAATTTAGTATCGGGGGAAAACTAACATTGTACTATACACGCTACATAAACACATCAAATAAACCCAATTGGAAACAAAAATGTGTTATTGGTTTTCTATCATAAAAGCTACAGATATGTACAACTCTAAGCAGAAGTATGGCTCCTGTTGTGAACACCACTTGTTCTGCCCAACTTATATGGCTATCAATATACATTCACCAGGCACTTCACTGTAAACATCTGTTCAACAACTTAATGCATTTAGGAGGGCAAGCACAGTCCATACAACCGGCTGAAATTTAAGTCGAACATAAAAACAAAAATCAACCAAAAGCAAGTTTAAAAATATGAGTTTTAAGCTGTTTTTTTTTTTTATGTGTGTGTATGCAGCTGCATTTTTCAGGCAGACTGGTTGCACAGATACAGTAGATACAGTAGATACAGTAGATAGATAGAAAAGCTGTAATCAGTGAGCTAAGCTCATAGGGTGGAGGTACCTCAGAGGTCAGAGAAGGCTTCAGTTGGATCAAATCTCAGAACAGGCTGGAAAAACACTTACAGGAAAAGTGAATAGGAAATACTTCCTTCCTCCACAGCAAACACAGAGGGGACTGTAGAGTCAGTGGAAAAACAATTCAGTGGCTACCATGTAAATACATAATTTGTGGTCTTGTGTGCCTACAAAATATTATGAAATCAAATTACACTTCTATATTTGACTTGGCACTCACAGCAAGACACAAATGACAGCAGTAATACTTCAATATCCTTGTTGAAAGCTAATATTATTTGAAATAAAAAATACAATGTCAAGGGTTGACAATTTGTTCAAACACAGTAAGAGAGAAATGAGACACTGGCAGACCGACTCAGAGTTTCAAAGACGTGCGCACGGGTGAGAGTCTCTGAGCAGACTAACACACCGAGCACCGTTTACTCGCTTTATTTATAAGGCAAAATGGGTTACATAATACTTCCTCTTTCAACTGAAGAGGGGAGAGCTCAGGCATTGTCTTAGCTATCTAACTTCTGCACACAAACTGAAAAACAACGACACAGCAGTATTCATGCTTATCTGACATCGCAGACACTGAAGTAAAGAATGCATGTATATGTCCTGTCTTTGTCAAACATCTCACACACTTAAGCAAGGAATACATTGTGTTCTTTTCAACAGTAAGCTTTACCGTGTGAAAATATATAAACACTTGATTATAAGGCATACTTGTTTCTACTTGATTATACTTTAATGATTTAACTAAAATAAAAATTCTCTTAACATACAACTTTTTAATTCCCTCTGAATGTTAATAACAGTGTTTAAATGTAACCCCAAGTACTGAGAAATGGGTGGCCAGATGACTCGTTCTGTACATTTTAAACAGTTCGTATTTTCAAAGTTTTTGCAGACCTATGAACATTAACTTGCTTAAATAAAAATAAAAAAGTGAGAATTGTTTCAGGTTATTTGATAATTTAAAGCTGTAACCTTTGTCTCTTCTTCCTTAATTGCACACAGGTCCGAAGTTATGAATTTCCGGTGAAATCTGTTGCACTCATCAGCAACAAGATACTACAGGAAGATACAGTAAGGGATGTAACAGTACCCTACATTTAACCCCAAAACTCTGAAACAGCAAGCCAGTCAGCTGTAGTGCTTCTCCTACATATCTCTGCACAGCATACACAGTGTATACCTGTCCTGTTCAGTTCAATATCTATGCTTTTTGCTTAGGCTTCACAGACACAAAAGTTTTGATAAGTCCAGCATTTTCAGAGAAAAAGAAAATATCAAAGCAGTCTACAGACATTCCACAACCTTCTTCTCAAAGCCATAATGGGCTATTTTGGCTGGTTGTATTCTTAGAAGTTGGATCTGCTTGCAAAAATAGGACTATTTTTCGATCCTGGCCTGATATGACGACTTTTATTACGCTTGTGATGGCAGACAAGCTTGGCACCCAGTCTGCTTAGAAACACTGCAAACTGACTGAGGAGTATCAGCAAAAAACAAAAAAAATGTGAGAAGAGTTGGTGTCAAAAAGACAAATTTTATAGAAAAGAAAGTGACTGACAGAAAGGTAACTGTAGGCTTTTTCTAGAACCAACAGGACCAGCTAGTAAGTCATTAGAAATAAGACAGACGGGCTGTTATACAGGTGCTGAAAGTTGAACAACCGACCTAAAATTTAGAGAATTAACTCTCTAAATCTGGTATTTCTAAATGGGAAAAAACATATACATAGTGTGTTTAATTCTGCGCAGTGACACATAGTTTAAGTAAAAATGGAACCATTGTAGAAGTAAGAAAATGTCTTTCAAGACATGTGCAACTACACTAATAACTAGCCAGCCTTGGAACAAAGTCTCTATTAACCATATGTTGTGTTTTACTCCGTATGTTTGAAAGACAATTTGCAATCGCACCAAAAAAAGTTTCCCATGAGTCTAACAAAAGCGACTCTATGAGTAGGGATACATTCAGACATGTCTGTAGCAACAACAACAACAACAACAGTTTTAAAACAGCAGAGTTACAAAAACCAGGAAGTTGAAAAATACTGGTGGCCACCAGTACTATCCCTCAGTCTCATAGCAGATTCACCTACGGTATCATTTTGAAGATCTAGGTGACACTGTTCTCAATTTATTGTGTTATAAGATTCTGAAAACTTGACCTCTACCCTTTACCTTGAGGTCAGGGTCACTGAGATTGTAAATCATCTGAGATTTTTAGTAGATGCAGCTACAGCATTGCTATCAAATTCAAAATCTTACCTCACCACATTCTTGAGTTATCTCATTCTTAAACTTGGTTGCCACGCTGTCTGCCCACCCACGCAAAGGGCTGATGGTAATATCCCATCAGCCTTTTGCAGCTCAGAGTAAAAAACTAACTTCAGAAATAAGAGTTGTTCAGTTTTATAGATACAATATGTTATAGAGGTTTGAATCACTTCACAGCCCATGATACGATATACTTCACTTATGATATGATATACCAACATAAACAGACAAAAATGCAGTACAGTGAAATCCATAAGAAACATGAGGTGAAAGCGACTGTTTTCCACAAGTCCCAAGCCGCCACAGACACAAAAGTTAACCAAATAAACAACTCTATATTAACAAAAGACAACAAAAACAGTTACAGTTGAGTTTTAATGATAAATGAAGCAGTCCTTGTACAGACTAGAAAGCGTTAAACAATTCTGAACACTGTTACGTTAAAAATATCAATTTTCTGCACATGCTGTTTTTTCTATGAAATTAACACAAAGAGAAAAAAATACCACATTGGCACTCACTGGCACAGGCCCTAATGATGAATCATATATGGAGGAAGAAGTTGTGTGCATGTTTTGTGCATGTTTGTTCCACCATCAAGTCAAACCCCCAGAGTTTACCATCCCCACCCTCTTACATATGCAAGCCCACCCTTTCGACTGCTTCCCAGAGAGATGGTATGATATCACACTGTCTGCTCCAAAGTGAAGAGCACACAGCACTTAGCCCAATTGGACTGAGTGATGCCTGACAGTGCAGCACATCATCATATTCATTTATCCAGCCAGCCCTCTGCTTATTACTCTCTCATCTAGAAGCTCCAAACAGACAGGGGGAGTGGATGAATGGATAGACAGAATAGATGTCATCTTTCAGCATACATTAACTTCTTGAAGAACGATCCAAACCCCATGAACCATGTACATCAATTATCTTCCACTCACATGGCAGAATACAGATAATGCTTTAATAGATGCAATAATGAGAGTAAACAACATGGCTAGCCGGCAAACATTTTGATTCTGACTTTTTGTTCTATCTTCAAACTCTTAACAAATATATTCCAAGTAGAAGTCCATTTATTTACAGCATGCACATCATAAGTAAATACATAATCATAAAATATGTAAGTACTCAAGATGTCAGTTAGCAGCTCCGTCAAGACTGTCAGGGATCCTTCATCCTCAGTCAACAATACATCACAATTGTTCTTCATCAGATGATTCGAGCAAACATGACAACCTGCTTCCTAACCACAGATATTAGTGGGATGAACCCCTGATTAGACTCTTCATGTGAAACAACTTCAGCCCAAAAAACACCCACGGGCAGGTACTATGTTTCTAAAGCTGATGCACCAAGAACCTACTGTTAGTATGTAAGACATCCAGCTTTCTATACTTCAACATGATGAACTGTGAAAGGGAAAACAGAGACCACGAAAACAACGTTCTACCTTCACCTTTTGTTTCTCACTGTATCCTTACACTTCCTCTAAGTAGTGTAATGTATGAGGGAGTATCTGTGTGTATGGGCTGTTGTTACACACATTTTTTGACTCGACAAAGCCATTAGACAACCTCACAATTCCATTTGAAGCCTTTAGCAAAGTTACAGTCAAGTCAATGAAAAGAGTGCTGTGAGCACAACTAAAAGCATAGCTCTCAGCCTTGTTTCCTTATTGTGCACAAACCAGCATGCAAAACAACACAGCCTAAATCCACACAGACCACTTTTGGATGCTCTAATTTTATTGTCCTGAAACAAACAACCTAAATGCCACAGGGTGTGTCCTGAATCACAGACATATTTATTCCTGTAAAGGAGTGCATGTTAAGGTGGAAGATCTTAAATCTAAAATGTTTGGCAGCATTTGGTAAGGCTCAACAGCTACATTTCATCCAATGTATGTTAACGTTGGTGTTAGATTTGTATTGTTGATTGTCATTTATGCTTAGAAATATTTACTTATATATGCTTGGAGTTTTGTAATTAGTTGTAGATTGGTAGAGGTTTTGATCCTTGATAGTCTGCAAACTTTGTGTGTATTAGACAGCACTTTGGGAGCATGAGAGGTCATACCGTGTCTTATTGTTTTATGGTAGGATTAACGTAGCTACGTCTGTTCTAGTCTAGGTGCTCTTTGTTTAGATGAACTGCAGGACTTCCTCACCGTGTTATCTAGGATGAACCATCTAGGGTGAGGGGGAGGCTACCCTCTTCCTGACCAAGGATGTTTGACCCTTTGATCAGCAGTCCACACACACACACACACACACACACACACACACACACACACACACACACACACAGGCAAGGTACTCTTTGTGTATGTAGACGTCATATGTTAATGAACTTATGCATATTCATGTAACCACATTAAAAGGAGTGCTATGGGGAGCCTGGCTGAGAGTCTGATGGAGGTCAAGTGGTGGAACGACACTTGGCTCCAGCCAGGTCTCCCTCATGCATGAGTAAATATGAAGAAGTTTGCCTACTTGCGTCTTGCTTGCAGTGTAATTATATTGTCTTAACGTTCCAGCGAATAGGTTCAAGCTACAAACCTAACATTAATTGGTCCTTCGATGCCGGCTCCCTGGGATCGCATTCGCCGAGGGGGGGGGAGAGGCACGCTGAAAGACTGACGTCAGCCAGGAAGTTCCTGTGGATTCGCTGTCTGTCCTTCTCCTCGATGAATGGCGATCGGCGGGATTCAGGCTGATATTACACGCTAAGCAACACCGAGTAAGTTTAGAGTCCAACTCTATAATTGTACGTCTTCGCCGCTCAGTGGGGCGTTGTCCGTGGCCGCTCAGTGGGGCTAAAATTCGCCGTCTAAGTGGGGCGATGTACAAGGCCGCTCAGTGGGGTTTTTTGTACAGAAGCATTAAGTCGCAGAGTTGCGCAGTTCGAACTTTTTTTGGTTCGCCGTCTTAGTGGGGCGAAATACAGACCGCTGTGTGGGGTACTGTAGTGAGTTCTCCACCGCTCAGTGGGGTGTTGAGAAGTTCCGCGGGGTCCAGATTGTGCTGGACAGTAGGCCTATTTTGTGTTGTTGTCATTGTCGTCGTTGTTGTTGTTGTTGTGTGTGCGGAGCAGAACATGTGGTCTGTGACACCGACTGTTGTTGTTATCACGGGTTTCTAAGCAACCAAGAGTGAGTCGGAGGGAGACAGACGTTTGTGCTGGACTTTGCTCCTGGCAGCACAAAGTATTTATGTAAAAAAGAGAGAGAGCGACGGCTCCACAGCTGCGCGGGTTCACGCGAGCGCGGTCACGCGGACCTGAGCCGTGCGGTTAATCGCAGGCTTATAAATGGAAGAGATTCAAATGTTAGAAGTTTTCAGAAAACACACCAGCCTTGGAGAGCTGTGGAGAAGGCCAGCCCACATCAGCAGCACTTAAGATATGCTCTGGTGAATGGCTTTCCCCCCACCCCTTGCTGACACAATGTTTATTCTTTAGCTTGCCCTGATCGACAGCAGCCTGTGTGCCAGACCATAGATTTAATTGAGGTGGATAGTTGTTAAAAGTAATCTACATTAAGCTTGTGGTTGCTTAAATTCAGTACAATGACATGTGAGGTGAAGTGATATAGATAAATATTTAAACTCGTGAAGTGCATAGAGGCACTTGACCTGTGTGGAAGACTGTCGTCTTGTTATGAGCCATTGTTGAGATATAGAGCACATCTGTGAAAACAACTAATATGCTCAACCCTGTATGAAACATCTAAAAATACATGATGGAGAAGCTGTGTTGAATATGTAAGTGTAAGACTTTGCCACTGTGGGCAGAGCATGCAACTACTGTGTGATGTCGCGTTGCAGTTTTGTTTTTGTTTTTTGAGCTGATGAGCAAGCTACACATTATCAGATCAAGAGCTGTCTGAGAACTACTCAAAGAGAGGGAAACAGAGAGTGTGCAGCGTTTCCATGAGCAGTTTTTCTGCACCTTGACTCGTGTGTGTGTGTAGCATCAGCATCATGTTTTTGTTTATTTGTTTTGTTGGATTAAAAATAGTTAAATAAACTGGTGATCATATTTACGGATCACCATGGCACATATCATCAGCCATGTGATTTATTTTTGCAGATGACAAAGTGAGTGTGAATGTGTCTGACATCACAGTGTTTTTGTGCACTGTGCAAGAGTAATTGCCTTTGATTGTGAGTGACAGCGGTGATTTTGCAGGTCACCAGCTATTGTAAATAAAAAAAAAAAAAAAAAAAAAAGAGTGAATAAGAGGGAGAATTTATATTGTAGAAAAAAATAATCATAGGAAAAAGGTTTTGTGTTGATCAACCAAAAAAAAAAAAAACAACAACTATAATTTCATTTTCTGCTTTTAAGAAAGGACCGTTCACAAAAACACAGAGCGAGAGAGAGAGAGAGATATGTGTTGATTAAGCAGTGATGATAATAATGAAATGTCTTAGTTGTCACTTTCAGGTGAAAAGCAGACCTGAATCAATTTTCCACATGCAGCGGTCGGAAGAAAGTTATAGTTTAACATCATTGGAAACATGCAGGCCAAGTTTCTGGCTGACTTATTTACAGTGCCATGTGTTTCTCAACCTCACAAGCGAGCTCACTCCTCCCTGAAGATAAGGAATGCAGCTCCATGATAAAGAGACAGCAGCAAGTCCTGAGCACAAAAAGTCCCAGCAAAGCAGCAGCAATGTGGATAAACAGCAGCAGAAGAAGAAAGCAAACCCATCTTCCTGTCTGATTGGTTGAATTTCACGGAGGGGCGAGCAAGAAGGCAGCGTGAAGAGGAGTTTTTGTTTGAGTTCTCAGCACGAGACACTTATTTGACGTCTTTCTGGCCTTCGGGACTTTTTTGGAGATCAGCGCGCTAAACTTGCTGGATCTGAGGCCAGGGTCTGCGGCGGCAGCATGTTGAAATGCTCAAAAAGGACTGAGTGACTCGGGCAAGCCACATGCAGCTAGCGACATGAAAGAAATGGACCCTTCATGATGCGTTCAACGTGCCAGCGCTGTGGTGGGAAAGGCTCCATCATAAACACGCCCTGCGCCCTGCGCCGAGGTTCAGGCCAAAAAGAAGAAGACGATGACTTCCAAGCCCAAGAAGGTCGGCCTCAGCGTGGGCGAGCTGATTGTGAAAGCCGTGGCCGCTTCCAAGGAGCGCAACGGCCTGTCCGTGGCCGCTCTCAAGAAGGCTCTGGCTGCCGGAGGCTACGATGTGGACAAGAACAAGGCCTGTGTCAAGACCGCCATCAAGAGCCTGGTGGCGAAGGGCACTCTGGTGCAGACCAAGGGCACCAGGACCTCCGGATCCTTCAAGATGAACAAGGCTACTGAGAGCAAAGCCAAGAAGCCCGCCGCGGCCAAAGCCAAGAAATCGGCAGCAGCTGCTAAGAAGTCGCCCAAGAAGGCAGCAGCAGCACTTCAGCTACTAGACAGGACAAAGCTGAAGGAGAACTGCCGGGACTGTTGAAGAGGGAGAGGACAAAAGAGTGAGAGGACAACAGAGTGAGAAGACTAGGTGAGAACACATAGGAATTATTTAATGTGGGAAATCAAAATTTGGGTTAGCAAACCTGGGGAAAAGAAAACTGACTGCTTAAGTTGGAAAATTGAGACGGAGTCTGAAACATTGCGAAAATAGAAACATATACAAAATCACACACACACAAGCAGAACATGCATTAACCCTACTAACAATTCCAAACACAAAATGACTCATGAAGACTCATAGCACATTAGTTAAGAAATGATTAAACAATAGTAGAGAAGTGTGTAGGAAAGGCAGCTTTAAGAACATGCTCTGCTGGAGATGCAGCTCCACAGACATGCATTAGACCTGCCTAATAACACAAACCCATGCAATGAAAATTAGCTTGTTATCTTTCATCAGTGTTACAATAGTGTCAATTTAGCAGACACTTGTTATCAAATACTGAATTTATCCTAAAGAAAAAAATTGACTCTACAAGTTGCAGGACAACAATTTAACTTTTGTGGGAAAAAAAAAAAGATCCTGGTTTGACCAACCAGTGATCAGACAATAAATTTAGTTGTTAAAATGGTAAATTGGGAGAAGCTTCCTGCTTGATTGAGGCAGCATAAGTAATTTACTGTATGAGGGAAATTGTCTTTTGTGATACTATTTTGAACATGCTTTTCTGTCGTCCTGTCAACTTAGTGGGTTAATAGCTGATATGCAAATTAGTTGATCGGTTTTAGATTAATGAAAGGTGATTGAATTCTAGCACGAGTGAATGAGATGTGTTGGAGTTTGTTGTGTGTTGAGTAGAGACTCTAAAACACTGAGTTTCCTGTTTTGATGTGCGAGTGAATCCTGTATTTAGATACACAACTCTGAATACATCAGAACAAACGTCTTTTGTGAAGTGCGTGACAGCATGTCACATGTTTTATGATGAAGGGAAAAAGGAAAAATTGAATAAAATAGATCTGTGGCTTAAATGAGTGAAGAGCACAGACCGGGTGATTAAACTCATAGCTAATATGACATTAGGGTTATGTTGTGTGTTGTGCAGTTGATGGTTGGTTTGGAGTGAATCTAGCTGATGATTCTTCTCCTGTTGTGAAGATGATGAGTTTGTGTCATGACTTAACAAGGCCTTTTTATTTTGATACTTTCACAGTGCACTGAGAGTTTGGTTTGATAATCTCTGTTCTTTAAGCAGATCTGCACGTCGGGAATTAAAAGCGCTACACGTCGTCAAGAAAATTGTGCCAAGTGAGTTCTCCACATTTAAATGGACTCTGGAGAAAGCCACTTATTTGGGACAATTATTAAATGACAGTCCCAGTCCAAAAGGATTCAGCGATGTAATCCAAACTAAAGTTCTTCTTTTTCTTTTTGAAATGACGTCATTTTGCTGAGAGTGGAAACTAAATGCGACGATAGGTTCCACTATCAGCAAAGAAAGAAAGAATGAATGCATGAATGAGTGAGTGAAAGGAAAACAAACTGACTGACTGGTAAAAGCTGACAAAAGCTGACAAGACTTTACTGATGTAACACGACTGTGTGAAGTTGACCCCCGCCTGGCAGGGGTGCAGATGAGTCTGTGTGTGCTTCCCTTTACAGGAGCAGAAAGATGACAGCAACACTCGAGGTTGCATGATGATTTAACCTTTTAAATGCCATTTTCTGTGTCTGTGCATTTATCAGCATGCCAGTTCTTCATGTGAATTGATGATGCGATTTATACCAGGACAACTGGTTGATGTTTTTTCCTACTACAGGATTTCTGGGTTTATGTGTGAGGAAAACTGTGTTTACAGGTTATGAGTGGTGATGCTGTTGCATTGTGTTGATGGGAAAATGTGAAGGTTACTTTGATAATGTGAATAACCTGTGTGAAATTTCCTGTGTTGAGAACTGGTGTTACTTCTTTCCACAGCTAGGGTTGACTTTATGGTGTTTTTATGGCACCTCTGGAACCTGTTGACCTGTGTCTGACCTCTGTCTGACTACAGTCAATGTGTATTGCTAATGTTAATTTCTTTGAGAATGCTGTGGAAGATTCAGCTGAAACGGACAAGTGACATGAGTAAAACAAATAAGAGATACAGTGTTTCTGGGATAGTTTGATATGGGCTCATTAGCTGGCCACTTTTGAGCCCATAGTAATATATAAGTGGAGTGACTTTGCTTAAGAGCAGTCACCGATTACATTAATGTTGCCTGAGTACATGGGATGATCCATGTCTGAGGCGACTTATGAAAATAATTGTAGTTTACTGATTTGAGAAAACCTGCACATGACACTTGTCTTGCTGATGTTGAATGCTTCTTGTCCTTATGATACAATTGTTTACAGGTATGAAGTTTGATTTTACTTCCAGATTTTGTTTTCCAGGCCATGATGGTGTGTATGCAGGCTCCTGGGAGAGCCAGGTGTTAAGCAAACTTGATATGCAAAGCACACTAACATTTTCATTGCAGGATTATAGGTCCAGGGTGGTGCTGCTCCAGGGGAGGAGATGCCCTGATGTTGCCTGGGATATGATCTAGCTAATCTTTTTCTTTAAGACTGGAATCCAGGTTTGGTGAGTTGACGCATGGGTGTGTCCATGCGTCAAGAGGAGGGGTCCAAGGATTAACATTAAACAATGTTTTTTATTATTGTTGCAGTGATTTGTGTGATTAGCCGTTTATTTACAAATATTAAACCTATGCAAGTGGTGCACCCATGTTCAGATGAGGCTTTGATGGCCTATAAGTGAAGTTCACTGAACTAAAGAATGTGGTTTGATGATTGTTGACATGCTCTCCAAATAGAAGTTTTTCTTCTTAGCAAGGAAATACAGGTGCAGCAGTAATCTCCTGAGAAATCTTCAGAGGCCCAGTGAGAAGCGTGAACCATTCCAGGCATAGCTGACAGCCAGGCAGTGGTTGAGGTCAAAGGTCAAGCTGGTTGGGGCCCATCATGAAATCAGACCTTGGAGCCACAGCAAGGACCATGAAACTGCCTGCAAAATAGAGGAGAGGATCGTCCACAAGATGGGAGCTGAGGCCAGGAGAGAGGCTTCAGGAGGATCAGAGATCATCTTCAGCACAGCAGACATCACACAGAGAGCTGTGCTACTAAGCTTCCAGGAAATCAAGAGGAGACTTCCCACAGCAAGATTTTAAATAAAATGAAAGATTCAATATTGACGCTGAGGAAGACAACTAAGGTGTACGACGTGCTCTGCCTTAAACCTTCAGCAGCGTTGGAACATGAAAACTCGTGGGATGAGGGGAGCGTGCCAAGCTCCATCGACAGCGCAGAAGGAGTTCGAGGATGACATCATGATTCTGTGAAAGCACAGGAACCAGAAGCTATGGTGGTGATAACAGCAGTTTCCTATGAACATCACCTAACGCTGTGCCACTGTACTGTGCATACGATGACACTCTGAAGGCTGCTGGGATCATAACAGCAGTAAGATGACGGAACCCAGCACCCTTTCCACAGAGAGCTTTTTCTGCAGAGCGTGGACAATTAAGGAGTCATAAATATCCCCCTCACAAGACGAAGGTCTGAAGTCAGGTGATGGGGGCTGGTAAGAGGCCATAAAACTAGAGTGCTGAGAGGTCTGCAGCTTGGAAATAGCTGAGACCCATGTTGACGAACAACAAAACCAACTAGTATGTTTGAATGTCTATTCTACATACATTTGGACTCTGGTCCTATGGACAGTGATGGAAACAACTGGAAGAGACATTCATGACGCCCTGCAGAGCTTAAACCACTCTGCAGAGAGACATGTGATGTGCACACCCGGAGGAAGCACCACCAAGTTGAGATGTTTTTGAAAATGTTACTTTTTTAGTTTCACTATTAAATTAACAATTTCTTTGGTTGCTCGTAAGATGCAGTTTGCCATGAGATGAGCTCAATGAATGGGGTAACTGCTAATACATTTATTAAACTGTGTACCTTTCAGTAATTTAGGGTGATTTGACATATGCTGAGTATAAAAAGGTTTGCATTGAAACTGTCAGACATGAGGTATTCATACCTGGGAACTTTTCAGGCATAAAGGTCAAAAAGGGGGGAAATGTTAGATTTGTATTGTTGATTGTCATTTATGCTTAGAAATATTTACTTATATATGCTTGGAGTTTTGTAATTAGTTGTAGATTGGTAGAGGTTTTGATCCTTGATAGTCTGCAAACTTTGTGTGTATTAGACAGCACTTTGGGAGCATGAGAGGTCATACCGTGTCTTATTGTTTTATGGTAGGATTAACGTAGCTACGTCTGTTCTAGTCTAGGTGCTCTTTGTTTAGATGAACTGCAGGACTTCCTCACCGTGTTATCTAGGATGAACCATCTAGGGTGAGGGGGAGGCTACCCTCTTCCTGACCAAGGATGTTTGACCCTTTGATCAGCAGTCCACACACACACACACACACACACACACACACACACAGGCAAGGTACTCTTTGTGTATGTAGACGTCATATGTTAATGAACTTATGCATATTCATGTAACCACATTAAAAGGAGTGCTATGGGGAGCCTGGCTGAGAGTCTGATGGAGGTCAAGTGGTGGAACGACACTTGGCTCCAGCCAGGTCTCCCTCATGCATGAGTAAATATGAAGAAGTTTGCCTACTTGCGTCTTGCTTGCAGTGTAATTATATTGTCTTAACGTTCCAGCGAATAGGTTCAAGCTACAAACCTAACAGTTGGGTCTACAAGCGATCATTCTGAAATTCAAGCATTAATAATCAAATAGAAATCAGAATATTGTCCTGTGCTCAGCCAACTGTGAAGCCGGCAAGGTTAACAGAAGCTATGACAGATATTTTGCAATCAGTCTGGATCACAATGTGTCCACCTAAGTTTCTACATATCCTTTGCCCACCTGGTATGCCTCAAGTAAAACCCTAAGGAAATATGAAGCCAGTCCCTTCAAAAAGTGAGTCAATAAACTCTCATGCCAAGTCCTAGAAAAGGACAACCTGCACGGCGTCAACGCATTAGCGCGGTTAGCTCATTAACCCGTTGACGCCATCCAGCCCCACGCACAAGGCGATCCGCAGTAACTCGTTAACGGAGATTTGCTGCGTTAATGCAGTTATGGCGTTAACGTCATTTTAACGAGGTTAACGTTGACAGCACTAATGAAACTGTTTGTGGTACTGGTGTTTTTTTGAAGATTTTATTGCCATTATCTGACAAATGACATAGCTTGATGTGTTGTTCTTAACTTCCAAGTGCTTCGGAGTCTTGTTGAGTAAAATTATGGTATATAATTAGTCTGTTAGCATTAGTCAGCTTAATAACCAGGTATCTGTGATTGTGGGTGGCACTATAAAGACTTTTACACACTGAACGGGTTGTGTAATTTTACAGATCTGAACTTCATGTATAACCTGTAAAAACACAGAACGTGTTGCGTTTTTGCCGAACATTTCTCCTCAAAAAACGGAATGTAGAAAAAAACAAAGCTGACATGAAGTGACGATGAGCTGATCCTGATGTTCCAAAACGACAAAAGGAAGAAACAGAGATTCTGGGTTCATCCAACTCTCACAAGAACATAGGAGCAGCAAGAATATTATGGTTTGATCTAGGAGTTAAAGCTGTATCACGGTCAATTTCGTACATATTTCAGGATGTCAGTGGGGCAGTTTTAGGTCATGTTAGCAGAGCTGGGACCACACCTGGGGAGGTAGAGAAATCATTTCAGAGAGTCGAGTTAGCTGAAGCAGTGTTTAGCTGTGTGTCTGAGGTAAAACAGTATCATTTTACTGTTTCAGTGTCATTCCATATTCAGCACAGTTGCGGAATTTGAGCTATGAGCACACCTGTTACTAAATACAGTCAGATCTGTTTAGTCGAATCCAAAACATCCGAAAAAATCAAACTTGGTTTGAAAAAGTAAATGCTGCAAATTCATGTAGTGAAGTTACAATAAGAATAGGTGAAAATATTTCTAATGCACAAAATATTCACACGATATTACATGTCCAGTCTGAAAGGGCCTTTCAGAGTTTATGAAATCAGTTTGTTAACCAAGCTTGCTAGTATTAGCTGACAGGACCCCACTCTACGCTCTGGTGACTTCTAGCTTGAAAAGTCTAACTAGCAGCCAAAATGCTAACACCACTGTGGTTATGTCGACACTGTTATAGAGTTATGCCTTATGTTATGCATTATATTAATCTAATATATCTAATTTATCTATTCCTGCCATGTTTTGTCAATACTGGACGCACACACCTCATTTCACGTAGCGCCCTATCTCACAGCAAATTCCTATTCACTCTGTGACATTTATGGGCTCTGGTGAGACCACACTTTTCTAGGAAAATGAATACATCTCAGGCCTAGTCATTGAGCTGTGTCGGGGTCTTCTGCACTGCAGACGTCTTCAGCCACAGTCAGCTCTACTTGGCAGGCAGAAAGGTTGGCAGATCAAGCAGCCTTTGCATTTTTGCTCAATATGAAGAAAAAGAAAAACATCCTGGTGTCTCACAAATGTTGCTGACAATATATAAGTCTTAAGAAGTCCAGTCAAAAGAGCAGTGAATCATGCAGTCTAAACTTCTTGGCTGATCCTCCAGACTTTCTATTGCTGTTGCTGGTTATGATTTACTGTCTGCATGAATGGGACTAAATGATTTTTATGATTTACAGTCTATATAAACAGGACTAAATCAATGACAGAAGGAACGTGGACTTGACTAATCCTCTTTAAGTTCTTATGCACAGCGAGCAGCTTCGTGTGTTCGTCTTACACAAACTATAGGATAAATGCAGTTTACTGCCTGAGTGCATTCATCTTAATACAATGATTTATTTAAGTGGTTCAGATCCAAATAAACAGTTTTAGCATTTTTTGGTAGACAAATTCAACAAATAACAAACAAAAAATACAGTTCTTGATTAAAGACAACAAAACAGTTGCTTCATTCAGATGGTTTTTTTTATTCAACCAAATTTTGGGTAATTAACTCAATTATTTATCAAACAGACTGATTTAAATACCTGAATTTCTTAACTGTCAATTTGGACTCTGGGCATTTAAAGGTTGTCTTTTTAGATCTTCTTTCTTTCTTTTTTTTTTTTTTGCAAACAAGTCAATCAGCTGATCAATGAACAAAAAAAAGTTTCAGCCTCTCAAAGACATTGCTGCTGTCAAAGGCACTGAGCTTGTTAAACTCTGGAAGGCATTACTTTCCTATTTTAGGGTAGACCAACTGATGATGAGCTAACTGAATGGCAGGCTGACAGAACTCAACAGGCAGACAGAAAAGAGAGACATAGACTTTGGGTCAGTGTGGCCCAGAGCAGACAAGCCTATAAATAGATCCAATCCTCCTCCGGCTTACAGCCTTGAATCACACTGACCTGGCCCGCCCCGCATCAGCAAGCTGAGAGACAGAAATACAATGAGACAGAGAGTGAGCCAGACAGAGAAACAGAAGCGGAGCCAGACTGACAAAGATGTATAGAGAATCAAATGAAACAGAAAAGGCAGATGCAATTTTCTGACACTGATTTTAAAAGATCTCTCTTAGCTTCTTGCAACAACAGGTGACTCTAGTCAGACATCTCGTCGGTGCGAGAGGTCAGTGTTGTGTCAGTGGGCCGATACAGAGGATCAGGTTGTCTACTCAAAGCCAACAGCGGAATGATGTAAATACGATAAGAAGCCCATAATGGGCATGGAGGAAAGAAATATATTGGAGAGATAATGGTGATGCTACAAATCCATCCATCCATCCATGTCTGATCATAAAGATATGATACATACAGCTAAATAACTTTAGTAATCTGGTAGTTTTAGTTCTCCATTCCTCTTCAGCTAAAGGGGCAGTCAGGACTGCACCCAGCCCTCAAAACCCTTCACTCTTGATTAGCCTCTTTTTTTATCCGCCTCTGCACTATGCTAATTAGGCAAAAACAGACACCATCGCTGCTCTACTGGACCCCAGAGACTGACCTAGTGCACTAAGTCAGCCAAGAGCAAAATGGAAAAAAAAAAGCAACAAGAAACAAGCCTTAAACCATTTCCACATATAAAGCTTGTCTCACAATCCAGGCTCTGGTTGATTAGGTAACTCGCTACATTTAGGGATGCAGACATGTTCAAGATGACCTGCTGAAGAATAAATGAAACGGCCTCAGAAAGATGGTTTTGGTGACTTTTAACATGTTTAAGAAAATGTTGATCTACTGGGATTTTCCCACACAGCCATTACTAGGATTAACAGAGAATGGGTCTGAAAAAGAGAAAATATCCAGTGAGCGACAAAATGTCACAAAGCTCAGCTTGTTTCACTGTACTCAGATTGCCTCCATAGTTAACAGATCTCAAACCAATAGAGCCCCTTTGGGATGTGTTGGAACTGGAGATTTGCGTCATAGATGTACAGCCAACAAATATGCAGTAACTGTGTGATGCTGTCGAGTCAATACAGACCAAAGTATCAGTTTCCAACACCTTGCTGAATCTATGCCATAAAGAATTAAGGCAAAAGGGGGTCCTGGTCCAGTACTAGCTAGGTGTAACCAACAAAGTGGCCAGTGAGTGTATTTTACTAACAAAGACTGCTCTGAGGTTGTCCGGTAAGATAGATCTACTTAAGTCTTTTTAGACAAAGACAGAAATCCCAAAACCCTACTAGTGTTACTCCATGCATGATAAAGTGCTGCTCTTCCCATGCTGTCAAACTCCTCTAGCTTTTGGGAGTCTACACACCTTTCTGCAAGTTTCCCACAGGGGCAAGTTTAAAGGAGTTGAAGTTGTGGTCATAGTTGTTATCCCATTGGTCAAAGAGAACTTTTCTAACTAAACGCTGTATGGGGTCCTGGCACAAAGACACAGACTCCATTCACCATGGTGTGCAGCAACCTGACGTTAATAGTCTCTGCCAGCAGGTCAGCTAAGGCCTCCTTAAATTTCATAGAGCGGCTAAACGTAACACACAGTAAGCCATACACACCAACTAAACTACCTCTCAGACCCCAACATCATACACAGAAAACGCTCAGAAAAAACTCCACTTCTGTTTTTTAACCCTACATCTGAGAACAGAAAAGAACAGAGTAACTCTTGCTCTCACAAATGCAAGTTTATCTTGAGCTTCAGCACATTTCAAAATATAAACATCTGATTTATGTCAAGAACATAATTTTAAATGACTGAGCAACCAGGGGGTCAGAACGACTTAAACCTGAATAATGATACTTCGCAGACCAGGCATGTGTGAGAGATTTTGCAGATGAAATAAAGAAGCGGAGCAATGCTGTAGACACTGCACTAGTTCAAAGTTAAGGCCTGACCTGCCTCATTAAATTAATGAAATACATTACATAAAAACGGGGAGGAAGCAGTTTCATCTGAACATTTGTGACCGAGTGGAAAAATTCTTCTGTTTAGTTTTATGGGCATGGAGGATATCAGGGATCCCCATTAATATTTCCACTAAAATGGGCTGGATGAAAAATGGGCACTGAATATGTGTAGCTGGGTGTCTACCCAAACAACAACAGAGGTTTTTGGTTTTACTTTTCTCTTAAAATGCACTTTTTGAAATCAAACAAACAAAAGCATGAATGTACATAAATATGTCTCATCAGATGAATACAGTAGCTTCTCTTTCCTCTACACTAACTCAGCCAGTGGTTTCTCCCAACTTCTTTAGATCTCCCATGACATTTTATGAGAGTACATTAAAGTTACGCTCCACAAGAAATGTTTTTGTTTTCTCTCAATTTTTCCAGCAATTAAAAATGTACTTGCTCATTGCTTTGCTAACTGGACACATCCTGAACATATGTGTGACAATGAGTTCCTATCGCTCTACTTCTCAATTACATCTGCCACTGGGATATTTAAAATCTATCAAAATATCAAAATAATTAACGAAAAAAGTATACCTGAGCACACAAATATTTAAATGGGTCCTAGCAACCTTGATTGGCTAGGACCCATTAAACATTTGTGTGCTCGGGAGATCAGGGCATGCTATTCAACATCTAGCTGTTTTCAGGAGTAAAGAAATATCAAGTAGCATTGAAAAAATGTGTATATTAGCATCCTGAGCCCAGAAGTGATGTGTCATGGGGTAGTTTTAATTGCACATGTAATCTAGATTAATAAAATGCTGCTTTAATTCATGACATTTAGTTTTGTTTCACAATTTCAAAGGTCAGTAGTTGGACAGAAAAGCTTCGAAGTGGTGTTTTAGTGTTTTTGCTCCAGTGCCCACCATGTAAAAAGGGACAGCATTTCTTTTATTGTCAAGTTTCTTGAGTGTGGGTAAACAACAATATGTATGTCTAAGCCTTTGGCAATGAAAGCAGAAGACACAAATCTGATGCCAAGTGGGACTGACTGCCTGTTAACATCCTGAAATTTGACTGGCTTTTTTCCGAGTACTGCCATTTGTTTGTAGCTGCCAGAAGTTGGCGTTTCCTTAAAGAAAAGTGCCAACAGAAACAAAGCAGTTTACTTTCTATAATACAAATCTAAAAGCTTGCCTTTTGAAAATAAGTAAAGGTGGTGATTAAATGAAATGGCACATACCTGCCACAGGATGTTTAAACATCTGAAATCACAGATTTTATGTGGTAGAGTTGTAGCAGAATTGTTCTCTCCTAGCGTGCAACAAATATGTTTGGAGATTTTGTATAATGTTTTGAGGATCTTTTGGGATCCCAAATGTGTTTCTGAGAAGAGAGATAAAAAAAAATAAATGCAAATTGTGCTGTTTTAGGCTCTATTTTGGAGATTTCTTGTGTCACTGTCTGCCCTGTAACTTTCAGCTTCCTTTTGAAAGTGGGCCAAGACGTCTGATTGGTGTAGTTTATCTGAATATGTTCATAATATTTCTAGGTTATCCAACTTACAGAAGACACAACTGACAATGGCAATGCTTTGCAACCTCACACAGATTTCGAACTCCAAATAATGTGACAAAAATATTTGCAGATTTGTTTCTGTCTTGTTAATTCAGTAAATGTTCTATTAAACAATTAAGTGCAGCTACACACAAAAAAGGCACTAGCTGTCTTTTTTTATAGTTTAGATTGAAACAGAAAATAACACTATGGAACATTTCATTCAGCCAGGTCAGCCTGACACTGAAAAGAGCAGAATCTTAAACGTTTAAAAGTAGTTTCTAAAACTATATGTAACATCTCTCTCACTCGCCTGATACGCACAGATCACGTCGCAAGCCCATGTTGGGTTTTGAGACAAATTTCACACTGCCAGCTTCGCATAGATCCACCAATGCAAGATGTATTCTGTCCCAGTGTCATACTGGGACATCTGGCCCAGTTCATACGTGCGTTTCTTTTTCTAAATAAACAGAACAGTTTGTAACCCCTTTACTAGAAAACACAGATTTACCAACTACAAACACGACAAAGTAGCCTGTTCAGGGTTACTCTTTACGCTAATGTTCAGGATGTCAGCCTGTTTTCATCACAGAATGGTAAAATTTACATCAAAGTGTTATTCCATTTTACCTGGCTTATATCTACATGCAAAATATACAGAGATTAGTTAGCATATACTCACTGCAGAGGATGATCCACAGTGATGTACAACCACGGTGCTCCCCCATCTGCAGCTGAGCACTGACTGACTTTTCCCAGCAGAAGAACGTCCAGCAGATTATTTAAACCTTATATTAACCTTTATAGGCTACTGTGTAGTATCTGTAACTGGTAAATCTGTGTTTTCTTGTTGCTACGAGTCGTTCTGTTTACTTAGAAAAACAAACGTCCACTTTACTGGGGGGGGATGTATGCAGTGGAAGCTCAGATGTTAACTGAATCCATCTTACATTTGTGGATCTATGCATGACACAGATCTGTGCATAGTAGGCAATTTGTGCTATGCGATTTATATTTAAGGTTTTGGAGTGAGCGAGACAGATGTTAGGTCTGTTTTTAGAAACAGACGCACAGAACGGTCTTCATAAGGTACAATTATCGGATTTGTGAGTTGAACTTAATAAACTGTATTAGAATTTCTTCAGGTTTTGATGTACGCATTTGTAAAATAGTTTGCTTTGTATTTGTGTGTGGATTGAAGCACTTGCTCGTGAGGCCATTAAAAGTTACACACAAATCATCGCACACATTTGTAAGTCTTAGTTTACGTTTGTGGACATGTCGTATGCATTTGCAACACTTTTTAGGCAAATTTCTCTCCGTAAAGTAATAACGTCATCTGCAACAAAAAAAAAAAAAAAAAAGGGAAAAAAAAGAGAGATGTTTGTTGTAAAAAAAGGTTTTCTAGTATCGTGCAGAATCCCTTTTTAACCTTCACTTCCATATCATTTAAACTGAGAAAATCCCATCATTAGTGCTGCATCATCATCTCATCATTTTTGTCCAGTGACCCCAAACTAATGTTCTTAATATCACTGGTCTTTTAGAATAATGGATCAAAGCAGAAAGCTACGCAGCATGTAAAAGTCTTACAGTCAGTAGCAGAAATGAAAAAGTGAAGTCACGGTGAAGGAAAAAAAAAATAGTAATGGCTAGAGCTGGGCGATATGAGATTTTTTCATATCACGATATGTTTTTTTCATTTCAGGCGATAACGATATCTATCACGATATAAGCCAAATAACTATATTTGTAAGATTTAAATGTGCCGTTCCTCACAAGTAAAATGTGAAATAATCAGCAGCTTGTTTTTATTTAAATATTTATTTCCCATAATAAGTTCAACAGGGTAGATGTACTTAAGGAACATGAGACTTTTTCAGATAAATAAAGGCAAATATTGCAAACTACACAAAAGGCAGCCGCTAAAGCGTTTAAGTTTCAAAATAGAACAAACGAAACAGACTAAATTGTCAATTCCACTTAGAAACAAAATATTAATTCTAAAAATAAATCTTAGTTTGTTTTACAGAAGAACAGACAAAACTGACTAACTTTTGTCAATATCAAATAAACTGAGAACTAAAAGGAAATTCTCAATCTCTCCTTGTTGTATAGCTGAGCTTTTCAAACAGTTTTAACAGTTACTTTAGTCTGACAAAAGCCGAATGACGAATTAGCGCTTCCAGTCAGAGACTGAGGCTACGTCCACACGTACACGGGTATTTTTGAAAACGGAGATTTTCCGTTTTCGTTTTAAAAAATAATCCGTCCACACATAAAGGCAGAAATGAAGGAAAACGCTGCTATGAACATGCCAAAGCAGCAGGTGGCGCTAGATTCCTAACCGTGCAGAAATGTTGGCCAATCAGAAGTCTAGAAGCCTCGGTGGGAAAAAGTAAACAAAGCTGGGGCATAGAAGCAGAACCGAGTCGTATGTGTGGAGGGACAGTAACTGTGTGTATATGTAAGCATTTAAACACTGCAGAGAGTAGAATTAACAGTAACAGTATTGTAGAAATTCATTTCACCGAAACAATAATGTGGCGCACAGTGTGACGCATGCACCAGTTTATTGTATTTCCAGACTTGCTTTCGGCACAATTTACAGTGCACGCTACTCTGTTTTTTGTCAGACTTGAAATAGCCGAAATACCTTCACACTACGGAACTTCTATGGCTCTTCCGTTCGACAATCTCTCCGGCATTGGAACCATCATCTGTTTTCTCTTTGGTCACGCTCGGTTGATTTTTCTAGTCGGCACACTCATTTCCTCCATTACCCGCTGGCTGCTTCCCAAACAAACACACGTGCGGCTTGGCACTTGTGCTGTACGTAACAAGTCACGCGACGTGATGCTGCGGCTGTGATTGGTTCGGCTCTGCGCTACTTAATTTGGATTGGCTGACCTTTTTTTTTTTTTTTTTTTTTTTTTTTTAAGAGGACAAGAGCGGCGAAGTCTATCGCGATAGTTTAATTTCTCTATCGAGTAAAAGTTATATCGCGATACATATCGTTATCGTTCTATCGCCCAGCTCTAGTAATGGCACATTTAAATATAAATAGTCGTTTCAGTCATTGCTACACAATGGTTTTTTTCTTCATGTTATCTCAGCTACACTGTGGCGTAGCTAAGCAAATACAACTCAAGATTAAAAGGTAAATTAGATTTATCAGAACTACTCTGACAGCTCACTATGCCACATGTTATTAAAGACATCTGAACACGTAACAGCATCGCAGCTTGGGAGCTGTTGAACACATCCCTGCTGCGAGTTTAAACTATTCAGACTGTGATAACTAACGCAGGTCATGAGGTTAACAAAACGTGAATGCACTACTGATATAAGGAGCTCATAATTTAGTGGTTTTTTTTAAACAAAAGAAAAAACCCTCAAGTACTTTGAGCAAAGAACTAAATTAAGACTATAGCCAGAAACACATGAACTGAACTTTATTTTCAAACAAATAACATAATTTACTCAATATTTACAAAAAGCACACAATTACATCTACTATCCATGTGCTCTTTCTGACCCATAAAGTGAAAGCTGGTAAGAGGTTAGTATAGCAAATGGATGGAAGCGTATGGAACCCTAGAATAAATTTTTTTAGCCAAATGATTTAACTACACATTAAAAACAGCATTAATTTTCTAACTACACCTCTTTTATCATAATTTCATCATAGTTAAAAACCTTCCTGTTTATTGTTCAGCTAGCTCAAAACCTGATAGCCACAGCTAACTTCTGCTAATCTAACATTGTATATAAGGAACATAAATTTCTCAAAATACTTTCACTGTTCTTTGGCATTTAATTTTAAATGTTGTATGATGTTCAAATGTAAACATTCTCTGTGTATTAATCTTGATGAAACGTTAATTTTAAAATTTTTCTGTTAAGCAAATTGGAATTTTTAAAGTGTGAACGGCTCAGTGATGCAATGAGCTAATAGTTTGTTGTATATGGACGGATTAGCCTTAACACACAGGATCAGAAACCATAAAAGCTCAGCTGTGGCCAGTGCAGGCTCAGAAAGTGTTGTGTAAACAATGAGTTAACTGTGCTGTTATCACATTTCCCTCCATGTGTTTTTTTTTTTTTTTTTTTGCAGTAGCAGAGCAAGTCTGAATGGTTTATTTTGTTCACATGAACTCTATGCTATGACCACTTCTCAGTGACTGAAATCATTGTTAATTTCACAAATGTTGCCACAATTATACTCCAAAAATGCTGCAGGATAAAAGTGATTAAGAGACTCTGACTTGGACAAAAACCTGAAAAAGGTGTCTTTAACTTTAGCCAATTATGAAGACTGGAATGCACAAGTTGCTATTCTTAACCTAAAATGATCCAATTTCACTGCATCACTGTAAGCACTAAGTGGTGACATCAAGCGCTCTGATATTATAGCAGCTCATTTTGTAATTATAATTCACAGATGATCGAGTGCTTCATTCCATTAAAGGCTGCACAAAACCATCATTGCTCACACCGACACACAAGTGTGTCAAGGCAGCAGCAGGCCCTGAATAGGACTTTTATTGTGAGCAAGCTTTTATTATGAAAGGCTGTTTTGATTGTAACCTTGGAAGCAGACACAAACGCAACAACCATGCTGGTGATGTGCCAGTCGAAAGGAGGACACACTTCAACCAAACGATGTGGCCGTGCCTTCGACTCCACTGAACACGTTTATTAGAGTACTACAAGCTGTTGTTGGAGCTACAGAGCGGATTTAAGTGGGGATTATTTAATCATTTTAACTTGGCCGGGAACTTGCAGACAGGTGTCATTTGTTACTATTAAACAGATAGCACTAAAAAGGCACTACATAGAAAATAGTGCAACAGACTTTGTAATTTTGATCTACTCTGGGTCTGTGTCGCTTGTCAAACATCTTCCTCCTGGGAAAATAGCAGCCTTGATCAAAGAACCCGAAGTGCAAATGGAGATAATGACAACAACGGTGAACAAATATTTACACAGATCCACCATCCTATGTGTGCGCATGCATGTTTGTGTCCTTTTTTTCTTCTTCATTTAGAGTCTAGCAGAGATGTCAGAGTGGTTTTCTGGGTATGGCTGGTTTGCATCTTGTAAAACGAACACTCAAAAGCATACACCAATAAAATAATTAGATACGTAAAGTGGTGTGTTGAAGAGTCAACCGTCTGCTGCCTGGATAAATAACCAGCTTTAAAGAGGAGATTACTAACTGAAATGAGGGTGAAATGTGGTGAAAGAAGTTAAATGAGGCAAGAAATAAATGTGTTTAGAAATATGTAGCTCATAAAAAAAAGTCTAATTTGGCAGGATGAATATCAAAAAGCCACCATAACTGGCTAAGCAACTCAAAAACCTTCTCTCTGTGCCATACCTAAAAAAATTTTTAAGGTGACTTCATCCATTTGCTGTCCAACTGCTCTAAGGGCTTCCCATTTTCCTCTCCCACCTACTTAACACTGTCTCCAACCTCACAACCCACTCGAATTCAACGGTGCAGTGCAGGTTGTCAGTAAATCGATCTTTCCAACAAGTTTTTCCTGTGTGTTCAGTGTTTCTTTGTACAACAGACCTCCACAAAAAAGACAACAAAAAATACAAATCTATGGTGCAGTATTAGCTTGCATGTTTCGCCACTATGAAATAGAATAATTTGCATCACACATTTGGTTTACATCAAAATAAAACAGAGATAAATTGCACTTTAAAGAATACAGAATCAAAATCTATAGATTTCAATGAATGGCCAAAATCCCCTCATGTCATTATGCTGACAAATGTGCACAATAGAGGTTGACAAGAGTTTCAACAGGCAGGTACATCTCTCTACTAGTTATGATATTAAATATGGAGCAAGCGTACTTTTATTTTTCTTGGCTCATTGTTCTATGTTGTGAATTAGCATTTGGCATTTGCTCAAAGCCACAGACACTGATCATGTCAGCACTTTGAATTGAGCCATTACAGTTTATGCCTGCAGTTCACTGTGTTGACATCACAGGTTCTATGAAATGAATGTTAATGAGTGTGTACTCGATTCCTGTTGAGGGAGTTTCAATTTGAATTTGCTTCAGTGGCTGCTGTCATATTATAAGTGGACAAAAGGTCACATCCTTTAAATGCATTTTCTGAAAACCATCAATCTGACCGACAGCACTGCCTTCTGATTGGCCGACCTCACGCCTGAGGAGTTTGTGTTGTGAATTGCAATCCAAGTTACCATTAAATATATGGTGACAAAGGTGATGTAATCTTAGCCATCCGGTGTTAAGGATTGCATGAAATGTAAGGTAGTTGTTACCACGGTGAAAAGCTGTGTGATTGACAGCATGACAGTAAGCATGCGATTAAGAGTGGATTATCCCTGAAGAGTAGCCAGCAGACACACATACGTACTTTACCCACAGACAGCATTAATGACCATTTCAGTCACTATATCTGATTAATCTAAAATTAAGACAAGAATTCATGTTAAATCAGATTTTATTTTTCATTTAAATTTACTCTACTCAACATCATGATCATTTTACACAAAGGTTGTTGTTATATTCAATTACCAAAGTATGCCCGTGTACATTACAATAGGCCGACTAGTATAAAGCATTGTTCATGAGGGTGAATTTCTTTAATATTTTTATTGCACTTTTTGGGGAATTGTCCTTAGGCATGCATTTTTTAATGTGCTCCTGCAAAAAAAATAATGGCAGGTCAAAATGAATTTTGGTGCCAATCTTTGACCCATCTAAAGGCCTAATTATAATAACAATCAAATATTACTTCAAATGTTTTTTTTGGAAAATATTTAGTTTTTTTGTTTTTTGGGGCTAAAAAAACAGGGCGCTCATGTAATACAACTGGGATTTAAAGGGTTAAAACAACGAAAATATAATTAAAACTTTATATGAATATTTCAGGGAGAAGTAGTTTTAAAAGACTGACCAATTTAAAGTGGAAAAAAATATTACTATATAAAGTTTTTATAGCACTTTTTGGGGAATGGACATTTATTGTCCTTAGGCCTAAAGGTGGATGTCTTTTTAAGCACCCTCCTTAAGTGTCTGTAGCATTATAACAATTTAGCTGTGAAATCAGACTAAAAATGAACCTAAGATGTACAGTTATATACTGCGTTAACCATCATAAAAATCCTGTGATTGATCTCCACCAATACAACTTTCACACCTATCCCAAAAAGGACCAGCTTTCGCACTAAAGGAAAACCATTAAAACCCCTTTCATCTATAAAAATACATGTTTATTTTCAGCTCAAACAGTACAGTATAGACCTGTGGCCTATTTCAGGTGGTTTAGCCTCCAGCTCTCTCCACAACCTTGAATTTCACAGGGGTTTTTTTCAACTATTTTTGATTTAAGCACGTAACAGGAACAGTAGGCTAATAAGATAGATCAAGCCTCAGTCATACAGGCTTAGAAACTTGGACCTGGAAACCACTGGTCACTACAAGGTTTGTTTGTAAGACCCTGAGTTGTCTGCAAACACTTGCCAACTATAACACTACTGCAAAGCGTATTATGCAAACTAGAGGGAAAAGGAGCTGCAGTGCCGTATACGTCTTGTACCCAATTTTAACTATTACTTTAACTTAACTACCCACTGTCAGCATCTACATGCTGAATAGCCAGGGAATACACATTTTTCCTTAGCAACCTGAGGCTGTCAGTGATTGCCAATCGGTCTCTAGCCCTGTGAGAATGGTGCTTTAAGCTTAAACTCGACAGTCAGATTCTGAGGATCAGTAAGGAGTCACCTTGGATCTAGTAAGCTAGCTCTAAGTTTGTATTACTTTGAACATATCCCTAACACAAAAAACGTCAATTTTGGTCAATTCTTTTGTAGAAGAGAAGAAGTGAACCAAGCAATAAAAAGACATGAAAAGTAAAACTCGTGAGAGCTCTGGAGCTTGATGTCATCTCGCTGTCACACATATACAGAGAGACTAACACACTATCACACACATTTTTGCCTGATGCCTCTCCCATGTGTGTACCCTGCTTTATTGCCTTTTCAGTCTTTCAACTGTGGCTATAAATAATCTCAATAAAAACCTCTCTATTTACGAAACAGTATTTTACTGTAACTTACTCACCAATAAAGTTTAATTACTTTACAGATCACATAGATAAACATTAGTCTCTGTGTGTATGAGTGTGAGACCTTATTCGCTGACAAAAACGCATTCTGCATTTAGCCACCTCTGGTGCTGTACCTGCTTCATCTCAAGCATCTCATTATATCTGGCACACAACTACAAACAATCATCTACAGCCTTCCTGATGTTTCTCTCACATGTTGAATTGGATAAGGGCTTCAACTAATAATTATTTTTTATAAATGGTTCACCTGTTAATTTCAGTCCAATTTGCCATTCTGACTTTTTTAAATTGCAAAAAATATTTCCTACATTATTTGGTTAATTGACTTGAAAAAAAAAAACAAAAAAAACCACACAAGTTCATGAATTGGTGTGGTAGGGATAACAGAAAGCTATTTGTGTGTCCGCGATTATCCCAGAAAAATTGGTTTCCCTCCTTTCTTTAATATAGGACTTTGATTTTATTGCAGTTATCCACTGCTAATAACTACATCATAATGTTCTGAATTGAGCCACGGCTTACTGAGCTAGGGAAGCATAATAATAAATCTTGCAGAAGCCTTGAGGCAAATATTTGTGACAATGAAAACAGGTGATATGAAGATTAACTCTTTCTAGATAAAAAAATGATTGAAAACTAGAGAGGTCACAGGGTTGCCACAGTGGATCCATCTACATATTTGGTTTGGTTTTCCAGATGTAATCCTACCAGAGTCAAATATTAATAATTAATCATTTCAATAAAAATATTTTATTAAATACAATTGGTCATAGAAAGTCAAAGAATTCCAGCCCTATCTAATTATTTAATCAAATATTTAACTGACGAATGGTTAAATGACCAGTTAGAAAATAAAAAAAGGTTGGAAAAAATTAAAAAAAATTTATAAACTAGTTTTTACCATTTTCACTATTTTTTGCAACTATTTTAATAATGGAATAATAATTCTGAGCAAAATTGCCAAATTAATTGCTGAAATAAGCTTGGATTTGCCTATATATTACCATTGGTTTGAATATACAATGGTTCTGCACAGTTGATCTAAAAATTTTAATGTCAGGGGGCTTTTCCTGGAAATTTGGAAAGAATCTGCACCATAATATCATATGTCATCACTTGCAATCCAGCTGACTAGACTGGCCTAATAGCAATAGTTAATCTACTCAAAAGTGACAATCTTAGTCTAGATCAGGGGTCACCAACACGGTGCCCGCGGGCACCAGGTCGCCCGCAAGGACCACATGAGTCGCCCGCGGGCCTGTTCTAAAAATAGCTCACCATAACAACTTACCAGTAAGCTGCATCTATTTTTATTTTTTCTTGCTATTTTTTTTTTAATCACAATTGCATTGGCGTTAATTTGTTAGAGATAATATATAAAAAAAATGTTTATTATTAAATATTAGATCATGATCTAATATTTAGTGCTAGCTGGTCTCCACGGAAACAGTTGCCGTGAAGACCAGCAAAGGCAAAGGTGAGGAGATGAGGAAAACATGGCGGAAAAAAGGAAGAAAACATATAATTTTCACAGTGAATGGGAGGAAGAGTTCTTTTTTACCACTGTGAAAGATTCATGCGTGTGTCTCATTTGCGGGGCAACTGTGGCAACGGCAAAGCGGCACAACGTGGAGAGACATTTCCGAACGTGTCACACAAGCTACCATGCTAACTACCCAAAGGGCAGCACACTGCGAGCGGAAAAGGCCCGCGAATTAAAGGCAGGTTTGAGCAAACAGCAGTCTTTTTTCACGAGACCGGTGAAAAACTCTCAAAAAGCAACCGAAGCCTCATTTAGAGCTACACATTTCATGATTAAGAAAAAGAAGGCATTTTTAGACGGGGAGTATTTCAAAGAAGCAATGATGATAATTGCAAAAACTGTGCTTAAAGACGAGAAATATGGAAACGATGTAATCTCCACTCTCTCTGATGTCCAGCTGGGGGCAACTACAATTGTTAGAAGAGTGTCGGCTATGTCCGGGAACTTGGCCGATCAGTTGGATCAGGATCTGGCAAAGTGCAGTTGGTTTAGCATCCAGTGTGACGAGTCCGTCGACAGCAGCAGTACAGCACAGCTGATGGTCTTTATCCGGATGGTATTTGATGGTTTTTCCACAAAAGAAGAACTTCTGACACTACTGCCGCTAAAGACAACAACGAAGGGAGTTGACATCTATAACGCGGTGAAGGAGTTTTTCGCGAAGAAAAAGGTACCGTTGGAAAAGCTGGTATCAGTGACTACCGACGGGGCTCCTGCTATGATCGGCCGACATACGGGATTCATCGCTCACTGTAAAGGTGACACAGAGTTCCCAAACTTCATGCATTACCACTGCATCATTCACCAGCAGGCGTTATGCGCAAAGGTGATCGGCTTCGAGCACGTCATGACTCCCGTCGTGAAGATCATAAACAGCATCCGCTCCAGAGCTAAACAGCACAGAACATTCAAGGTGCTATTGGAGGAGCTGTCAGCTGAATATGGTGACCTGCTACTACATACGGAAATCCGATGGCTCAGCAGGGGACGGATTTTGCTTCGTTTTTTGTCACTTTTGGGTGAAATCAAGGAGTTCATGCAATCCAAAGGGGAAGACACATCTCTGCTGGAGGACACTGAGTGGACACTTGACCTTGCGTTTTTAACAGACATTACTGGGAAACTGAACCATTTGAACTGTGAGCTGCAAGGCAAAGGTAAGACTGTTGCTGACATGATAAGTGCTTTAAATGGATTTAAAGCCCAGATGAACATTTTCTCTGTGCATTTACAGAGAAAAAAGGTGCTGCACTTTCCCTCTGTGCAGATGGTGCTGAAAGACAATGCTTCTGCATCTGAGACTTTTGACAAAGTTGCAGAAAAGTACACTCAAGTCATAAACCGACTTGGTCAAGAGTTTGAGAACAGGTTTTGTGACCTTGATCAGCTTGAGCCATGTGTCTCATTTGTTTCCAATCCTTTCATGAATGTGGACACAACATGCATTGCTGAGCAACTAAGTTCAATGTTCAGCTTGGATGCTGGACAGGTGGAAATCGAAATTGTAACATTGCAAAATGATGTCCATCTCAAAGCCTATCTGGGTGCACCAAACTTTTGGTGCCTTGTTGACACAGAAAAGTACAGTGGTGTGTGCACAGCAGCTATGAAGGTTGCCAGCCTGTTTGGTTCAACCTATCTTTGTGAATCAGCCTTTTCTGACATGAACTTCATCAAGAACAAACACAGAACACGCCTCTCCGATACACATCTGCAAGACTCACTCAGAGTTGCAGTGTCAAGTTATACCCCAGATTACAACACACTGGTGAACAGCATGCAATGCCAGGTTTCCCACTAACAGACAAAGAAAGCCATATTAGATGTTCTCAGTGGCAACATTACAGTGTCATGTCAAAGTTGAATTTAATTATTGAAAAACAAATGTGTTTGTTAAGTGTAACATGTGACAATTTGCTTTAAAATGCTGCCAATTTGGTGAAAAGTTCTGTAAAATTTGAAAGTTGATTTTTTGTATGTTACATACATACAAAAATAATGTATGTAACAGTGCATGATTTGTTAAAATTTGTTAGTGGTAAGTGAAAATGTTGTAGAAGTGATCACTTCAAAATGTAAATACTTGCAGAGATATATAGAAATAAAGCGTTGCATATTGATATTTATGTTTCCTACCTTGTTTCCTAATTGCATTCTTTATAATTATGGTGAAAAATAATTAACATAATTAGTGTCCGTACATAGATGAATATCATTAATTATTAATGATAACACATAATTAAGTTAAACTGAGGAAATTTGTTATTTGAGAAGTGTGTGTCAAACTGGTAGCCCTTCACATTAATCGGTACCCAAGAAGTAGCTCTCACTTTCAAAAAGGTTGGTGACCCCTGGTCTAGATCTTACTCTTAGTTTTAGTCCAAACTGGCTGGCACTATATGGTGAATGAAAATGTTTTTCAAGTTGGCTGCCACATGATGCCATATGTCATTCAGACAGGAAGGATAATGATGGGCACGAGAGGCAAAAAAAGAGGGAAAAAAAAAACACCAGCAACATGAATATGACAGAAGGACAGTCTTGGAAAATGTTACTACCTCCAGATACACACACTGTCAAAGTCTTAATAAGAAAAGAGGAAGGTTTGCATGCTGTGAAAAGACTAACACCATGAACTATTCTTGCTTTGGCGAGTATAACGCTGACCGCCCCGTTCTCCATTTCCATATCTACATCTTTCTGCTTCCATATAAGACTCTCACTCTCTTTTTCTCATTAAATATTCACAGTTGGTCCCATTAAACATTCACCACGCAGCGCTGCTACGTTTATCTGGCCTCTGCCAATCAGCCTGCAGCGGCGCACCAGAAGCCCACCAAAAGCCTGAAAACTAAAACACACACACGCACAAACACACACACACACACGCGCGTCTGCCTGCATGGTCTGCGATGCGGCAGCTTTGCAGAGAGCGGAGAGGGAAGGACATGACTAGAAGCAGGGAGGAAAAGCTGGCAAAAAAGAGAAGCATAAAAAAGGAAGGAAATGGTGGCTGAGGGAGAAATGAGACACATGAAAGAAAATCAGCTGAATAAAGGTAGCAAAAAAAGGAGTCTGGGGGTCTATTCCTCAGCTCTTGCCCATGAACAGTAAGAGTAGAGTATCCTTGTGCCTCAATAATTCAACAGCAGGACAAGTGCCGCCTGCCAGCCTACCCTCTTTCTTTTCCTGACATCACAAGCCTTACCTAATAACAGCGTAAAAATACACTCTCTTCACAGTTCAACACAATACGTGACACATAATTACAGCTAAAAATAACATGAAACACTGTCGGGATAGATCACTCTGAACAGTCTTTTCTTTAGTGTCTACACAGAAAATGTTTCAAACAATTGGTAAAAAAAAAAAATATTGTGAAACCCTAAGTGCATTGTTGGGCTTCACGTCTATTTTCTTACATTCTGCGTCTTCAGCTACATTGGCTGCGTGCTGGGCTCTGACGCCCGGCTACAATACTGACCTACATTCAAGATGTGAACTTACTGATATTTTGATGTGATATGTGATCACAGAGAACAAGCAACAGATAACATGACCAAATAATGAAAGGTATAAATGGGGTCAGATGACATTTATGACAGTAATGATGAATTATTCATACATCCCCTTTATGAATCGCTACTTTACCCCTGGTAAGGTCGCCGTGGCAAATTGGTCCAGCCCTTTCCAGGAGACTGGTCCCAGAGCCCAAGCCATGTGTTGAGGTGAGCCCAACTATATCTAGTCAGTACCTCTTATCCTCACCCACTAGCCCAGGCGTGACTTGGTAACAGGGGATGGGTCTCCAACCCTGGCTGCCACCCAACACACACTGCACCAACCCGTCAGCGCTTCCTGCAGGTGGTGGGCCTACTGGAGGGTGGAGCCAGGCCCCCTATTCAGGCTGTGCCCCATAGGCAAAGACAAGGCCACCAGGTGTTCACTCCAGGGCCTGGCTCCAGGATGGGACCCCAGTAGCGCTAATCCTGGGAAGGGTGAACTGTTCCGTAGATTTCACACTAATAGCGGTTTTTGAATTGCTCTTTGTCTGGTCCCTCACCAAACTCCCAATTTGCCATGGGAGTTTAGAGTTTTTTCTCAGTGGACTAGAGGGTTTGTTCCCTGCACCTGATATAACCCACATCTTCCCATTTGTTTTGCCTGGAGTAGCTTTACGGTCGTCTGCACTCGTGCACCAAACGACAGCTTAGAGTACCCGACCTTCCTTGAGTGCCTGGGTGGGGTTCTTGGGGGTGCTTCACCTGGAGATTCAGTAGGACTGCCATCCTACTGGGAGACTTCAATGCTCATGTGAGCAACAGCAGTGAGACTTAGAGGGGGGTGACTGGGAGGAATGGTCTACCAGATCTGAAACCGAGCACTGTTCTGTTACTGGACTTCTGTGCAAACCACGGTTTGTCCATAACAAACACCATTTTGAACATAAAGGTGTCCATAAGTGCATGCGACACCAGGACACCCTAGGTTGCAGGTCTATGATCGATTTTGTAATCGTATCATCAGATCTGCGGCCATATGTTTTGGACAATCAGGTGAAGAGAGGTGTTGAGCTGCCAAATGATCAAGACGTGGTGGTGAGTTGGATCAGGTGGCGGGGCAGGATACTGGACAAACCTGGCGTATAGTATAGTTAACATATACCGAGGTTGTGCTGCTAACACCAGGCAGAATCCCCGGTCCTTGAGATGTTCAACTCAAGCTTCTGGCGGAATTTCAACAGCATTCCGAGGAAGACTGGGGATTGAGCCTGAATGCACGATGTTCAGCACCTCAACATTGCTCAAGCTGCTGCACTGAGCTGCAGCCGGGTGTTTGGTGCCTGTCGTGGGGGTAACCCCAAACCAGATGGTGGACACCGGAGATGGAAGAAACCACCAGAAGAAGGAGTCCTACTGGTTAGCCTGTGGGACTTCGGAGGCAGCCAATAGAAAGAGTGTCCTTTATCCTTAAGATGCAGATGGACTGCTGAGTCTTGTCCTGTGGACAAGACTCAGCTGCACTGTACAGCATAATGGACAGCATGCTGTACAGTGCAGCGAGGAATGCCCAGACCTCTACATTGGAGAGACCAAACAGCCACTTCACAAGCGCATGGTACAACACAGAAGAGCCACCTCCACAGGACAAGACTCAGCAGTCCATCTGCATCTTAAGGATAAAGGACACTCTTTCGAGGATGCCAATGTTCACATTTTGGACAGAGAGGATAGATGGTTTGAAAGAGGAGTGAAAGAAGCCATCTATGTCCACTGTGAGCGACCATCTTTGAACAGAGGCGGGGGTTTACGACACCAACTCTCTGCCATCTATAATCCAGTTTTGAGATCCCTTCCCAGACGCCTTAACGCCCACTCACATCCTGGGCCATCTGATCTCAGGAATTCGCATGATAAGGTGGGGCCAGGTTTCACAATGAACTCACCCGAAACTCTGGCTGATTTGGACCCACACCCATTTTCACACCTTGGCTCAGGCAATTAGAGGATCATCAGGGGGTCCTTTTGTCCCTCTGTGGGGGGAAACTCCCACTAGGTTTATATCTGGGACTCTCCACCATTTGACCTTAGAACTGAAGAAGCTTCTCGGATGAGAGGTGAAACGTCTTCAAGTAACCTAAAGAAGTCCAGACGCTTTTCTTTGCGAGCTCCTTTGACTGCATTGTTTATAGATATTCACAATTCTTCCCCTACTAAACATTTAATACTTGACTATCACTTCTGACTCACAGATTGGGTAACTGGAAACAAGCCAAAGAGCATGTTTATGCAGAACAATGAGGGGCATGTTACTACTGGTAAGAGTCAATCTGAAATTTTGAGATAGAACCTAAGATAAATACACAGTAAGGCAAGCCAATTGCAAGTTTCAGCATGTAGTGTGTGTTTTATTTGCCTTCTGATTCAATAATTATTAAAAATGCTGGAAATGTATTTCAGCTTCTGTTATGTCTGGTAGTGATCTCTTGGTTTCAGTAGGAATGCATCCATGGATTTGCACATCTCTTTTGAGACACAATTCTAACAATTTTGGAACTCGGGCATACAGTGTCATTTTTTGTTTACACTATATTTTACTTTGTGCAAAAGGAAAAAAAACTCTAGCTTACATTTTTTTTGTGATAATCTGCACCATAATGTGAACAAATATGCACAACTTGTGACTCTGTGTGATTTAAAAGTTTCCCCATTTGGCACAGAATTGGTGCCATAAAACAGGCTACCCTGCACTTCAACGTGATACGAAGCTCGCCTCATTTTCTTCATATCCATTGGGTAAAAACGAGATTTCAGAAGAGTGCATGTCCTGTCCTTCTGTATGTCCTGTCTCAATAAGTGGAAAAGTGAGAAATGCTGTGCATCCCCACAATAAGTGGGGCATCTGGTCACCTTCTGTGCTGAGTGAATCCCATGAGTGAAGTAAAAACTGGTTTTCACGTGTATTATATATGTTTTTTTTTTAACAAAAACCCTTAGTATGAGACAACCAGGAAGTTAATTCCCAGGAGTTACATGGAAATGTTAGCATGCACATTTTCCCACAGTCACAGTGACAGTTTGACACCTTTACTGTATGTTATGCCAGCAGTTCAGTATTTGATAAATGATTTTGGCACATTTAGAGTTTGTTAACTCTATATTAAGTTTTATTCTGCTGGAGAGAAAGACTTATGGTAACTGTGGTTGTCCTTCAGTGTAAATTTTCAGGCCATATTGTGACATATTTAGAAATAGCCTAAAACTATTATACGTGTATAGTAAAATTTCCTCTGAAGACCTACTTGATGTTTGCACCATATATGAATTGCAACATTATGACAATTAGCTTCTATTTTGAACTTGCATGCAAAAACAGGGACAAGGGCCCTCCTAAAAACCCATGAACCACACCCCAGTGTCCATACTACAGTTGCTCCATCCTTTAAAACAGTTTCACTCATACTTTCTAATCAATATTTTAAATGTAATGTTTAATCGATACTCAGTGCCAATCCATTGCTTTCCACCATAAGCACATCTATTTAAAACACTGCTTTAAGACAACTTTAACACTGTTTCTTTAATCAGCCTTTTTGTTTCTAATAATTTCTCAATCAACATGCTGAATTTATTGAGGACTTAAGCCCCATACAGCTCAGTTTTGAGAGCTTGTCTTTCACGCATGGTCTTTATGGGGGTTTTTTCCCCACAAATGACAGCGCATTTTTGAAAAGAGAAAATTCCCACAAAGATATCTGTTACCTGGAGCTCAAAGAAGCAGAGCTGAGATATATGCATTATAATATCAAGGACAGAGAACCCGCATTTCACATTCACTCACAAGCCAGATAAAATCAGTTTTGCTACCAGTTTTAATGACCATCGTATGCGAAAGGGATGTTCTTCCTGACTTCACTAAAGATTTAGTACAGACCAAATCCTTTACTCACTTTGGAATATGATATAATCTGCCCTCACGGTGCAGAACAAGTCTGAATGAAAAAATGTAATGCAAGGGGAAAGGTTTTAAACTAGTGTTTTCTCTGTACATGAGAAACAAAGACTGAGATAACGCAACACTAATTCTGCATATTTAACCTTAAGCTTCTGCAGACTTGAAAATGTTGAAAACGTATGAAGTTCCAACCCAGTGATAGTGACGATACGACTGTTTCAGACAGGCGATTTAGCAACTTTACTGCAACTTCAGACCTGATTCCCACAAAAACAAATGATTGGTAACAAATGTGAGCTCTATAAATGGTATGTAAAGATGAAAGTTAAGCAAATTCTTACTTCCTCAATATACAATTCTGAGATAGGCAGTGAAACAAGCTATTGTAACCTCTTACCATAAAAGAGATATGAAAATATCTTATAAATGTATTTGCTACTGTATTTTTAAAATCTAACTACTATCTTCTAGCACTTTATTTTGATACAGAATGAATTCTGAATGCGATACATGAGATGTACAGAAATCATGGCTCATCACAAAGCGGTGGCGATCACCCTATCTCGCCTTTTTATCAAATTGTGCACAAAAACATGCAGAAATCCTTTCCCACTAAAGCAAAAGCAGCACTTCCTCTCTTAGCTTCTGCTTCCTACGATTTTTATCAGGTATTCACTATTCCCTCAGGCTACCAGTAATCATCATCATCATCATACTTCTGTAAACTGATGCTAAAGTTTCTTATCTTCTAAAAGGAATGTAGCCTACTCAGTATAGGGGCTGTGGGAACAATCTACACATGTGTGGAACCACTTTTCACTGATTTCATATTGTTTAAGACTCTAACTTGCTTGTTCAAGCAGGAACAGCAACACATCAGCAGCAACTTACTCAAGCTCAAACTTTTTTTAAAAGCAATCAGTAAACACTAAAATTAGAATGACATGAAAGGGAACAGGAACACAAGTGCTAAACTACCTTGAAACCTTGAAATCCTCTAAATGTGCTGAAAGTGAAATACACAAAGCTTTTTAAAATAGAGTTTTCTCCACAGTCTCCACAGCACAGACAAGTTAAAAAGCTGCAGAAGAGAGAAGCAGGAGACAATCGGGTGTTGACCATCACCATGCAGGGCTGCAGCAGTGCAGGTAAACTCCAATGTGAGGCTGTAGCACAAATGCACATCATTACAGCTTGGTTCTGCCGAATGTTGCTAAAAAGTAATGACAAAGAGCAACAACACATTCTTGACAAAGGTGCTACCCAATCTCTATCCAATGGAAGGAAAATCTACCTACCAGCACCTCTAAACTATAAGCGCACTGCATGTCATTTGTGTGTTACGGCAACAATGAGCAAGCACGTGATGCCACATCATCCAGCTGTAACTGACCTCACTGCCACTGTGCCTTGGCTGAGCAACAGAGAATAGGGTTTAATCCCGCCTAAACATAAGTAACTAGAGTCAATACTACGGCGTGTTCTCAGACATCAAACAATCAGAGCTGATATCCTGTATGTTCAGCATCTGTAAAAGCTGAGAGGGAGCTCACAGGCAGAGATCAGACGATATATAAAGTGTGTGTTAATTTCTAGTTGTGAACAGATCCAGAGAGTAAGGCACTGAACCTCTAGCTGCTGCAGTGGTGTATAAATGCAACCAAGCACAAGTGTCCACCTTTAATGAAGACATGATCCTTCTAGCAATTCATTCTCACATTGTCTAAAAGGTAACTGCTGAGATCTGAGAACACAGAGACGTCTCTACAACACAGCAGGCACGAGGAACGCAAATGTTTGGACAACGCTACAAACAAGGCAACGCTCAGCAACACGATCTAAATATTTTTTATTAAAAGTATAGCAAGCTCACCATCCAGCCTAAAATAATAATCACCTCTGCTAATATTACAGATGTTAGTGAGTTCATTTTTTATTTATCTGAATTCAATAATAAATACTCAAAATTACTTGAGTGAAATGATAATGACAAAACGTCATCGAGATCAGTCTGCTTCACCAAAACAAGCCGCCCTAAATTACAAAAGATCATGAGTTCACTTCACAGACACTGATCTGGGTCCATTTCACTAAATTTTACTATAAACTTTTTTTAATACAAAATGCAAATGGTACATACTTTCAGTTACAGATCACAAGCATGGTCTTGGTCTTTTATTAGAAACTACCACCAAGGCAGTCCTTGCACATGTCAATGTACAGACAGATTATGCCACTGGGATAGTGATACAACTGTACAGCATACAGTAAAGCCACAACTGCACAATCTGCAGCCTCCTAGATTAAGTGTACTTATTCAATGCATAAACATTATATTTTAGAAGATACGTTTGGTCCAAATGTCTGCAAAGTCATGTGCAACAAACAAGGTAGATGATGCTGAGGTGGGAAGTTAAGTAGTCCACATGTTTATTGACTGCAAACCGAGTCCTATATATAATTTACATCTAGTTATCATGCTGATGTTTGAAAACACATTCCAGCAAAGATGTTTAGTCGTAGACAGCGATCAGAGGCTTCAGAAAGTGACTGAACTGTAAAGAGGCATGAAAGTACAACAAAAGTTATCTATGTTTCTACAAACCCAATCCAAAAAGTGACTGAGCTGTAAAGGCAAGTTTCCTTTTTACGTGCTGCCAGTTTCATGTCAGACAGCCAGGCTGTATGATTCGTTATCAGAGATCTTATACTTTTTATCTGGAATTAAACTTGTTTCAACCAGTGAGACGACTAAAATTAAGGTTTAATTTTTCGCCCTTTATGTCAGTATCGTTTTGATTTAAACGCCGTATTCTACTTTTAGCTATTAAATTCAGGCTTGTTATAGCTTGTTTGCTATATAATAGTCTTGCTCTAGAAGTATAATCAGAATGCATTCTTTTACTTGACTAAATTAAGCGTAACAAATGTCTTTGTAGACTGGCTGAAGGCTTCTTGTGGAACACATTATAAAAAGTGTATATAAGACTTTTAAAAAAAATTTTTATATAACGTCATCAGTGAAAAAAACAAACACTAGATTCAGGTTGATCTGCAAAATGTTTACAACAACAGTTTGAGCAAAAGTGGTATTATATGCAATTCTTTTTCACCTGAAATCTATTTGCCTTGTCTGAAGCATTCACTGGTTACACGCCCGTCCGATCAGACAAAGGCTCGTCGTTCCTGACAAGAAGTTTGCCGCTTTCCCAGATCAGATTAATTTGGCAAGTGTGGTTACTGACATAAAGAAATGGAGAAATGGTGGCCTAAACGATTAAAAGAAGTTTAAATAAAGCAAATTTATTCTTTAAAATCCTTACATGGTGTGGTTAAGATTCAGGGTTTCACACATACAAAGCTTCATGTTTGTGAACATTTCAGGCCTGATTAATGACAGAAGGTGGCACTATTATGTATTCTCTGTCACAATGTGAAACTATTAAGAGAGAAGCCCTGTATGCATACAGTTTAGTGTGAGACCATTAAGGAGGTGAGAAAAAAAAGTGCGCAACTGTTTTCGTGTCATGAGAAATGAGAAGTTGTCTGCAAGTGTGCATGTTTGCACGATAATTATAACCACATCCAACAAATACACATACACACACTCACACACACACTCACACAGCGATCGGTCTCCCTGCCAGACAGCCTATGGGATGAAGAATTTCACCCCTGCTGTTGCCGGGTTACTAGCTCCGGACCACTGCCAACGCAGCCACACACACGATCAAATCGGCTGCGGAAAAGAGTTTTAAGATCTTTCCTCAAATCAATTTTTTGCTTATAGAGTAGGGAGAGGGCGGGCAGGAGAAAAACAACTTGAAAAGGAAGGAAAATGACATGGTCGGGGGTGTTTGAGTGAGACTAAAGGGGAGACAGAGCAATTCAGCCTGCATCCCCTGGGGAAAAAAAACAAGACCAATCAGTCCAAAACTGGCCCTGATCTGCAGCTCACATCATCACTCAACCTTTCGGTGGCCTGGTCTGATGCTTACTCGGACAAATATGCAGCACGCTAGCGCACACACACACACACACACACACACACACACACACACACAATCAGTCTGCGACATACACAAAAACACGATGAGATACAGTGAGATACATGTGAAAACACAAACACATGTGGTAACCAAAACAAACAACAGACAAGTGATGCTTGGATTCAGCTACATGGCAGATGAAATGCTTTGACACGAGCAGGCTGACGATGACAACAAATCTGCCACAAATACCGAAACACAGGTGGTGGCATTTCAACATGTGTTAAGATGCTGCATGTGAACACACACACACACACACACACACACACACACACACACACACACACACACACACACACACACACACACACACACTTGCAGATTATACAATAGCTTAAGGAATAAATCCAGGTTTTTACAACTTGGGTTGTACGTTACTGAAGGAACAAGAGAGGTTTGGAAACATGGCAAGATCACTGCAACAGAATCTGACAGACACATGAACAGTTGGAAGACAAGACAGCTGTGTAACCACATTTAAAAAACCAACATTGAAAAGACTGCAAGGGTTGCTAACAGCTCTGTTTGACTGTCCCTCATTTCACAAACATTTTGGTCAAATATAATAGTCCATTGGTGACAATATTTTTAAATTCAAAATAGTCTTTGTATGTGTACAGCACTTCACCCGTCTTCAGTCAGTTAACACTGATGTTTGACTTGGGTATTTAAAATAGCTTTATATCATTTTATGCTGTTGCTCTTGTAATCACAATGAACTGGATAGATCGTCCTTTTTTGCAATGCATCATCTCTAACCAGGGTGTCCTAGCCTTCCTGTGGTTTCCTAATTGATCTAATGTAAGCTGATGTTGGGGCAGCCCTCAGTATCATTCAGCTACCTCTCCAGTGACTCTCTCATCCAGCAGTTGGTAAGACAGTCTTGGACTACAGCTGCCAGTGATGGTCCTGATTCTGCTGCAAGCTGGAGGGCCATTCTAACCAGAACCTGCAGCAGGTGGAGACTAGTTTCATGGGCTGCTACACCATGCTCACAAAGGCTTCAGAGCAGAACAAGAATCACCACCGTGTGCATCAGTGAATGATCGAAGAGCTGGAGTCTATCCAGAGGAAAGAAAATGACTGAAGGAACTGATGATTATGTGAATCTATTAATAAAATGTAATGGTTAATAATTAATCTAAGACAGTGTGTATGTGCCCAACACAAACAGAATCTGTGATACATTGTATATCAGTTGGAATTCAGTGAAACTCAATCTTTGAAGTGACAGCACTGAATGGTAAAAATTAGATACGCAATGAGTAGATAGACCATGACATGACCAGCCTACCAGTCTCACATGTAAACAGCACATGCTGCTGCTGCCTGTGCACCTCTCAGACATGAAACTACACTAATCTAATAAACACACAAATCTATGAAAATACAGCATACAGCTTTTACAATATTTCTTACATGATCTATGCTATGTGAGGCTGTTATTTTTTCTTTGCTTCCTTATAATACTAACAAGTTGCGTGTACTCTGACATCTGCTGTTTACACCTTTTCTGGACCACTCGTTTGATTTGTTTGATTTGATGATGAGCGTAACTTTAAATTCACATGAAAGAAGAGCTGAAATTAATGTATGTAGATATACTGTCAATCAAAATGCGTCACAATGCAAAAAAGAGAAAACTAACTCAACGACCACTTCATGACACAACTGTGTTTTCATCCAGTAAGAAATGACTCCAATCCAAAGTGTATTCATCTGACAAGAACATTTTTTGATCGACCCGATTACTCTCCTTTTTTATATATATATTTCATAGACAATAACATACAAATATGTGAGATGAGTCATGTTTGGCAATTTGAATTCAAAAATGGAACCAACTCTTTATTAGATTCCTGAAATATCTCAACAACACTGGTTTGCTTTCAGTAACTAAGACATTCAATACTCGGACATATTAAAGGCTGGCTTCATGACTCAAATGTGTAACAATTACAGAGACAAAGAAAATGGAGCTAATGAAATCCTTTTATGCAATTTCAGGAAGTCACTCTGTTAGTGTGGCCACTCTAAAGGCTTCTTTAAAACCTGCCTGCTCATGTGATTACTCATGTTTTTTGCTGTGTTTTCACCACTTTGCAGAAGGTGACTGTAAGTGCAACATTATCATCACCAATAAAGGCAACCCTATTAAAATAAACCAAAACTACCCTGCATTGCATCGTACATGCCTCTGTGGATATTTTAGGCTCAAGCTTGGAGCTTGTGCAATCCTTTGCTAGAGATCAGCAGTAACTGTAACAAACCAAAAATGGTTGCGAACAACCACCAAAGCCCGCTAACCCCTCTGTTGAGACCTAAACCAAGGCAGCCCAGCTGTGCCAAGTGGCCTCCAGCTTTTCAGGAATCTCTGCTGTCAAGGACATGACAGAACGCCTGTCTCGCTGCTCTTAAGGAAATAAACTGACTTCACTGAGCAACTACAGAAGCCTACTGTTGTCAGCGTTCATTTTGCATAAATTCATGTTGCTACTTGACTGTTACGCTGAGCTGCACAATGCATATCTGCTGCGCTCACCTCTGGCCGAGAGCTTTTTTGTGTTGATAATTTTTGCGGCATACTCCTGGCCGGTGGACTTCTTGATACATCGACGAACGATGGAGAAGGCACCCCTGAAGCAAGACAG
>NC_140569.1:10272463-10369963 GCF_057381845.1 Rhamphochromis longiceps | reverse complement strand
AAATGTGACGTAGACGAGTTAGAAAAGCACCTGGCGAGGTACACAGCTGTCGCTGAGCCCCACTCATCTCTCGTTCAAACCTTGTGTTTTGTGTATCTCTCGTGTTTGCAACCGGTAGCCAATCAGAAACAAGAAAAAATGATTTAAAGGGAGAACAGTTAAAACTTTTCAGACATAAGATAACCTGAGGCAGCACAGGCCACGTAAAAGACAAATGATTTGGACAGATATTTTTCAGTGGCTTTGGCAAAAAAGTTATTCTCCCAACTTGGAAGTTTACCTGTTCTACCTCTGCACATTTGATCGGGAGCCACACGGGTGGCTAATCGAAAGGTCAGTGATCAGATTCCCTGGCTCTTCTAACCTGTATGTCAGTCTCAGTATCCTTGGGCAAAATACTGAACGTAGAGCTGCCCCTGATGCATTGGAGTGTGAGTATGTGAATGTTTGGTTAAAGGTGCTTAGGCACAGTAAACAAAGGGTTGTATGAATGTGTGAATGAGGCTTGTAGGAACAAAGTGTTTGCTCAAATTGAGTAGAAAATTGCCATTAATACCAGTGTGTTTAGCATTTATTCATTATACAAATGGAGGAATTATTTATGTGTAAACAAGATACCATATGCCGTGGCAACTGCATTGTCTTTAATTCTCCATGTATTTTTTGTGTGTGGGGACCCTCTTGTATGTTTTTTTGTGTGAGGTATGCTGTGGCAAATTAAAAATCAACAAATAAAACATAAAATAACATTATTTAGAGATTTTAATAATGAAAAGCCATTCTGGTAGAGTTCATAAATGCTCAATAGCTCCCATTTATAACAGAACCAGCACATATATATATTCAGGAGATCACTTCACATAAGCAGCCTGTGAAAGTTATGTCTTAACATTTTATCAGGTGAAGAACGGTAAATCATAACTTAATGTTTTATGAACGTAATTAATTTTGAGAACATCTTTCCACCAGCTTTTACAGTGTATTATTAAATGCAAACACAAAAGTGTTGAAGTGCTGCAGCCAGTAGCCCACATGCCCATTGGCAGACATGACATGAGCTGATTTGGGCCTGCAGTGAACAGTCGACATGACCTATTATTGCAGTGTATCTTCCTTACAATATAAAGCAGCTTGAGGCCACTGTTGTTGTGGTGTTATATAAATAAAACTGTCTTGAAAAAATTGGGTTGAGCTGGCCAGCGATAGAATAAGAAAGAATCCACAAATCAAAAACACTTGACTGACAGACGTCATCCTCTTGCTGTGGTAATAGTATGCCAAACTTATATTAAGCCTCTACAAAAAAGAAATGCAATATCTACTAGCGTCTATGCAATCAATGCTTCATTTTATATTATTATAGGCTAGCAAACTCAGTGATTATGTGTGTGCATGCTTTTGCCTAATGTCTGAATATAAAGATAGTAATTTAAAAACCTAAATACATAATATATTATATGTATTAATAATATAAAATAATACAAATTATAATATAGTTACATTTTGACATCCCTATAGATCACACTGGAATAACAAAATTATGTTTCTACTGGTGCATAAAAGCTGTGGTCTAGACTGAATTAATGTTTTCTCTTCTGGCCGTTTCGTTTTGTTTTGTTTTGAGGTTTTTCACAAAGCAGAGAATAAAGAAAAAGTAGCGGAGTGAGACCTCTTTCCACTCTCTCCCTCCGGCTGTAGTGGTGGAGGTGGGATGCAAGCCACGCGAGATCTTTTCTGGTGTACTAGGAGCTGCAGATCGCGGTTCAGTTTCACAACCTCTCCGGTCCATTTGGAGTTTGCGTACACGAGGTTTAAAGCTGACACCAGAACAGCTCGTGCGCGCAGCATCCATCACGGCACGCGCTGAGATGCGATGCCGCAATATTTTAATATTGGCACAAAGCAATGAGCTGCATGCCCACTAAATTATGGCATTCGGTTTGTAACTGGGCCTCACCGAAAAAAGAGAATCAGCCACTTCAAAATGTGGCACCTGGTGACAATAATGATTCCCTGCGCACACTATGATTTTATTATACTAATGCACTCCTCCTTCAAGACATTTTTCTTTTCATTTAGCACATGTGCTTGCAACATCTTCCTCGATGATACATTCGTCTTGAAGCAGAAACAGTGCCGTTTTCCTGAAGAGAATTTGAAATGTTTTCCCGTTGCTGATATATCTGAGAAGCACTCAAACTGATCTGAGACTGGAGCTAGAGCTTTAAATACATCATTGATCCTATTACCCGCACAACTGTGGTCTTTTTTTTTTTTTTTATTGCTGACAAAGCTCGTTCAAAAGTATTATTATTACCAAAATGCTCAGTGTTTCTTCCTTTTTATTTTAATTTCATTTTTACACGTGGATAAGGTGGGATTAAGCAGGAAGTGACACAGATGCTGCAGCAACAGCCTTAATTGAAATACATTATAGACTTTGCCCTATTAACTGATCTTCATGATGTTCTTTTAGCATTTTATTGCGTTATTTCTTTATAAGGTATTTATAGTGATCACTTTTTTATGCTGCCTAACACTGAACAAGCAAACATTGGACTGGCAGCTGTCACCTGGATTTAATCATTATCACAACACTTCTACTATAAACTAACATCAACATAAAAGAAAGAGAGAGAAGTCATAAAATGTACTCATGTCAACTCATATGCAGTTTTACGGATTTTGGCTGTAAGAGGCAGAATTGTGTCTAAGATGGGGAAATATATGAGTTACTGTATGAATGAATGAATATTCTTTATTGTCATTGTCACAGGTACAATGAAATTGAAAGAATATTCATTCATTCATGTAATGGTCTGCTATGCTGTAAAGGTTTAATTGCTTTCATAAATATCTCATGAAGGGTATTAATATATTCTCCATGCATGTTTAAACGTGTATGTGTGCATTGCAGCGGTTCAACACTGTTGTGGGGTGATGTGATAAGCTCACGAGCTTAGTAACATTTCATGATGTGGATTTTTCTATAGTCATGTGTGATTTTTCTTTTTTATACTCTCGATGTTTAAAGTGCAATATTTACAGTGGTGGCACAAAATCAGTTTAGTAGCTGTTGTGCATCTATGTGTCATAGCACATCAGCTTCATCAGGAGACGGAAATCTCAATCTCCTCAGATTTTAAAAGCTTCTTTAAAAAATAGTATTTAATAACTCAATGTGTGTCACTTAAGCCTGAAAAATATCCACCAAATATGCACCAATCCCCACAGGCAACATTAGCTTCACAAAAAGTAAATTACAGGGTTAAAAATACTCTTATAAACAATGAATCAGTAAACACTGACGTTAAAAAGTTCTCAACTGCAACTTTCCCTTACTGAACCCAGCACAAGTAAAGCACAAAGATGCTTTCAAGCACCACAGGCTCCACTTTAATAATAGAAAATGCCTGCTTGTACTGCGGTGCAAACGATTATTGTAGTGGTGGTGAGTTTGGTGTAGAATTTATTGCTTTTGTTTTCTTGTGGATCGTGCTGCAGTCTGGTTCTGCTAGATGAGCTACTGCAATTCAAAAGGTGGCCTATAGGACCAAAAACAGCAATTTCACATGTTTTCCACTTTGCCAAAGGGACTTAGCATGCTTGCAAAATCATACATTTTCCATTGTGGTTCTTTGCTTGCGTCTGAGTCACAACATTGCATATCCACTAGTCATCCTGTTAAATTCCTGCTCATCATCACCCAATGCTGTCTTCCTCCACAGCTTCTATCCTTTCAGTTATTAATCTAGCTACTAAAATTAGTGGCCTGTTCATCCTCTTTTCTTTGCCAAATATTCATTGTTTCTATTCAGGCATTGTGTGCCAGCATGTCTGTTGTGTAAACTTGTCACCCTTTTCACCTTCCTCTTTTGTCGGTGTGGCTGAATCTAGGTTTTTTTCTTCTTGAAAGTCTTTTTGATTGATGACAGATGGACAATAATCCTGTCTTGTATGAAAACACATGCTTTATCCACCCATATGATACTCAAAGTCTTCAAAATATAATTTAAACTGAAACATCTGCAGTTCAATTCCAAAGTGAAAATACCTTGGAATAATTGAAAATGGAAAATAATTGAACCCTGGAGTTGTTGTGCATTTAAATCACACAGTACTGTGTATATCTCATGTTCAGTATGTGTACTATGGGTTCTTTCTGCCTCTGAACTGTGAGCGAATATCTGGCACAGAGTTTAGAGCTCACTGCCGGCAATTAATGAGTGTTTGCAGTGAGCATAAGAGCAGCGCGACCAGTTTCTGCCATAATTACAGGGAGCCGCTCTGATATGAAAGCCTAATTAGCGAGGGTGCAGAGGTACCATCCTATTAATTGCTGTGTTTCTCTGTGATGTGCTGTCAGATGAGTCTTGGACAGGCAGTCCTGTGGCAGGTTGGATGGTGGGTGGATACAGTGAGTATAGAGCAGCAGGTCCCAAACTATCAGGCTCGTGACCCCTTAAAATGAAGCTTTCAAATCCTTTTCACCCTGCAACTTCAGAGAAATCCAACTGTCCAACCAAGATGTCTTCCCCTGTAGGATGACTGCTTCATTTCAGTAGAATAATTATAAGAGGATGGAAAATCAAAAACTGTCTAGTAGTCAATCAGAAATAAAAAATTCCACAAGTATATATAATTTTAAGTCATTATAACAATATTTTTCTTTTGCTAATCAAGTCACGACCACTCAGAGTTATCTGTCACCCCCTTTCTTCTACCAGTAAAAAATACTGACTTCCAGTATTTAAAGCTCATTATGTTAACATTTTTAGACCCAATTCAACATTTAATATCATTCCACCTAAATGTGAGTAGTTTCTGTGTGTTTTGGAATGAGGTTTAGAGTAGTGTGTTATTAAATTTCCTATTATCTTCCTATTATTTTCCTTGTAAATAGCTTCTCCCATTACTAGTTTTGTTGGGTTGAACATTTAAATCAGCTAATTAACCATCATTTAACCTGTTTCATTTTGTTGCTACAGAGTCAAAGGTTTCACAGATAGCTTATTTTTAACACTTGGTAAACATCCATCCATCCATTCATCTTCTGCTTATCTAATTCAGGGTTTTGTCGATCAGGCTGGCACCTACCCAGCTGTCATAGGAAAAGAGGTGGGAAGCACCTCGGTCACCAGAATGTCACAGACTTCGTTAATCAGGCTGATTTATGAACAAATGCCTGGTGTCTGCTAGTACCAGATTCAGCCCCCATTTGCCTTCCCAGTTTTGTTAATTCTATATGGCATAGTTTCAACAAGGTGCTGGAACCCCTCCTCAGAGATTTTGGTCCACATTGACATGATCTCATCGGGCATTTGCTGCAGATTTGTCAGCTGCATATCCACGATGTGAATCTCTTGTTCCATCACATCCCAAAATAACTATTGGATTGAGATCTGGTGACTGTGGAGGCCATTTAAAATCAGTGAGCTCATCGTTATATTCAGGACACAACTTTAAGATGATTTGAGGATTGTGACATGGCACATAACCTGGCAGGCATGAGAAGATGGGTGGTCATTAAAGGATCCACATGGTAAGGAACTTGTTCAGGCCACATTCTGACTCTGCCTCCTGAATTTTACATTAGAAATTGAGATTCATCAGAAAAGGCAACATGTTTCCAAAGTTCTATTGTCCAGTTTTGATGAGCCTTCGTGCAGCTGAGTTGTAGCAGGTGTGACATTTAGTGTTGTCTTCTGCTGCTATATCTGCTTCAGGGTTGCATATTTATGCTCGTCTGCAGACCTTGAGTAAAACAAGTGGTTATTTGACCTGTTGTTGCCTCGCTATCAGCTCAAAGACTTCTGGCCACTGGATATGTTTTCTTTCCTCTTTTTTAGACCATTCTCGGTAAACTCTTAAAAATAGTTGGAAGATATTAAAATCCTTGTTATTTCTGAAATACTCAAACCAACCAGTCTGACTATAAAAACACATTTCTTCCTCATTCTGACACATAATTTGAACTTTGGGAGGTCATCACTGCCGTGTGTACATGTCGAAAGATGTGACTGGCCAATAAGATATTTGTACTAGTAGTGCTAGTAGTTATAGAGGTGTACCTAATGAAGTAGCCAGTGATTGTAAGTGCCTTTGAAGACACAAGTTCTGTCTGAGAGTTTAAGAAAAATCTCACATTGAGAAAACACCCAATCATGATCTTTCTGTTACAATTGTCATATTGTTTCAGGAACTAAACCAAACCAAAATGTAACCACAACACCACACACCTTTGCAAAAATCGGTCCAATTAATGACTCAGACAGAGGGTACCATTCATTCTGCATGTCATCAGATCAGAAAACATCATCAAGTGTCTTCCTCAAACACTGTAATCCCAATAAAGGGGTCAAAGTGGTGCAGATTTGCACCCCTCTGACAACGATGTCAAAAACAAAAATGAGCAAAATGTTAAATGCTGCTGCATAGGCGTGCATTAGATTGCACAAGGGTTCAGACCTTAGAGAGTTAGCTTCCAATCCCTCGCATCCACTTCTCCATTTTAGAGAGATAATTGCCTCCCATAAGTTGCTGTCCTGACATCCTGTTTGGATTACCCTGCCTCTTCTCGTCATACGACTCTAAATTATTTAAGATTGGAAAAATAAACTCTCCAGCGGTGAATGTATATCATTAATACATGAGCAATGGTTTGCAGTTATGGTAAGTGTTTTACATTAATTACAGCAGTGGAATTTAACTAAGATCATTTCTACAAGTACTGTCCTTAAGTGCAATTTTAAGGTAAGTATACTTTACCTGAAAATATCCAGTTCATTTTATGTTTCAAATGGAAATCTTGTACTTCTTACTCCACTGCTAACATTTATGATTAGTGCATTATTCTGCACTACGCGCCCCTAGATGTTGAAGTACAAGTTCAAGAACCCTGAAGACTAGAAAAAATGGACTAGAAAAGCTGTTGTGGACAAATTGCCTGGACAAGGTCAAAAGAAAGGTTGTTTTTTTTATGTCACTAACAGACACACACTTATGCAGAGTGTATTTTAATACAGGATTTCCAGTTGATGGCAGGATGAACTGAAGTAGTTTTTTACAAGGTAAAAATTTGTACCTCTGCAGCTCCACATGGTCTAAAAGTCATGATACTGTAGAAGCAGTGTTGTGGAGCCACACAGGCCAAAGTGACTCATTCAGCAAGAATGCGTTCAGCTTGGCCCGTGGCTGCTCTACGTATCTCTCCACCCTTGCACTGTCATATCACAAGACTTTCACGATTTTGAGGTGTTTGTGTGTTGACAAAAAGCCTTGGGGGCGTCAAACATTCCTGTCTGCTGTTGAGACAGCTCGCTGGCTACAATTCAGTGAGTCTTTTTTCAAATCATAACCTTTACTGTTTCCTGGGGATCAATCTGTCATGGATAGTCCATTAGAGTAGATGTATTATCGTTTCTTGCCGATTACCAAATCGTCACATTGTTGCAAGTAAGCATTTAATAGCACATCAGAGCAATTTCTGTGCTTAATGGCCCTGCAAGTTATGGTGCCAGAGACTCTATTCAGTGTGTCCCAATCGAGTCGTTGATACCATTCTCTTTGAATGAGTGAAGAGAAAGGACTGCATTCATTTTCTATGTGGAACCATTAGCCATATCTAGAACACAGTGTCCATCACAAGAGGATAACAAGTTCTATTTAAGACAGAATCACGAGGCTACTGTGTTTAACTGCACAACTTCAACAAGAGAAAAGAAAGAAAAATCTGAAGATCTGAAAGGTAGCCTTACATTCATGTGATTATCCAACAGTGGATATGACAGCTCCCTCCCACGTACTGAACAGCCGTGTGTGTTCATATGTGTGTGTGTTGGTGGGACACCTCCTCCATGATTTATATCCTCTGACAGTGCCTGAATTCTGCAGGCCATCACGGTGTACTGGGAATCAGATGTGTGGGCATCTAACGACTGTCTTCACCAGTACCTCATCAAAAGGCTCATCAGCAGTTTTGTTTTTTCTGTGTATATGCGAATATAGAGGAAGTGCCTTCGGCTTCAATGCTCCTTGGCGAGGTGATACACAAGTGATGAACTCTGTGCAAAAGGATACTCTTTGAGAACAGAAAGCCTCCATTCGTTTGAATCCAAGTGGTTTACATAAAAATGACCACAAAAGGAAACTAACTTTTTCCTGGCTTGTGAAACCGCTCTTGAATTCATTTAAAAATAGAAATGGTCTCTGATTGGCAGTCCTGCAGATTTTTCAGTCTTTAAAGCACCTACAGTAAAAGAAAATTTTGTCACGTTGTTACAGCTAACACAGATGCTAGAATGCTTTCTGCCCCAGACTGGACAAGATGCTGCCGCATCAATGCCTCAAATGTTCTCCATCTCCTTTTATTCCCCTCTGTCACACCAACCCTCTGTGTGTCCTCCTTCGCTGCATATGTGAATCTTCTCTGTGGTCTTCCTCTTTTCCTCTTTCCTCCATCTTCAGCATCTTTTCCCCAATATATCCAATAGCCCTCTCGATCTCGACTCTCTAAACTTTGTCTCCAAACCAGTTAGCCTGGTCCCCTAATGTACTAATTTCTAATGCTGAAATGAACAACCATTGCTGAACTCTAAATAAGTCCAGTTGCCTTTTTTTCACACACAATTCAGACCACCTGACAATCACCTCTACCCACCCTCTTCTTCTTTGGATGGTTGACCCCAGGTAAATAATCTCAACCACCTTCATTACCTCTGCTTCTTGCATCATCTATACCATTCTGAGCTATAACAAATAAAAATACATACAAAAATAAATCAACATTAAAATATTTTCCATTAAGGTCACTGGAAGACAAAAGGCCAAACCACAGAACATACTTTATTTACATTATGTGTGTAATGCCACGGTTTTTAACAGTAGCAGGAGCATTAATAGCATTAAGCTTTCAATAAAACTCAAAGAGTCTTCCTTGATCTATGATGCAAATATAAATAGGATAAAAAGGGAATGCAGAAGGATGTAATCTAATGTGCAGGGGTCTCACTGCTGCTTTCCATGTATGCATATGGAAGCAGAGGGAATTCCCAGAAGAGAGTTATACCATGGAATATGAATTAGTGCAGGTGGAAACAACAGTCCTCTCATTACTATAATGTTCCTGATTGAAAAACAATTCACTTTACTCATGTTATTTCCCAGTGAACTACCCTATTGAGTTTCCCGATGTTTTTTAACAACAGATGCCAAAAAGCTTATAAATTGATCCTATAAACTATACTGTCTGTATAACACTCCTACTTAAGAATTGTTTTCCAAAAACTACTATAGCGTTGGAGCTGTAAGCCAGAGAGAAGGGAAACCAGAATGGGTTTAACAGGTAATTTAGACATCATATACAATATCTACAGGCTTATCCTTTGGCTTTATTTTACTTTAACAAGACATTGTGTTATGCAGTGAAGCTTTTTCACTAAACAAGGCTTTTTAATTTGATCTACAAGCACTGCAGACACGACAGCCATCTTTAGCCTCAAAGGAACTCTCTCTTCCCTCCTCCACTCTTTCTATTTAACGGTATGCCACAGAGCTCTGAGCAAAACATGGCTAATACCTCTAACTCAATCTTCCAAATGAGCACGAACAAGTGAGTAGGATGGGGAACAAAATGAAAAAGAAAAGACATGGAGGGTGGTTTGCTGAGGGAATGAGCAAAGAGCTGAGGAATAAAAGTATCAGGGAGGAGGAGGAAAGAGTGAGAGCTGACCAGAGGGAGAAGAGATGCAGGAGAAGGACAGCTGAATATTCATTATTAGGCCACAAGGGAGAAATTTACAGCACTCACACACACACACACAGATAGATTAAGAATCACACCTAAAGGCTTAGGTCAAAGAATGTGCTGCTGCACACAAACAGTGCTGTCTATAAATGTTCATGCTGTTGGTGACCAACAGTACCATCGCGGATCTGCTCCTATCAAGATATATCACTACACAGTGGCAGTCGCCCCAGCGGGAGGATACATCACACAGGATCAGACAGCATGAGGCTAAACTATGACTCCCCCAGCCTAGTGTCTCGAGGAATTAAGTCTGTACTGGATGATTCTTCACCTCACAAGTCAGGTCCACTGCTTTTATGTAGTGAGTTAGCTGATGGGTAAATACTATTTCAAGCAATATTTCTTTTTTAATCCCTACTTGTGTGGTTTGTTGTGGTTTCCTAATCTTCTAAAAAAAAGTGCCTCCCTTATTTAGCACTGGATTTGAGATATACACTACTATAACACAGATTTTTACATTTCAGACTGTCTTTGTTACCTGTAACAAAGAGTGAGGCACAAAGGTCTGGTCCACTTCTACCTTATTGAGTGGTGATTCTTAAGTACACGAATACAAGTTACACTCTGAGTCAAAGTACAAACTGAGTACACGCCATGATTCAGTATCTTGTAAATCCACCTTTAGAAGCAATGACTTGAAATTATTATTTTCTGTATGACTTTATCAGCATTGCACATTGTTATGGGGGAATTTTGGCCCACTCTTCTTTACATTGTTGCTTCATTTCAATAAGCTTTGCAGGCATTAGTTTATGCACAGGTCTGTTAAGGTCCTGAAAAAGCATTTCAATTAGGCCGAGGTCTTTACTTTTACTGGATTGTTGCAAAACCTTGATTTTTTTTTCAGCTTTCTGCTGGCAGCCTTTCCAAGAAAGCCACACGTGTTCAGTCTTGAACTGTTCTGAACTTTAACATTAAACATGCTGACTGAGGACTGTAGAGTCGGAGATGGGTTTTCTGCAATTTTCTGTGCATTGCACAGTCTGACGTTGAGGTAAAGTTGAAATTTGGAAACTCTTTTGAATGTTTCCCACTTGTGAATCATCTTTGGGTTTTTTGTTTTTTTTTTAAATAGCCTTTTAACACTTCTCAGAAAGAACAACAGTTTCTCTAAGACCAGTGCTGAAGTTGTTCCTCCTTAACATTTTATTAAAACACACCTAAATGCTCAAGATGACCAAACTGCCAAGATTTAGGCTTTTACAGAGAAGGTCATATTTGCTGATGCTGACTATCAGTTAATCATGTGGATTTGATAAGCAACACCTGCCTTTTACTTACCCTCTTAATTTCTATGAAATCAATAAGAATGTACTTTTAATGTAGTTTTTCACGTTTCTTCAGTCTCAGCTGACTGCAGGTTTCCCCAACCATTTAAACAGAATATTTGCATAATGACTGAAACTAGCACAACTGATGAACATTGGGCTGCTAGGTCAGTTTCTTCATCATTAATATGCAATTTGTCATCACCACTGATCAACAACTACTGATCACTGATCAGTGGCCATTGATCAATGGGTCCAAGACTTGGATGAACGAAACATTTCTCCCACTGAAAACGCTATGTCCAGATAAACTGAATCAACTTTTGGGATTTCCTTACCCAGATGATTGAGCATCAAGAAATTTTAAGCCATGCTAAGGAACACATGATTTTTCTCTTAACATGAAACCTTAGAATTAAAAAGACGGCGCAGTGTCTTTTTCACATGTCTTTTACTAGTGGAGAAGCACTTTCTGCCAGGAAGTTTCTGTACAGTAGGACCAGAGTAACATTTTTGAAAGATTTCTTTACCTGGTATTTTTACTAGAATTATCATATTTTCTAAACGTGACTGAAAACTGAAAATAATATAAAGATTTCAGCAAAAAGACCCCGAAGGCAAACATCTGCCACTTGTCATCATTTGGGCTGAAAAAGAAAATATTGATTTTATGTGCTAAACCCCATTTTCTCAGGAGAAAGCCTTATGCTTAAAACACTGCAAAGTGGCTGATTTTACATCTTAGGAAGACTTTCTTGCTTACTGCTCAACTGATCTGGACTTAAAAGATCTCTAATTTCCAAAAAAATCCCCTGTCTCCTAGTCTAAATTCAGAGAAGAGAAAAGCAGAAGAGGTTAAGGTCACAGCTCCCTCTGGATTTCCAATATGCTAAATAGTTATTATGAATTTTTTTATCCACTGATACCAAAATCATATTGCCTATACCAGATTTAACACTCTCTGGATTGCATACAGGCAGCACAAAGTGAATATAAAAGACAAAGCTATTAATTTCTTATACACCACATATTATTTTTAAAGGAAGAGCTCAGCAAACATTATGCTACTAACTTTGACTTTACTTTCAGTAAAAAGGGGGTTAAAAAGAAGATTATTATTATTCCTTAAATTTAACCATCATCTTTTCCTAACCTTAGCTAACAGCTTTTCTGTCATGTTCTCCTTGAGTTCACAACCTACATCCCTGAATTTGTTTTTTATCAGCCATTAACAATAACGGAAAGAATTAAAGTGGAATTTTCACTTGCTTGTTTTACTTGCATTTATTATATTAAATCACAGCAGTTCCAATTTGCCTCCAATTACTCACATGCAATGGCTTCATGCCCCAGCAGGAAGTACTGCCCTTAAGTTCAAGAACCACCGTCTTAACCATAATGCAGAGTCCACACAGAAAGCAAGAATTTTGCAAAGGATTCATAATCTTAGGTTTTACAAATTCTTTTTTTAAATGATAATCATCTTCAGTCTTCCACATAATACAAGCACACAGATACAGAGTGTTTGTAATGACAAATATGTTTTTCACAGAACAGCCATAACAAGCATCACATGGATGTGAAAAATAGCTTTTCTGCCCACATTTTGGGATTGGCTTCATTTCTAAGACATTATGATTCAGTTTGGCACTAACTGAGAAAAAAATAGACACATATACACTGAAATTTAAATAGCAGGTCTAGTAAATGTTTATGTATAAATTAAACACACATATTGAATTTTATGCTTAGTGATAGATTAATTTTTAGGTTTGGATGTGAGCACAACTAAGATTCAAGAAACAATTAATCAGCAGTATCCCTGCAGCATTTTTCTTATTTTTCTTCTTTATTCAAGATTTTATTGAAACGATGAAATTCAAGTCAAAGTATTTAATAGAGTCAAAAAATGATGTGTTTAAGTGACATTTAAAAGTCCAGAAAAGCAACAGCTATCGAGTCTTTGTTGGTTTGTTTGCAGGGACAGAACACTGTGTGGGGGTGAGGTCTTTCAAAGGCATGGGGGTATGCTCTAAGCAGAAGTGAATCTGTATAACCCTTGAGAACAAAAGAACAAGGTGACATTTGACAAAAACAAGCCCTGTGGGTGTTTTTGTGGCATCCTTAAAGGGTCCTCTCGGATGATTAAGAGATGAGACATTGAGAGGTCACCACAGGCCTCACTTCCACATGCACGCACTCCATCTCTATGTCTATTAATCGAACTGTTCATGAATGCAGGCATACATGCACAGTGACACGCACATTGCTCCCTAAGCAGTCCTACGATGACCCACAGTCTCCCTGCTGCAGTTTGGCCGCAGGACAGCGAGTGAGTCAGCTTGCTCAGCCAGCCACACAGTCCTGCCTGTTTTGTCTTTCAGGAGGCCTGTTTATCTGCCAACCTTCAGTATTTGACTGTAGGTCCGTCTAGTCTATCTGACCCGTGTGCATTTCTGCTTGTCTATATTTTTTCTTTATCTATTTTCATTCCCACACTAAGTATACTTTAAGGGGAAGACTTTCAGATCATCAAATAGTGTCACAGAACCCTTATGCCCTCAAATGACTAATGTTTGTACTCTATTTTTTTTCTATTTTCCGAAACTATTGTAGTCTTTACCTTATGATATACTCAGCATACTCAGGTGACTACTGTGAATTTGTCCTATATAATTAAAAGGGAATTGAACTGAACGGAAAAGAGGAGAGGAACATTGGGTAGATAACTTATTCCATCTATGATTGTGGTCCTTAGAAAACAGTAATTAAAGTGTTGATAACACTTCCTAGCTCCTTTGAGGCACTATTGAACCTTTGGCACAGTTAATGCTACTAGAAGAAACCTTTAGAATAAGGTCTTCCTCTGCAGGCGTGATCCCACCTTTTTGAAGAGGGCTTTTAGCTTACATAATTTGCAGTGCCTAATCTTTATCATCTTTTCTTTCCTCTCCTCCTTTTCATTATCCCCTTCTAGGCCCAGCCAGGGGCTCCATGCCCCTCCATGGAGCTCTGGGTCAGCCATTGGATCATCTGGTGGATTGCTGGCCATCACAGCTGTCTGGTTGGACTCTCTGCCAGCCTGGTCAGCAGATGTTTTACTACCTGTGGACGAGCTTCTGCCAAATCATACCTCTCGTAAGGGTCTGCACTGACATTAAAAAGCCACACTGACTTCCCCAGCTCATTGTGTCTCTTCTCAAGTTTCGTCCAACGTTCTGGACCACCAGGAAGTGCTTGTGGTGGTATCCAGTCCCCATCACCCACATTTCCTGTCAACAACTTCCAGTCACCAAGTCACAATGCTGCCCTCACGACTGTGTCCCAGATCCCAAAGCCATTGAGTATCAATGCCTTGTCATATGGTTCTCCAGCTTTCCTAGAAACTGGGTCAATGTTGAAAAGAATTTCAGTGCGAGGACAGGGAAGACCTTCACTGATGCTTCCCCAAACATCATGACCATCAAGGCCATGGTGGGACTGCCGCGCTCCAGCAAGCCCCAATAAAGTAGGATACCAGTCAGAGACATGAATCAGTGCTCTGCTTACTATACCTTTCTTCTTTAGAAGTGGGCTGTGGACAAAGCCCACAGTCCGAATGCCCCCTTCCCAGTAGGTTCCTTTGCCACCTCTCAGTGTCCAGTTGCTTCCGCCCGAGAGTGGCTGCCCACCGTTATCAGAAGAGTAGATGAGTACAGAGTTTTCATAGAGCTCTTGAGTCTTTAGTTCCTGGACCACTTGTGCAACCCCGCTGTCCAGGCAGCTCAGCATGGCTGCATAATGACGCCTGAGACGATTGCACTGGGAATCATAAAGGTGAAGAAAATGGTCTGGTACCTGCAACGGCGCATGGGTGGCCTGAAGGGAGAGATAGAGGAAGAGTGGTGTATGTGGGTCGTGTCTCTTCAAGAACTGCTTCACTCTGGTTGTACAAATGGAAGATTTAAAAGAATTTAATGACTGTATTTCTGTAGGATTTCTCTATTTACATGTACCAGGATACTTACCCGTCTATGCAGAGGAGAGTGGAGTAGTTCCCAGCCATCTCCCAGGCAGGCCTGTCTCCATCATGCAGGTCAAATCCACAAGCTTCTGCCCCGTCACAGCTCTGATAGGAGAAATGATCTCCACTGCCAGTCAATGTGCCCAGGAAACTCTGAAAACTACGTCCTGTTGGCAAGCAGCTTGGCCTGCAGAAGCCTAGGTGCCACTTACCCACCGTGTGTGGCGTATCCAGCTTCAGCCAGATGCTCTGGTGGGGTGGGAATATCAGGGGGCAAGCACAGCGGTTGACGTGGGTGGATGATTGAATGCTGGAGTCCAGTGTGAATTTGGTAGCTGGCAAAATTGAGTAGGGAGAGTGTGAGAAAAGATGTCACAGTATATTGCTACATATATTATGAAGCAATACTGGGAAGGGTTGTGTAGCCAATATTGCACCTTTGGGTACTCATAGGCTGCTACACACCATTGTAGTGAAGGTGGGGTATTTTTAAAGTCTTAGTTTACATATGATACACACTCTCTCTCTCTCTCTCTCTCTCTATATATATATATATATATATATATATATATATATATATATATATATATATATATATATATATATATATATATATATATATATATATATATATATATATATATATATTAGGGGTGCAACGATACACAAAATTCACGGTTCGGTTCGGTTCGATACTTTGGTGTCACGGTTCGATATTTTTTCGATACAAAAAAATGTTCATGCATTTTTAATTTGTCATTTATTAAAATTGATTTGTCATAACTTCTCCGTTTTGTGGTAAGCTTTTCTTTGGCTGTCACTTCTTCACCCTGACCTGTCTTATTTGGCTCAGCAGAACTGAAATGCTTTTACACGCACTCACATAAGCTCAGCGATTCTCTGCGCGATCAACCTCTCACATGTGTAAGCTGCGGGAGATTTCACTTGTCATGTTTGCATAGTAAGCTAACGATTAATAAGACGATGTCAGAGGAATTGGTGCACAAATTATCATCACTCACAGATCAGTGCTGTCGCTCTCTATACACAGTTCGCACGATTGCAAAGTGAAAGCAAAAAAACAAGCGCAAATTCAAACGCGACTTCAATATGTCACATATTGACAGTGGCTCACCGATGCCAATGACATAATTACCCAGCTACATTTCTGAAAGAATGCAAAAGCATTGACATATATTTTTCCTACAATAGCCCGACGGGCAGGGAAGAGAAAGATTTTGGTAGCCCGACTGAAAAAAATCGCTAGCTCCAGGACGTCGGGCTAGCGATATTGCGAGCCCTGTATCTGATTGAGGAATCACTCATCTTTGGAAAAGAGAGTTTATTACAGAGAAATGGCTCTTTCCAAAATAAAAGCTATACTATCCGCTTCTTCTGGGCTATATTCTCAGCAGCATAAGGAGAATCATGTGCTAACAGCTGTCTAAATGACTCGGCTAAAGTTAGTAGCATGCTTGCTTTTTTTGTCTGCTTCCACTTGTCTTTGCACTAGGATGATGTCGGCGTAAATGTGCAGTCATATTCGTTGTGTTCCCACTAGTGCTTTCAGGTTAATCTCGTTGAAATGACCTTAACGCCACAACACGGCAAATCTCCGTTAACGAGCTACCGCCGATCGCTCCGTGCATGGGGCTAGACGGCCAACACGTTAACGAGCTAACTGCGCTAACACACTAGTTCACACCAATGTAATTGAGCATTGCATGGCACATCCAACATACTGTTTTACTTTAGTCCATGACTCGCTTACCTTCAGGGTCATACATCACATGAAAACCAAAATAATTCCAAACGCCAGATCTGAATGAGGTTCAATTTGCCTGTTGCAAGTAGAGCTTAACTTCTGTCTGCTAGCTTGCCCTGCGCTCTTCCTTCTGACTATGCTGTCTGTGTTGAGTGCTCAGTGGATCTGCGCTGGACAGTGCAGCCTAGGCGGAGTAGTCGAACACAGATTCACTGAGCGCTCAACACAGACAGCATCGTCAGAAGGAAAATTGATAAAATAAATTACAAATGTTGTATTGTTCGATACATATGCGTACCGAACCGAAAGCACTGTATCGAACGGTTCAATATCGATACGAATATCGTTGCACCCCTAATATATATATATATATATATATATATATATATATATATATATATATATATATATATATATATATATATATATATATATATAACACCCAGCACGCCCCTGCGGGCGGTTTATCCTTCAAGCTCGGGTCCTCTACCAGAGGCCAGGGAGCTTGAGGGTCCTGCGCAGTATCTTAGCTGTTCCCAGGACTGCGCTCTTCTGGACAGAGATCTCCGATGTTGTTCCCGGGATCTGCTGGAGCCACTCGCCTAGCTTGGGAGTCACCGCACCTAGTGCTCCGATTACCACGGGGACCACCGTTACCTTCACCCTCCACATCCTCTCGAGCTCTTCTCTGAGCCCTTGGTATTTCTCCAGCTTCTCGTGTTCCTTCTTCCTGATATTGCTGTCATTCGGAACCGCTACATCGATCACTACGGCCGTCTTCTTCTGTTTGTCTACCACCACTATGTCCGGTTGGTTAGCCACCACCATTTTGTCCGTCTGTATCTGGAAGTCCCACAGGATCTTAGCTCGGTCATTCTCCACCACCCTTGGGGGCATCTCCCATTTTGACCTCGGGACTTCCAGGTTATACTCCGCACAGATGTTCCTGTACACTATGCCGGCCACTTGGTTATGGCGTTCCATGTATGCCTTGCCTGCTAGCATCTTGCACCCTGCTGTTATATGCTGGATTGTCTCTGGGGCATCTTTACACAGCCTGCACCTGGGGTCTTGCCTGGTGTGATAGACCCCAGCCTCTATGGATCTTGTGCTCAGAGCTTGTTCTTGTGCTGCCATGATTAGTGCCTCTGTGCTGTCTTTCAGTCCAGCTTTGTCCAGCCACTGGTAGGATTTCTGGATATCAGCCACCTCCTCTATCTGCCGGTGGTACATACCGTGCAGGGGCCTGTCCTTCCATGATGGTTCCTCGTCTCCCTCCTCTTTCTTGGGTTTCTGCTGCCTGAGGTATTCACTGAGCACTCGGTCAGTTGGGGCCATCTTCCCAATGTATTCTTGGATGTTCGTTGTCTCATCCTGGACTGTGGTGCTGACACTCACCAGTCCCCGGCCCCCTTCCTTCCGCTTAGCGTACAGCCTCAGGGTGCTGGATTTGGGGTGAAACCCTCCATGCATGGTAAGGAGCTTTCTTGTCTTTATGTCAGTGGCTTCTATCTCCTCCTTTGGCCAGCCTATTACCCCAGCAGGGTACCTGATCACGGGCAGGGCGTACGTGTTGATGGCCCGGATCTTGTTCTTACCATTCAGCTGACTCCTCAGGACTTGCCTGACCCTCTGCAGGTACTTGGTGGTTGCAGCTTTTCTAGCGGCCTCTTCATGGTTCCCATTCGCCTGTGGGATCCCCAAGTACTTGTAACTGTCCTCTATGTCTGCAATGTTGCCTTCTGGTAGTTCAATCCCCTCAGTTCTGACTACCTTCCCTCTCTTTGTTACCATCCGACTACACTTCTCCAGTCCGAACGACATTCCAATGTCATTGCTGTATAGCCTGGTAGTGTGGATCAGTGAATCGATGTCTCGTTCACTCTTGGCATACAGCTTGATGTCATCCATGTACAGGAGGTGGCTGACAACTGCTCCGTTCCGTAGTCGGTATCCGTAGCCAGTCTTGTTAATGATCTCACTGAGGGGGTTCAGGCCTATGCAGAACAGCAGTGGGGACAGAGCATCTCCTTGGTAGATCCCGCACTTGATGGTGACTTGTGCTATGGGCTTGGAGTTGGCCTCTAGTGTTGTACGCCACATCCCCATTGAGTTCCTGATGAAGGCTCTTAGGGTCCCATTGATCTTGTACAATTCTAGGCATTCCAGTATCCAGCTGTGGGGCATTGAGTCATAGGCCTTCTTGTAATCAATCCAGGCAGTGCACAGGTTGGTCAGTCTGGTCTTGCAGTCTCGGCTGATTGTTCTGTCTACCAGTAGCTGGTGTTTTGCGCCTCTGGTATTCTTGCCAATTCCTTTCTGTGTCCCGCTCATGTATTGACCCATGTGCCTGTTCATCTTAGCCGATATGATGCCTGACAGGAGCTTCCATGTAGTACTGAGGCAGGTTATTGGTCGGTAGTTGGAGGGGACCGGTCCCTTCTTGGGGTCCTTGGGGATCAGGACCGTCCGGCCTTCAGTTAGCCATTCCGGGTGTCTCTCGTTAACTAGCAGCTGGTTCATTTGTGCTGCCAGACGCTCGTGGAGTGCAGTCAGCTTCTTCAGCCAGTAGGCGTGAACCATGTCGGGCCCTGGTGCTGTCCAACTCTTCATACTGGAGACCCTTTCTTGGATATCTGCCACTGTGATGGTTACTGGACCCTGTTCAGGGAGGTCGCTGTGGTCTGCCCTCAGATCCTCTAGCCACTGAGCATTGCCGTTATGGGTTGCATCCTTCTCCCATATGCTCTTCCAGTATTGCTCCGTCTCCAGCCTTGGTGGTGCTGTTCTCTTATTGTTCCCTTGCCACTGAGAGTACACCTTTGCTGGTTCTGTGGAGAACAGCTGGTTTATTCTCCTGCCTTCTATCTCTAGAAGGCAGGAGAAAAGAGAGATAGAAGGCAGGAGAATAAACCAGCTGTTCTCCACTGGTGTACCTCCTCAAGCGGCTGGCCAAGGCTGTGAGTCTTTGCTTGGCAGTTTCCAAGGCCTCAGGTATGGACAGCTTGCTGTATTTCTTAGGCACCTTATTTGTCGCACCTTTCTGCAACTCCGTTAGTTGGCTAACCTCCCTCCGTGCTACTTTGATCTTGCCCTCTAGCCTCCTTCTCCATGGAGGGTACTGCCCCTTGTCGCTGTTCAACTTGTAGCCAAGCATCTCACTGATCACTGTTGCCGTATTGTAGATGAGCTTGTTAGTGTCGGTAATCGTGGTTGTAGGTATTGCCCGTAGTGCTGCATTAACATCATCTAGCAGACCTTCTGAGGGTACTTCACGTAATCTTGGTAACCGGCTACGGGGGATCCAGGTTTCAAGCTTGGCCATGATCCTATTTTTCAGGTCAGTTCCTCTCGCACTCAACGATCCTTCTCCTATCGCACTTGGGGCTATGTACCCAATCTCGGGTGATGATATCTCCCCCCTGACCTGGCGTCCTGACTCCTCCTTGCCGTAGCATTTGTGTTGTACCTCGTCAATCTCTAGCTGTGAGAGCAGTCCCTTCTTTCGAATGTTGGAACACTGAGCTACTAGTTGTTTCGCCGTCATTGTGGATGTTGGGTATCGAAGAATCCATAGGTCCCTCATCCTATTCATGTAGCCCCTTCCGCCGGGGTTACTTGCGTAGTAGCATTCCAACAACGCCCTGTTTTCGTCTCTTGCCCACCGATGCCTTCTTGTTCCAGTAACCCACTTTTCATCAGGGTGCCCTGGTTCCTCAACACCTGACGCGGACCTTGTTGATCCGGGCGACGTCTTCATATTTATCTGTCTCGCTCATGTCTGCGGTAGGCTTGCTTAGCATAGGGGGTCTAGCCTTAGGACCCTTACTGGATACAGACGCCCCAGGCCCCAGTCTTAGTTTATATCTCTCTCTCTCTCTCTCTCTCTCTCTCTCTCTCTCTCTCTCTCTCTCTCTCTCTCTCTCTCTCTCTCTCTCTCTCTCTCTCTCATATATATATGTATATATATGTGTGTGTATATATGATATCATATACTTCAGCAAAACACCTTAGTGGTAATGTAGTAAGAGCTAAAAGATATAAAGTCAATAAAAAGAATCACGTCTCCTTTTATAGCCAACATGATCAATCAAAATTCCAATAAAGTGGATTTCAGAAGGCAAACAATCTCTTTGCTCCTTGATATAAACACAGATGGTACTTCATTACCACAAGACAAAAAGCCTGTTGATGATATGATTAATTACTTCTGCTGCAAACAGAAGCTGTAAATGAATAATTATACTGCCGGAATAATCATGTAACGAGGAAACTCACCGCCCTGTCGTGAGTTGACTGCGAGAGGGTGAGCAGATAGGTTGGACATAATAATTTTCCAGTTTAACCCCCTCTGCTGCCAGCCGGTCCAATACTGGAGTGTGGATGTCTGAGCCATGGTAACCAATGTCTCCATAGCCCTGGTCGTCCACCATAATGAAGATAAAGTGAGGTAGCCTGGGCTTTTCAACCTCCTCTGTTTTCACACTTTCCTTAAACGTGTCTTCATCCTGACAGGCAAGGCTAAAGAACAAGGTTGCACCAAACACAAGAATAAACAAAGAGGAGCTTCTTCCCGTAATCTCGAGCAATACCTTGTAACTAATATTTACTCAAAGCTGATTTTTTCTTCGTATTTCTGCTTAGTCTGCAGTTAATAAATCTCCAGCCAGATCACATTTGCAGAACGGGCAGATCTGTGGTCTCAAAGAGCTTGTCCAAAAGTCTTATCTATCCATTAAGTATGAGCTGCTGTCTTTTTCTGGGGCTTATTCTTAGTTTTGTAAGCTGGAGCTGAACTGGTGCCAGCTTCTGTGGTGGGTGGAGAAAAAGTCTGTCTCTAAGAGGTGCAAGAAACTGGCAGAGGTGAGAGTTTGAGAGAGAGACAGAGAGGTTTACCTTTTTGCAGTGCCTCGCTAGATTCCTATGTAGCTTCAGTTGTGCTATAGGATTGCTGGGAAGGTGTTGGGTAAGAATTAGAGGCAAATGTACTGCTCAGAGAAAGTAGACAGACATGGTGTTCTTAGCTTGCAAATCATGATTTTTATACTCACAGCAACACTACATTAAGGTAATATTAAAGGTACAAACCATAAACCTAACAGATGTACAGTGGTAAATATGTCAAACAACCAAAAGTTTAAGCAGCAGGAACACGGAAGATTTACGCAGAACGCAACACATATGATGCACTTTCTTGACCCGAAATTCAAATTTTGACACTTAAATACTTTTCTTTCCTTCAGGTAGAGCCACGCCAGGAAAACACTTGGTTACCAGTGCTGGACTATAAAATGACTTCACTATAAAACCTCTGTGTTTTTTTCTTTAATAAGCAGCAACATCCTTCTGGCTTGTGTTGTACTGAGCTGGCAGCGAGCTAATCTATCAAAAGCAGGTCCAAAGAGTCAAACATCTATTACCTCTGTTTCAGCTGCTTTGGCCTGCCCACAGTTGTTTTGCAGCTGCAAGCCACTTTGTAACCCATCTTTGGGGAGTGGACATAAATCCTGCAAAAAAATCATTATCGGAGAAGAAAATAACATTATTTGTTTCGCTACAGTGGGTGGCCCTTATTGTTGAACTACTCTGATGTTCCCAAACTTACATTAAAACTTTTCAGCCAATATTTAGATTATTTTCTGTGCTGTTGATCCCTAACTACACTATAAATCCTTTAGCCTCTTTAATTTTTCTTTCATTGATTGGTGCAGCTCATTTAATACCTGTTAACAATTACTGCCTGTGCGATGGCATCGAAACCTATCCGGCCAAAGGAAAGCTTCCGGAATTGTGATGAGAATATTTATCGACCACTGTGCTCTTAGTCTTCACCTCACTGCCATCTGCACCCCACAATGCTGAGAGAAAATCAATGCCTCACATACGAGTCCATTTCCTATGGTACGGAGGCAAAGTTATGTAATTTCACAGGCTTTTTACCCATGGTGAAAGTGAAGCGTCCGCTGGGGAGATTCTTATCTCAGTATCATCTTTCACTAAGAATGATGAAATGATTTGTGGGAAATGTGAACATGTAAACAAAGGACTATATATTATAAAGTTAAAGTGTCAAGAGGGGTACAGGAAAGAAGAGGGGGAAGAAAAAGGAAAAGCAGTGGACAGAAAAAGCTTCAGTGTCTAAGAGTACAAGATAAACAAAGTGGCATAAAAGGAGCAGTCACTTTGTCTTGTGTGTGTGTGCACGTCGAGGTCTCTGGGTGTAGCCATCAGTTTGTTTCGGGGAAATGCAGGACGACGTGAACTCTGTTCTACCACTAAGAGGAGGGAGACGAGAGGGAGACGGGGCTGTAAAAATGGAAAGTGACAAATGTCTTCTTGAGGAGTAGACAGTAAGGGATTGTACTCTTTCCTCAGCTGTCTGAGGAGACACAAAGACATGGTGCTATCAAAAACTGGTGTTATAGATTCTTTTCTACATACGATGTGGGCTGCAGAAGTACATTTTAAAAAACCCACAATGATGAAAGACGAAAATAAAACAAACAATCTACAAAAAGGTTCAGTTTATAGTTGACCCTTTTACTTTTTCAGGGCTCACATTGTCAAGAATAATGTCTAAGTGAGGGGAAAAATCCCTTTCTGAATGACAGTACTGGGGAATTTGGTGTGTAGGTAAAACAAGCAAACCATGCAAACCCAGTGTGTGTTTTAACAGTGTGTGTTTGCATGCGGGTGTGTTTTGGAAAAGGCAGTGGTGCAGGGTAGAAGGGAGTAGGAGTTGCTGTGATTTATTCATGATGACGAATAAGTGACTCACTTGAGCTGGAGACACTCTTAAGCTGGATCTAAGGTGAGGAAATGTGTGTATGTGTGTAACTCTGTCTAAATATGACTTTCATTTTGAAGTCATCATCCAAAATAAAGAGCCTTCTATATTAAAAATTACCCACTTGAGACTCTTTATCGTATTTCAAATCCACAATCCAATATATACACTCATTTGTGGTTCAGTAGAATGACGTCAGTGCAAGCGAAGGGCAAATCATGTAAATGAAACTTACAGATGACATGTTAAAAAAATGGAACGTTGGCTCTCTAAAATCTGCAGATGCAATCAGAACTACAACTCACAATTTTGCATTTTGATGGGTCTGAATTATGATTTAAAACTCAGTTACTAGCACTGCTGCAGTGTGACACGAGGGAAGGGAAATCATATTTGCCAAAAATAACCACGTCTTCTGTACTACTGCACTATGACCGAAACTTGCAGTACTATCCAGTAAGAAAAGCATTCATGGCACAGCACGTATGTTGCATTTACAATTAGTTTGTCATGAATAAACGGATTATCACTAAAACACTGAAAAAAAAAACGTGAAAACTGCACCTGTGTAGCTGCAAACGTCTGAAGAAAAACAGAAATAGAAAAAAAAATACAACAACTAGAAAGCTATTTTTATCAAATTATCACAGAAATGTGTGTAGTCCACATGACATGAAAATCTGCTGTGGCATCCTGCCACTGCACTTTCACAACACCTGAAATTGATTTAGCTAGAAGCTGACTACAAGCTACGAGCTACGAAGTTTTGCTTTAGTTTGGCAAACACTAAAGCACTAAAGGCAATACTAAGTGATTTAACACAGGGCACAAGTAAAACTTTTAAGAAAAAAAGTACAGCTGTATTAAAAAAATATTTTCATTTGAGTGTCTTTGAGTGTCTTTGAACTAGATACTCAGTTATGTTCTACATAACTTTGAATGTATTCCAATATGTGTCTTTTTGGATGCGCTACTTAGCTCATTACGTATCACCTCCATTGAGGTGTGTTGCAAGTTAAAGACATGTTTATATGAGTCATGTTTCCTAATCTGACCTGTTTTAAGATTTGCAAATTTGAAAAAAAAAAGAAAGAAATTATTATTTCTGGCAAATTAAAAACGTTTGTATTCACAACACTAACTAAAAAATGTTTGAGGTTAGCTCTCAGCTGCCTCAGCCGCTCTCCAGCCATGTCAGTACAGCTCTGTATACTGAGTTGGATGTTTATAGTATCCTGTGCTTGCAAACAATTTATGTAAGTAAATGATACATTGTATTAAAATATATTCCTCTGGAAATAGTATAGATTTGGTATATTATTAGGTGCAAATTTAAGTTTCTGATTTTTATTATATATTTGTAATTTTGAATGCAGCCTTGATTAAATAAACTAGCAAAAGAGAGCATAAACGGATTAGTTTATGATGTCTTTTTCTAGTTTTAAGTTGTCTTTATTCAAGCATGGTGCACAATCTTGTACATATGATCCCATGTAGAGAAAAATAAACAATAAAGCAAGCCATGCTTTAAGGCTGGCTATCTTACAATTGAAGAATCACTACTGTAGGAGTGTGTGGTGTCTTCAAACACAAATTTTGTCCACAAACAAAATAGAGTTATAAGTGGATCTGTCTGTCTTTTATATATAGTCTTTTCCTAAATCATGGGTGAGTAATGTTATGGTCAGATACATAACATTAACCAAATGATAACATATCATATATATGCGCTATGTTCTTTCCTTGAAATTTATGACCGCTCTACTTCCTCGACCGGACAATAGAGTGGGTCATATTCTACAGCCAAGCAGAGTTTGAAGGTTCAATCCCCAGCTTTAGCTGGTCTTTGGGAAATCACTTCACTCTGAGGCATCTCACAAAGTAACTTACTGACATTAGTGAGTGGGCTGATCATAAAACAAAGTATTAAACAATCTGCAGCCTTCACCAGTTGATAAAATTAGAGGAAGCCAGATGGGCATCAAAGTTATTGCCAATATCCTGATGGCAGCATGGATGTCTATAATAAACCTCAGCATGAGAAGCAATTTAATATTTCACATGATAAATCAAGAATAAGTGAAAAGTTTGACTATAGCTGCTGGCGCTACAGAAAAAGTCTGCAGTTATTAATGTTAGGGTTCAAACCCAGGGCACCATGGATATCTGAACCAAATTTATTGGCAATCCAATGCATTTCAGTAAAAGATAACAGTGTCAACCTTATGGTGGTGCTACATGAAAAATTAAATATGACAGTAGGCTCCATCCTTCATTGTACTCAAAATATACATCAGTCTGGACCAAAGTTGAGGGCTAACTTGCTGTAATAGCAGCTAATAATTATAACTGAACTTTTGTCTAATACGCTTTGAGCCATATACAGTTTTAAGGTGTTTTCAAAACTTGTCACTAAAGTGAGGAAATAGGCTTTCGTTCAAGTCATGTTCAGTGTAAACACACAACTCCACTGAACCTATGCACATAGACACGCATGGCAAACTAAACACAGAATTTGCCATCTAAACCTAAGTGATCAAAACATTGCCTCTTCAGTACACCAGTGGAGCTGGCAGATATGGGCTCTGAGATATCACACAAACACTGTCACTCCCATCAGCCGTGAAGGTGACACTGACAGAAACCCTGGCTCTGCTGCTCTTTAAATACTCAAGGATCATCTTGCAGCCAGCAGAAACTCAATCCACTCCCTATTCTCCTCACCTTACACTGTGATGGATTGACAAGAAGAGGCTGAAGGGTTGAAGGATTACTCAGGCTCATCACATCTAACAAACCACCCACATGGAGGATGCTGGTGGCCTTATGTCAGATTCACAAACTTTGGTTAAACTTTTCTGCGTCCTCCTCCTCGTCTTTTTTAAAGCCTGGACCTTTCCATCCTATCAGACGTTTCCCTCGAGGAGAATAAGTGCTGGCTTTGACTCATCAAAAATGAACTACAAAAGTGATACAGTCAGTGGAGAGTGCCACCGTGAGGATTAAAGAAATAATGCATGATGCAGATTTTCTTTCACCTCAACTCAATTTAATTCAATTCAATTTTATTTATATGCCACCAAATCAAATCCACAGTCACCTCAAGCTGCTTAATATTGTAAGGCAGACCCTACAATAATACATACAGAGAAAAACCCAACAATCATATGACCCTATATGAGCAACCAGCAGCCGGTTAGGGTGAGAGAAGGAAGACAGGATAAAAGACATGCTGTGGAAGAGAAAGATGTGCTTATTTAAATATAGTTGCAGTTTTTGGCTAAGGATTTATTCCTGGAAGCAGCTGCAATTATCAGATTACTCAGAGTTTAAAGCAGGTTCAGACTTGTAAAGTAACTGAAAAACTATCTGCGATTAAGGCCTTAATTCAACATAAATCTATGTGAAAAAGAACAATTCATTAAAATCCTTATCCCACAATTTCATTTATCCTATGAAGATGTTCATGGTCAGAATATTCAGGAAACTTTAGTTATTCCAGTTAGATCCAGAACTGTGACTCAGGAAACAGAGTGGCTTGTTCACTGGTCACCATGGTCGGTGGTTTGAGTCTGAGCTTCCGTGTCCTTTTGCAAGAACCAAATCCTAAGTTTCCCAATTTCATCTGTGCAGGATAGAGAGATGTGCCGGATGCACAGAGTAAAGTATATGAATGAATGTGACTCATATTGCTTTAAGTCATCAGTAAAACTAACAAAGTGCTATACGAATGTCACTCCATTCATCACCGAACCACTTTGGTCCAGACTCAATTTTCTCAGTGCTGGACTGATTACACGGAGCTGAGGCTTTACAGGTCGAACAACATTTTGTACAAATAATCATATCACTAGATGATGAATCCTGCAACCTGCAAGGTTGGCCTTTGTATTGACATTTCTTTACAGCTATTGAATGGAACATGCAATGATTGCAGTGGCAGTCATGTTCTCCCTCGACATAAGTGGAATTAAAAAAAGTCTACAGCATACACTGTAGAGTACCAATATGCTGATCTAAAATTGTGATTATGACAAACATACCAGCAACACATTTGCACTGAGAGTATGTAACATGTAGCACGTTCACTTTAACCTTCAGTTCAGTATTGGAAGCTATAATGGCATAGACTGTCAGCTTTGTTAAACTTTTCACTACATTTTAAACATTTAAAAAAGCACTTTTCCTGGTAAATATCAGAGTAACGAAGGTACTGTACCATTACATAAGTAATATAAGGTTCGCTGAGGACATTAAAGTATCATTAATGGTAAAGAATTTTTATTTATTTAGTGGTTGGTTTAAGATAAAGCCACCTGAAATACAGTAAGTTCTTGTAGTGGCAATTCCTTTACTTTTGAAAGATCAAACGTCCCACAACTTAAAGTCCACAAGCCACTGCTGCATTGAGGTAATATTTCGTACGCAGGCAAAAGAAGTCCATTGTCCAAACATTTTAGTTGAGAGTTTTGGTTTATTTATCCATCTCGGCAAGCAATAACAAGATCCTTCCTGCTGCTTCTCCTGCTCTGGTAAAAAAAACCATAGGCCCACCCCAATGCATGCTGGTCCTATACCAGTCTCTTTATTTATAGAAACAAAATGGCCCTACAGCTCTTACTAACTAATTTAACAAAATAACAACAAACAAACAAATCATTTAAAACAAAATATTAACCGACAAATAAACCCCAAAATATAAGAAAATTAACAACAAACTTTAACTAACTTAGTGACCTGTATAACATATTTTAGGACAGATGGTCTGCACTGTTATTTTGGGTGACTTTGGATGTGTGTGTATGTATTTGTTTGTGTGACTCACTGGTGTGACAGCACAAGGAGGTTAAGAGGGGCCACCTGTGTCATGAAGCAGATGATACAGGAGTCATCTCTCTGAGGACAGTGGGAGTCCTGCAGCAGTCTGTCACAGACTGGGGTCAAGAGTTCAGGATTACAGGAAAAAAGGCTAGAGTCACAGAGTAAAAGAGTCAGTAAGTGGCTGCAATCAAAGCAACAAATTATTGTTAAAATAAATCTTTTCAAAACAATTAAAAGATATCCCTTTAATAGTGTCACAGATCCAACCTAAAATGACTTTGCAGTTAAGATAGACCTCAAAATGATGTACATTTAACGGACAAAGATTTATATATATACAGTATATAACCAGCCTGCTGAACAAAATAACAGAGGACAGACCCAGCCTTCACCAGAATGCTTAAATAATCAAATTAATTCAAAGAACAAATTCTATTAGGATATTTGAAGAATGATATAATTATTCCTCCACCACATGGAATCTGCAGCTTTTTAACTTGAGATTTTAAAAATATGAGATTCTTAAAACTTGAATAAAATATGTTTTTGGATTCTTTAAAGCTGTTTTGTAAAAATCAATTTCTGAAAGCAGAAGGTTTAAAATGATAATTTCATTTGGAATGCGTGTATTCCCGCCACTATGACACGCTATCCTCTTCATTTATGTCTCTTTGAGCAGTCTAAATATATTCATTACTCTTATTTTCCACATAAAACACATCCATAATGTTAATTTGTGCTTGACATTACACAAAGCTCAGTTTACAACATGTTTATTAGAATGGCAATCTCATTTTCACCCCATCTGAGCTGGGGCGAAGGTCTGGCAGTGACTGGTTGGCAGTATCTGCCATCCTGGCACAGATGCCACAGTGAAAGGGCAGAGTCGGCGTCTGCTGCTACTCCACCAATCTGTCTATCAAATTCTTCTTGGCAAGGCCAGTTGGACAACAGAGAAGTTATTTATTAGAAAAACAAGCTGCAGGGAACAGAGAAAATGTCTGCAGCTCTTTGAAGTGTAATGCTAGAAAAGGTAAACAATAAAAAAGTGGAAAAAAAAATGTTGAAAGAAGAGATGGGCACACACAAACTAACAAAGGAAACATGAGCAGGACAAAGACACTGCATCATTTAGAAATTCTCCCATGTCCACAGAAAAGAAAAAGGAAAAAAAACATGCTTCCAGGCAGGCAGCTCCTGTCCTGGATAGAATGACTGAGCAGACCTCTTCCTGACTTATGCAGTTTTTCTAACTGAAACCACAACTATTCACACTGCAGTGTTTAGTTTAGCAGAGACATAGTCCCTTTCAGCAAAGACACACTGTGTTTATTTAACTGTGCAAGTCGGTCATACAATATCACAAATGTATTTTTGTATTCAAACATTTCTCACTGCTCTGTGAGAGTGTCTGGAAATGGTCTGACTTCCCAGACAGTCAGAGATCCTTCAAGTTTTTCCCAACATTATTACCAATATTAGTGTTTGGATTCATATGGATTGGAGAATTTGTATTCTCCAGAAAGATGGTATTAGAAATTTCTCTGTAACTTCTAAAATTATGTAATGATATTGGCTTTTTTTTAACCTCAAAAGAGACAGAAATTACCATTAAAACTGTGAAATTATGTAAAAACTCAGGGATGCTAAGAGCAAGCATGTTTTTAACCACTAGGGGGAGCAATTACCACAACTACTCTTCCCAACTGTTGGTTCAGAGGTCCCACTAATACCACACTTGTTCTAATGCATCAAATAAAAATAATAAAATACGGTGTATCAGTTTTGTTCAGTACCTTCTTTAACTGTGGTATTCTATTAGATCTGACATTGGCTCTAGGAAGACAGTGTGACATTTTTTTCTCAGTGGCTGACCCAGGACTGATCCTGGTTACTATCCTGAGGTCTGGAAACAGCTGCAGAGCAAGGCTGCCAAAGGGAGCAACTATCATCGGTAACCTCCCACCGCATTGATAATAGCAGTGTTGGCTTTCTTGCAAGAGGATCATTCACCCTCCATCAACAGGTTTAAAAGGTCTGTCAGTGCCCCAAAGGACAATACAACATAATTTAAACAAGTTTACATGAACTGAACTTCTTTTAATGCAATCTATTTTAATTGGATGAAGTTTAAGATCAAATCATTAAAATGACATGAAATTAAGAAAAGATACAAACAAAGCAAAAAAAAAAAAAAGGACCAATTTTACTCTGGATCATCCTTAACTTAAAATCAAAACTTTTGTCATTGTTTCATCTTGTGACTCGTGTTCAGTGTTCAAAAAAAACACTATGAAGACATCTGTTGCTTTAGGCCACACTTAAAGTATTAATAATTACTAGACATATCACCAATGCTTAAAAAGCATAAGAACTGCATATAAACTTTACATAGCCAAATCTGGTAAAAAGCACTTGCTCACTTTGCCTAAGAATTTAAAAAGCTTCCCCCCGAGTAGAGTTATGTTTCTACAATTGACTTGATTCAGGATTTTCTGAGTGCCACTTATGGCACTTTGTGACAGCAGCGTTTAGCACAAAGCATCACTGTGCACTAAGGTACAGCTTCTCAGACATCCAGTCTCTTAGCTTGGTTTGTGTGTGAAATGTCTCTGTTCAGACTATCTGCAGCAGCCAACATATCCAAGAGTTTGGCTGCGTGTGTGAATGTGGCACCTAGTTGTGACCGATCGATGTGCATAAAGGTAAACATGCGGTGGGATGCATGTCTGCCTGCAAAGAGAGGCATTATATTACCTCTAATTTAATTAACAACAAACTGTTCCAAAAATCTTTTAGCAAAACAACTTTTTCATTTTATTTTTAAACAATTATGTGATCATGGGATACTTCTGTATGTGCCATTCAGTCAATAATGTGAATGCTTGTGGATAAACTTTGGTCAAATCTCAGTGTAGCAATGCAGATTCTTCATCCAGAGCATTAGTATTTCTTCCAAAGACTCTATGATGACAGCCTTGCATGTTTCCAGAGGATCTGGCAGAATGCATGCACTAATGACTGACAGCGCCACAATCTCCACTTACTGTCCACATGGATAATGTTTCTCAACAGAAAAAAATGTATTTAAAGTAATTAATCATAAGTGGTGTCTTCACTCATGGCAAAGCTGTCGCGAGATGGGAGAGTGACTCTGCTAAAGGTTACTACCGACCTCAAATGCCAGATATGAAACACTGGCATTTGGATGTTCTGAATGGTAACTTTGCATTGATCTGAAGAGGAGCAGGCAAGACATTGAAGGTGGCGGTGCCTTCCAATTTCAAAAATAGGACAGCACCCAGTGGCACAGGTCTGAGTGACAGGACAAGTGTTGAGCTGGACCCTCCCCTCCCTCATTTGGGGCAGGCATTCCTCTGTGTAAGCAGACACAGACCCCCTCCCATCATATTTCTCTCTCCTTCTCCCTCTCTTTTTCCTTTGGCGATGGTAGTTGGCTGACACGGAGTATGGGTGGGCACACAGAAGTGTGTGTGTGCGTGTGTGTGCTTGCATGTTTGTGTGTTCAGGTGTGAGTGCGAGCTCAGAGGGAAGTCAGCACCCGGACAGTGTGCTAGGCGAGAGCAGGCCAGAGCTCTCCGATGGGGCCCTGACTAGGGCCAAAGCACTGAGGGGGGTCCTCAGATGAATGATTAAAAACCTTAGAAGAAAAGAAAATAACTACAAAAAAGAAGAAAAGATAAAAAAGAAGATCCAGAGAGAAGAACAATGGTTGTAGAGGAAGTGATAATTACATTGTCTGGTGGAGCGCCATGGGGGTTTCGTCTCCAGGGAGGCGTGGAACACCAGAAACCACTCCAGGTAGCGAAGGTAAGGCGAGTCACTCAGTATGTTGGACAGAAGCCAGTATTTCACAGTTTGCTAAGACAACAGTGAAAAGAACAAAACAGTGTTAAAGTCAATAGCGTCACCAAGCAGAAGAGAAACAGCAACAGAGTTTTATTGTGTAGAGCTAAAGGAACATTGGCAGTGTTCAATGTTGGTTTGGGGCCTGAATATGAGTCATCATCTTGTTTGAAAACTTTTTTTATGTAGAGTTGTACTGATGATTGATTGGGTGAACTTTAAACTTCAAGTACAGATAGGTGGGAATGCTAGGCCACCCTGTTGCATATCTTCCTCTGACTGCTTTGCCTGTTAAGCTCAGCATTAAAGAAAATGATAGTAACCCAGAAATCAAGTAACATTTGCAGAAAATATTTTTTTCTGTTGCTGGCCACAGTGCGCCCTACACCTCTGAACAACATCATAATTTCATTCAAGAAACGCTTCAATTAACCTGGCCACACCCGATAATCTTGAAGGATACATTCAGTTGGTTTTTTTTATTGTAAAGTAAAATTACAAGAGTGAAAAACATACAAGTAAGCAAAATGTAGTGACCTCAGGTTATTTCTTTATAATATATTTGTTTATAATGTTAAAAAAAATCTTTATTCCATTTTTGAGAATTGCAGACTAGTTAAATATTCACATTTCCTTGAGTCCACTGAAGGTAAAGGAAATATTTAACCTTCGAATTCTCACATGGAGTCACTCAGCTCATTTTACTCTCCAAAAGCAAATTCTTCATGGGCAATAATTTGGTACCAACACTTGGCAGAAATGGAGCAGTCCAAATTTCAGTCTTGATCTCCATTTAGGATTTCAGAATGTGGCATGATATGAGATGGGGAACATATACTGGATAAAAGGATTCATTTGGCTCCCAAGTATATAAAAAATAGCACCTCTGATATAAGCTTCTCTTTTTATTTTCTGACTTAATATGTACATTTGTTTGTATTGAACACATTATATTGCACACACTTTATGAATGTATATTAGCATAATATGAAAAATAGATTCATCCACACATACTTTCCATAATTGTTGACTGAGCAGAAGTACTTTTGAAGGTGGCTATTTATAGCTGAGAAGCATCAGGTCTCTAGGTCAGCCAAGGTGTATGTTTCAGCTCAGTATTTAAAAATTAGCCTCATACACTATTTCTGAACATGCACTAATCGTCTTGATGCTAATCGTCACTTCCTTGTAGGTTCACATCAAAAAGAATTACTAATCGTTTGACATCTTTTACTCCAGATTGTTGCTGCTCTGACATCACATATGGCGTGGTGTTAATTCAAATGAAGCCCCCCCCCCCCTTTAAAAATGATCTCCATATTACAAAATACAGGAATCTATCTACTTGGCACAGTAGGTCAGGGAAATTGTATTATATCCTGTTTTTTCACAGGATACAGGATAATTTTCAAATTATCCTGTTTTTTCAATTTCAAATGTTAGTATGGCCAGTTCTTCTGTGCAATGAATCTTGCATCCTTATTTGTATAATGCACTGATATATACCTGTACTGTAACTCATTATCTTCCACAGTTGAGTTCATATATAATATTTGCACTGGCAAAATAATTATCCTTTGGAAAATGTTACTGGCTTAGATTGTCTAAGTAAACTTTTAATATGTTTTCATGAGTGATTCTACGTTGTTGAGTTATGAAGAGTGACATGTAGACAAGCTGGCCTCGGGACACCAAGTCACCTTTACGAAGGTGGACAGCTGGTTCTGTCTGATCATCTAAAACAATGTGCTCCTTCACCCCTGAGAGGAGGAAGCTGTAATCTTGTCAGGTCTCACACTATATCATCCCAAACAGGTGGAGCAGTGTGTGGCTGCACTGAAAAGAGCTGGTGTGTCAGTCCTGGGTCTGTGCCGTTGAGACAGCATGTGCATGCTTCTATGTTTATTTATATGACTTTAAGTGTATTTTTGTACTTCCCCATGTGGTGAATGTGTGCACGCATGTAAGGCTATTATAACTGTTATGATTTGTGGCCACAAAGTGACTGCGTGAATGAATAACAGACATCCCTGCCACAAGTAAGCACGGACCATTTTAAAAGGCTTAGCTAAATGGGGACATGGGATTTAATTACAGACAAACTAGAATAGCTGGAAAGAAAACTAGTTAAGGTAACCAAAGCAATGCTTCTCCATCTACTAATTCTAATATTAAAAATTTCTTTCATATATGCCTTCGTAGAGCGTAATCAAAACTGCACTGTTAGCTTAAAAAATAGGAACATCTTCAGGCCTCTGTTTTAGATTTACTATAGCTTGCACAGACCTGAGGCAGTTTAGAGTGGGCAAAACGCCACGGTCCTGACAGACCTTGGGCACAAATAGCAAAGCACCAAATGAAGATGGCTTCTGGCTGGCATTTCCTTGTTAAAGTGTGTATGAGAGCTCCACTCGAGCTGTAATATGTGGCATATGTCTGCAGCAAGATCGAGCTGTCAGTGCAGAATCTGGTCTCTGTCTTTGTCAGTCATTATCACAAACCAATCCAAGACAGCAGCATAGCTCTGTTGTTTTTTTAATTTTCTAATCAAAAGCGTTACAAAAGCTGGTCTTTCCCTGATCATTCTCTGGGAAAAAATTATCACAACTCTGTACTATACAACTTGTACAGCCCTTCAAAGTAAGGTGGCAGGGCTGAGACTTGGCCTCAAGTTATGTTTAGTTTCATAAAATCCTGGAACAATAAAAAGTAAATATGACATCATTCAGCAGGATATGAACAGTTGCACACTCTAAATATTTAAAAGGTATTTCACAGTAAAGGTATTTTGTTTTGGTAGCATGTAATCACTATTAATTTAAAACAGAGAAAGGAAGTTTACTTCCTTTTACTAAGGAAGGTTTACTGAGGAAGTCTATTCTCATTCTTTTATTATTAAAAACTTCTGCTTGCAAGGCCTTTATACCTGATTTAAGACATAAAATGTTATTGTACATGTACAAGGACAATAAAGGGCTATTCTATTCTATTCTATTCTATTCTATTCTATTCTATTTTATTCTATTCTAAATAGTCCTGGATGTCTCTTCTTGTAGGTTATCAGGGACTTGTACCAAATGACTGAAACAATATTTCTTCATACAACGGGTCAAAAAATTTAGATTTTCAGTTATTTTTAGTATTTCAGCTTTTAACTTGTTTTGCCTATATGCAGGTGCGCAAACGCAGCAAGGCATGCAGGGCTGGGTTGCAGGAGGCTGATGAGCTGGTCTCCATCAATGAGCAGCCATGTGCAATGCTCTCCCATGCCCAGGCCATGAACCTCATCGACAGTTCCCCTGGGATATTACACATCCGGGTCAAAAGGTCAGAAGAACAAGAGAAAGTAAACTCTTCTCAATCTTAAAGCATCAGCAGCTCATTGTAATAGATAAAGAAAAGTGTAAAATGCAGTAACTTGATACTTGCTGCCCTGTATTTAAAATGAATTAAAAAACAAGAAGACAGCGTATACTAAAAATAAAAAAAGTTATGATATCACATTCAAAGGTACTAATTGACATTAATACTATTTTAACCTTTGCACTTGTTTTCAGGGCACCTGCTGGTTTTCAGTCTGTGGTGCTTGTGACCCGAGCCCCATCTCCCCGAATAGACAAAGAGTACCGTGCTGCTCTGCGAGCTATGTCACCAAATCACCCTCACCATGCACCTGTCCGCGAAGTCCATCGTAGCCGCTCCACCCTAACCAGCGGCTTGACATCGCCACCTGGGAGCGAGGCTTACTATGGCGAGACTGATAGTGATGCAGATGTGGCAGGCTACGAGAGACAACGCAGGCAGAAACGCCGAAGCCCCAGCAACTCCAACCCTGGGAAACCCACAGGACGAACCTCTCCTGAGGGTGGGGAGACATCAGAAATGAGTGGCTATGACAGCGCTCCAGATGCACATGTTTACCCCCGTTTATTGGATGGTGGAGAGGGAAATGGAGGAGGAGGTCTGCCAGGGGTGGCTAGAAGGGAAGTGATTTACCAACCTCATGGTCCCGGAATGTGGTCTTCCCAGACATCGACAGAGACTTCCTCTATCATATCCTCAGCAGATGACCAAGGGCCACGGGATGCAGGGCAAGAGGAGGATAGTGGCTTTTTAGAGCCTGCCAATGTGCCACTGGTATCCCCTGAGAGGGCAAAGGAGGCTCTGATGCTTGGCTCCCGTAACCAGCTCGTGCCCATGGTGGGTCCTGTGAATAAACCCATCGATGATGAGCTTACAACAACATACATGGAAAAGGCCAAGCAAGCCAGTAAGTACACCTGGAGAAGGCCACTGGGATCAACTTGTGCCTCACATGTAAAAGTTAAATAAATATCCTATTATGATTTGGTGGGAGTTTATGATTATGATACAAATGATCCAAAAATTAAAAATCAAACAAATACGCCTTACCTTTTTCTAAACAGTGCGTCAAGAGAGGTCAGTTATTGATTTAAAACAGCGCTTTAGGGAGCTAAAACAGATCAGTTTTGGAACTACAGTATTTATCTATATATGGTACCTGTTTATAATTACCCTAGAGTCACCAGCCGAGTTTTGAAGCTGGTCATTAGCTATTTATATCCATTGATACTCTGGAAACATCACTGATACCAAATTAATTGTACCAATACTGTCGGAATAGTGTGATATGAAGCTTAATCAAGCTTAATCAAAAAGACTAACGTGTCCAGTGTGATTTGTTTAATATGACAATTAGCAAAACTAGCCACGCATAAATGTTTTTTGAGGTTTGAAGCTCAAAGTGGGTGGGTGTCAAACCTGATAACAGGGCATAGTCATATAGTTTAACGCATGTTCCTCCAGTTATGTAAAAACCCCAGCAATCAACCTAGGAGCCCAGAAAACCAACTGCTTTTTGATATCAGGTGGCAAACCGAGGATAATATCTAGAGCTCTTGCTGCTCTCATCCCCTTTACTCTTTTCTTACTTTTTTTTTCTTACTGTATATTGAAAGAACAATAATATGTGATTTGTTCTGTAATACTCAATATGATGTACTTTGGTTCTTATTAAAATTGCAAATGCATTTTTATGCTTTTCAAAATGCATCAATTAAAATGATGTGCTTACATAAACCTTGACTCAATAGTTTCACAATCTTTGAAGAGAGGTTAAAAAAATGCGATAGTGATGAAAGCACAGAAAATGACTAAGCATTCTTTCCTAAAATTTGTCATTCTGTCTATCATCCTTAATTGATTCTTGGAATTCCTCCTTGCCATCACTGACATTCTAATGTCCTACTTAAGAACCATGTCCTAAACAAATTAAAATTCCGCTTCATGTGGCATTTATACCAGGGTAATAGAATTAGATTGCCTATGATCTGTTTAATACCATAACAAGTTAAAGGATATGGTATGTATGCCTTTTGAAGTTCTCCTTCCAGTCACCTATGACATCAAAGTTTCCATTAGAATGCAAATACTTTCATTAAAGTTAGATATCAGAGTACATGACCCTAACAATGTGCAAATTTATCCTTCACCTTAGCTAATGTGATAAGCTCAAAGCTTCTGTGGAATTTTCCTGGAAGTGCTACTGTGGCAAGTTAAGAGATGGATGCCTGTTGGACAGGCAGACAGGACAGGTTTAGAAGCTTATGTCAGAGTTCATTCTTTCAAAGGCTAAATCTTTTCCTTTTGAAATTCTGACCCTAAGATTTACTTTACATTATGCCACTGCATAACAACTTCTAATAGTTTTGACTTTCATATCCTGCAGAACTGAACCGAGGAGATACACAGCAAGACAAACAAGTAAAGGAAGCCAAAAGCAAGTGTAGAACAATCGCCTCTCTTCTGACAGATGCTCCTAATCCTCACTCAAAAGGTGTGCTAATGTTCAAGAAGAGAAGGCAGCGCTCCAAGAAGTACACACTCACTAGCTTTGGTAGTGTTGATGAGGACAGGTGTCAGGACTCACAAGAGGAGGATGGGGTACTTCCTGGCAGTGAATCTGAGTTTGATGAGGAAGGTTTTTCATCAGTTCCGGACCCGACTTGGGACAGTGACTATCTGGATATGCTGGAAAAGAGGGCAACAGCAGGTACTGAAGGTCGTGGGGATGGAGCAGAGGATGCTCCGAGTCCAGGTTTGAGTGACACTGTGGGCAAGGGTGCCCAGTTATTTGAGCAACAGAGAAAAAGGGTTGCTGAGCATGCCAAGAAGGCAGAAGCAGCAAAACCTCAAATACCTCCACAATCCCAAGTCCATGAGGAACCTCAGATACTCCAGATGTTTCAGTCACAACAAGAAGTAGAGCCACAAATAAACTTACAACCTCAGCACATAACACTACCTGGAACTATATCCACACAATCAATCCTATCACAAGCCCCAGGTCCAGTTCCTGTTGCATCCCGTGGAATGACTAATGGAGACCTATCCTACTCTGCAGTCAGCACAGCTAGCATGGAGGAGTCATCTCCACCAGTGGCACCCAAACCAGCTACTGCCTCAGTTACCATTCTGACCAGTCCTGGTCAACCAGCCGAAACACCATTGCCAGAACTACCTGTGAGTAATGTTCTCAACAGGACAGCACGTCCTTTTACCCCTGGCTTTATCAGCATTCGGGCTGCAACTGCCCCTGTGACGTTCCGGCCACCTGTCACAAAGACAACCCAGCGTCCTGCCTCAACAGCTGTTGTGCCGCCACCATTTTCCACTACATATGAACTAGACATTAACAATACAGCAGGAACTTCACAGCTATCCCCTGGTACTTCATCAGTGATCTCGCCACAAACTTCCATACTTCAAAGTTCCTTGGTCTCAAAGCCAGAAGCTCCTGTTACCTACCACCCTCCATCCCTTTCTACTTGTGTGCAGTCAACACCACCAATTACTACTGTTCAGCAGGCTCCATTTCCAATTGTGACTCCAGCCTCTATTCCATCAGTACCACCAGCACCACATGTACCAGTGATTCTAGTCCCTGGTCCACCTACATCCCAAATTCCTGTGTCAGCTGACCAAGTTATCACAGTGTCTCCACTTCAAACACCAGTTGCTCAACTACCACTGCAATCTTCAATTGCACCTTTGTCTCAAGTGTCAGTGGTCTCCCAGTCTGAAACTGTAGCACCAACCCCAGTTCCTGGTCCAACAGGTCGCACAGGAATCTTGCTTGAGGCTCGAAGGCGTAATGGGAAACCCAAACCAATGTTCAATGTGCCAGATGTTAAAAAGAAATCCCCCAATCCTGAACTGTTGTCTATGGTGCAGAATCTGGATGACAGATCCAGCCGACACAACTATGGCCAACCACCCGACGAGAATATCTATGATGATTCTGAGGAAATTAGAAGTGATGAGGCTGGCATAGGAAAGGTGCCTCCTCCAGTGGCACCCAAACCACGAGTTGTTCACGAAGCTCCACAGATTCTCCAAGCAGGAGGTAAGGGGGCCCAACTGTTTGCCAAAAGGCAGAGCCGTATGGGTATGTATGTAGTGGACACTCCACCCGAGACTACTTACCAGAAGGAAGGGACAATGCACAGTGCAGCACAACCCCTTGGTTCCTCCCTCAATCCTTCACTTCCTTCTCAATGGAAATACTCCCCAAATGTCCGTGCACCGCCCCCAATTGGGTACAACCCACTTTTGGCCCCATCTATCCCTACTGGGCCTCAGAGAGAAACAAACAAGCCAGACAACAGGGGTAGAGGAAGCTCTCCAAGAGAGGGCATCAAAGCACTGGATTTCATGAGAAGGCAACCCTATCAGCTCAATTCTGCCATGTTTAACTATGGGGGCAGCGCTGCTAATCTAGCAGCTATGCCTTCTTACCAAGCCCAGCAGCGTGACTACATACCACCAATGGTGGGAAGCTCCTTGACCTCACCAAGGCAGATCCCCGTCAAAACAGCCCGTGTCTATGAGGTCAAGCGATTCTCCACACCTACACCTATGTCCGGTCCATCTCTCGCTCCTAAAGTCCTCGCACCACGCTCAGCTACTTGCCTTGGAGAACGTTTGACTCACTCTGGCATGACCTCCCCACCTCCTGAAACCTTCACTCCAACTCCAGTCTCTGCCTTGACAACAGCACCAGACAGTATACCAACCCCAGCTGCACCTCTGTCCCAACCAACTGGACCACCCAACCTTCCAAAATTTTCTGCCACTCCCATTCCAAACCCAGTGCCCCCTGCAGTCCCAACACCTTATGCTCCAGTGTCATATACCACTGGGCTCCAGTCAGCCAAACAGTTTCAGAGTGCTCCTGAGCTCAGCATCCTTGCCTCTCTGCCTCCACTCAAGTCCAACCCAGTACAGGCACCTAAACCACGATTTGTGGCCACCAAGGGAGGTGTTCAGCCCCGTGTCTGGAGGCCAGGGGCAATCTGAGGGCAATGAAGCAGTCAGTACCATGCTTGGACATCTTCATATTCATGAAAAGGCTAATTAATCATGGACAGAAATATATCTGACAATTTGTTAATTGGTTGATAGAAAAAACATGGAGTTAAAGATGTTTTATGCTTTGGGAAACTGATGGGCAAAGATCAGGACTCATCTGCAAAAATTAGCTGCTGAAGTAACATAAAATGGCAATTGAGTATGAAATTGAAATATAAAAAACAGGTGAGTTAAGTTAAATGAGAACAAAAGATTTTTTTTTTTGCTCAAAATGCTGCTTATCACATTTATTTTGCTGCAAACAGATTAAATGAGTCACACTAGTTTTAAACTATATTGCCATACACTGTATAGCCCACCATATGCCTGTCCTGGGGGAGGTTTGTGTAAGGCTTCTGGAGATCTCTTCTACTAATTTAGCGGAAAACCCATCTAAACAGAGCCTGTACTGAATTATTCTTTGAAACTTGAAATGTCTGAAAAGTGAACAATGAATGAACGAATGCCATTATGAGCAAAGCTCAAACCACTAAAAATATATGTTGTGTGATGTAGACTGGAGTAGGTGGATCTTATAACATGTAATTCACAGTACTCGCCCTATTCAGTCATGTACACTCATGGGTGTTTAAATGATGCTGTTTTTTAAACACCTCAGCTCGCTAGGGTCTATAAGTGAAGGCAAGGTTTGCTCTTGCAACAAGTCAGATACCTCCACTCACTATAACTAGAGAGAAATGCTATCTTTTTAGCCCAGGTCACAAACAACAAGTGCCTGGGCTGTCACTGAATGAACACTTGTTACTGGATATCACTGCTTCTATTTACCACCTAGACACACCAGAGTCATATAGTTGCACTTTGCAACTATATGTAAATTCATAACTTTTATTAAACAAATAACACAGATGAAGAAATGTGTATTTTGTTTTGTAAAGTTGTAATTTATTCAGAGGGAATGCATGGGGAAGTAGATAGACAGAGAAGCACTGGCCCTTCTGAAAGGGTTCATGAAAAGAGAGCGGCTGTGGAACGAGGACATATTTAGGAGTAATGGGGTCACAGTTCTGGTGTTGCCATTTCACTGAAGTGGTCACAATCAAAGTCAGACTTCTGTCTGTTGGTTTGATACCTCACAGCCTCTAGAAATTAAATTAGAATGACCAGGAAAGTTTGAGCCATGAAGTTTGTTGGACAGAAGCACAGAGGTTTAGCTGTTGTGTTCTAAATAACAATGGGTGCTGTTAAAAAGTAAGGAGAAATATGTTTGATGAATATGTGCTTCCAAAGACTGAATATGTTAAAGGAACAAGTAAGAAACACAGAAAGACTGTTGTGTTATATTTGTGGTACTCTTGGTAGATCTTTTTTTTTTTTTTTTTTTTTGATTTTTTACCCTTTTTAAAATACAGTTTCTCTTCAAGCTTGTTCTTGTTTTCATTATGTCATTAGAAAACTAGATCTTAGATATAAATATGCTGAGGTGTACAGTGTGAGTTTCTGAAAGTACATGGATTAAATAATGAGTGTGAAAAATGTTTGTTATTAATGCTGAGTAGAAGTTTATACTGAGAGATGACAAGATATTTTTAGAGGAATAAAATTAGACTTCAAGGCTCTCCAGCTGTCTGACATGTCTGATTTTATACTGCCCTCTGTTGGTTAGTCTTTTAATGTATGACAAAAAGCATGCAGAAATGGAACTTGTAACTGAACAATGAAGTAAATGTAACTGTATAGTAGTTTAAACATTAAAAAAGGATTAAAAGATAAAAATAATTACCAGTGCAGAGTTTGTTTGTTTTTTAACTTCAGACTAATTTTATAAATTACATAGGTTTGTAGCTCGTTAATAAAAATAGTAACTCAGATAATATAATAGAATATGAATTATATTTTCACATAAGGAACCTATTGGGTCATTCTATGAAAAAATCAGTGAGTGTCTAGCTTGATTAGAATCAGCTCATTTTTGTTTGTACAACAACTTTATCACATTTAATAAAGCCATGAAAAATTCTACCTTCAATGAATATTTTGTGAGTTCTTAAAGTATAGATAAAGATCAAAATTCTAACATTGGAGCTAGCCACATTAAAATTTCAGGGCTGGAAAATACATTTAAGTATTGTTAAAAATTGTAGGTAGATCAAATGCACAACCACTCCAAATGTCACAATTTAAAGCCAAAGTGTAATTTCTTTCTTTTTTTCTATAAACAGCTCTGAGGATCTATATTATGGGATATATCCTAGAGTAGCAAAACTCCATCAATTTAATGTGACAGACTAACAGACATGACCATTTAAACCTTGGATGTTTCATCATATATTTCACAGGAGGAAACTTCAAAAACTATAGTATGGGGTAAAGTTTTAAGTATCATATCATCATATTGGAGAGATACCCGGTCAGTACAATTTATAGCATACAACATGTCCTTTTTTGTATTTTCTAATGTTTTTTTTTTCTCATTTTAAACACAAATGTTGAAGCAGTTGTTTGAGATTGAGTTAGCTTCTTTTTGACATATTTCTTAGAGCTAAATTGTAAAGATTCAGTGTTTATTACTTCTGCAGTTCCAAGAGTCATCTTTTTGACTAATCTTTGTCTTACTTTCTTACTTTTCAGTAAAGACTCTAGGAGTGAGCTAAATCTGGACATTATACATATATAAAATGGGCGGGGGTGGTTTGGTGTATAAAAAAAATACTATTTTCACTTTTTTTCTGTTAGTAAGATTAAAAATTAATACTCAAAAAGTGCATTATCGTTGGAAACTTGTTGTTTAATGCCATCTATTCATTTCCCAACACACAGAATGTGTGATTCTATATCTGGAACTCAAAATGTATATTCATGTATAAATTTTGACTATAATGTAATGCAATAATGTTATATGGTTGTACTGTGTGTCAGTATATTTTTCTTTCTTTCTTTTCTTTTTGCCTACATGAACACTTGCCACTAAGTGGTGCTGTGGGGCATCAGTGTACACTGACAGTGCATTAAAAATGGCCAAGCCCCACACTCACATGGGAGGCTATATATAGAGCTGCTAATATCCAAACATAATACTCTTTATTTATAAAGAAAATGAATTGTTGCCAGGTCCCTACTGTAATTAAGAGTTGCTTCTTAATTTACCTACTTAAAAAAAGATACATTAAAAAAGGGGCCTATGGAAAGTTTCTATTTCAAGATGTGCAGAAAACATCCCGTGGAGTGTTTTCCATGGGCTGTACTAGAAATAAGACATCTGCAGCAAATCTTAGTGCTTTCCATTTAATACTTCGTTGAAATGTCATTTGAATTGATCAAAAAAGGGACATGGATATTTCTACATTTCATATGAAATAATGAAATGTATGCAGAGGTATGTATAAAAATAAAACACAAATTTTAAACAGTGTCACCATTGTTATTTAAATATAAGACTTCAGTTGGTTCGAAGAAAGACTGAAAACATGTCACTTGTTACAAGCACTTCTCTGCAGTGATCATTTTGATAAAAATAGATAATTTTCTTTAGATTTCGGAGGCCAGAGATGAGCCAAAAATTTATGAGAAATCAAGACTTTATGAAGAAGAGCCTGAAGAACCTTTTTGAAATAAAGCTGACCTGAGTAATATTTAAGGAAGTTAACCCTAAGAAATAAAGGAAACTAACAATATTGGGCATTTGTATTGATGTCAAAAACCCAATGTCTGATGGCTTTCCTACATTTCAGAATCGTGCATCATAAAATATTTTAGAATATATAAAGTAAAATAAGATACATCTTACTTGGAATTGAAGTTTAACTTAAGAACAATGTTGCACATAGCATATAGATCAATTGTACTTTAATACAGTCAAACATCCAAACAGAGCCACAAAGTTACCAGTTGCATTTTCTACTTTGATTGTGTGCTCAAAAACACTAGAACAATACAAAGTTAACTGACTTTCAGAGAAAGTTGCTGCAGATTTAGTTAGTGCTTCAGAGTCAAAGTTTTCTAGATCGAATTAAGCACATAAAATCTGACATTCACTCAGGACCCCTGGGATTATTTTGGCAACTAACAATCATGTTTTTATAAATGTATATTAATTGTAACAGTAATATTTAAAAATGACACATTCATATTGTGTCAATTTGTACATATGATACCTGTATATACCTGTATATTTACCTTTTTAAAATTTGCACAAAAAATAAAAAATTCACACTAAGGAGAGTTATAGAGTTACATACATGTTTATACGTCATATGAAAAAGAAAGGTAAATTAAAGTACTCTTTTACTGCTAGCATAGGAATTAAGGGGTAAGTGGCAGCCAGGTGCTAATAATCAAACACTCGTTAGGCTTCAATTCAGCAAAACAGTTTGCTGGATTGAAGCATTCAGTTGCGTTGGCACAATGTCACAAGCTTCCCAGTAGTGGATATCCCAGCAAATTTAATTCCAAGGTCAAACCATGCAATGCTCAGAGATATTATGGGGATTTGGGTTTGTTTTTGCAGCCACAAGATCTAGACACCTTGCAATTACAGAGTCCACCACCTCTTTTTACAAAAGCATTCTATAGTCAGATGTGAGGCCATCTCCTTGGCAGTTCAAGCATGTCATGAAACAGGATAAGCACAGCAGCAAATCTACTATGGAAAAGCTGAAAAACAAAAGAAAAGAGTGCTGAAATGACCCAGTCAAAGACCAAACCTCAACCCAGCTGAAATTCTATGGTGAGATCTTGAGAGGGCTGTGCATAAATGAATGCCCACAAACCTCAATGAACTGAAGCAGTGTTGTAAAGAAGAGTGGACCAAAATTTTTCCACAACAATGTAAGAGCGTAAAGTTACATAGAGAAAAATTGCTTTAAAGTTATTGGTGCTAAAGGTGGTTCTACAAGCTACTGAATGTACTTAGTTTTTCACAGGATTGCATAGACCCCTGTAAAACCTTTTTTTTCCCCACATGATCATATGCCTGTATTGCATGCTATTATCATCACTATAATAATGTAGAAAAAATCGAATAATGTTAGACCCTCACCTAAAGGATAACTCTGTTGTTATGACAATGTAAGTACGTATATTTACTGAAGACTTTTTAAGCCCTGGGAAAAGTTGTGACGTCAAAGGCAGGTTGTGTATTTGCACACAAGAAAGCAAAAATTTGTGTTTTCTTTAAAATGGAAGATATACAGTTACCAGTAAGGATACTAATGACATATCTTTGGTAGTTTTGGGGTTTGCACTCCACCACATTCAGATGGTTTGCACAAAATGTTTTAAATATCTGTCACCTCATTGTCTGCATGTCCATCACATTCAGTAGTTCAGGGAAACTGAAAAGTCTTTCTGTGTACCCTAAACACACCCCAGAGTCCTCTGAGGTTATATTATAGTTGGGTTCTGTCCCCCTCACTCTTTGCTACTAAATATAGGCTTCTGAGCCATCTGTGAGAATGATTTTGTTCCCTTAATATCACCATCAGCAGTTTCAGCTGGCCAACAGAGACTTCTCCCCTGACTTTAATGCCCCCCTGCCCCCTCCTCAATCCCTATTCATACACCCAACCTCAACCTCCTCCTCCCGTCTTGATACGAACACCAACAGCCCCAACCCCCTGAAAGAGCTGCCATCTGAGTGTTGGTTGGGTTTTGCACTTCCCGGGACCTGGGTCCAGGCGAACGTAGGGTCAGAGGCACTGAGGGATTTGTAAACTTGTGATCGAGATCACCAACATTGGTCCCTCGGTCTCCTCTTCACTGTTTGGTATTTATAGGTCTGTCTTTCTTGCCAGGACAACAACAAAAACTCGGTGAGTGGATCTACATCCCACAAATCACTGTGTCCATTTGTTCTACCAATCAACTGACAGCTGATAACTGGGAGGATTTCAGTTTTGCATAGTGCAAAAGCCGTGAGAGGGATTTAACATGCAATGTGGTCCCACTCATATTTCTGCAGCTGATCTCAAGGAGAAACTAATGCAAGACCTCAAGAGTTCAATAAATAAAAATGATCAGTTAGCAGTTTAATTTTATGACAAATAATTAATTGCAGATGCAACATAGCTATAAAAGTTCCTTTGCTGTTTTTAAAATTATCAAAGGAGTGGTTAAATGTGCTGATCATCTCACTCGGTGGGTGTTGCATATGTTTTATATGGCGCTGCCAAACCCTGAGAGGGGTTGGTAAATCTGAGAACAGACTTGTCTGAGCCTTTAATTATTTAAGGGAATTAAAAGACAGTGTTGAAAATCCTCCTCGTTAACATCCATTAACTAAACCAGTTTGTACACCTGTTTTGAGAGATGGCCAAATATATAGTCAGAATTGTTTTGTGGAGGTGTGTTCTTAAGGGTTATGTTGAGCCCATTTGATAGCCGAATGACGCCATTCCATGTCGCTAAAATGTCTTGGCTGGAAATGGCTTTTAAAAATAGCTTCAGTGGGTTGAGTTACAGCCAGTAGATGTGATGTGATGTTTTGCCACTTGATTGGGCCTTAAAGAAACTGGTGAGAGCTGAAAGTGTTGATACCTGTTCAGAAAGATAAGAAACTATGTAACGCACGCATATAATTACATGTAAACCAGATGCATGTCTTTCACAGTGGATAGCTTGGCCTATGAGATAGAGGGAAGTTTTCCCACCTTTATGTTTCCATGCAAGAGACTGTGATAAAATATTATGAATAATTCCATCATTTTAATAAGCCCGAGGCTTCTGTCTCAACCATAACATGGTTCTGTTTACATTGGCACAGACTGTGTACAGATCTTGTGTCTCCAAACAAAACTGAAACACATATTGAGCTATACGTTTCCTTCGAGGCAGACATCTGTTTCACTAGAGAATGTAAGAAATCTGAGGGCACTGACATCCCGTTTGAACTTGAAAAATGAGGAGGGCCCTTGCTGTCAGTCTGTCTGATACATTCAGGTCCCGGGGATTCACTTTCAGGCGTGGTGGTAAAGTGTTGATGGTTGAGAGTTATTTTGTGGCTATGGTGCAAATCAATGGTAACACTGAAGCAACAACACCCCTTTCAGTGCAATTAAAGCTTTACAGTCAATTTATGATTTATGAATTCCTTTGAATATGGATGTGTAGTGTGAAATAGAAAACTACAACTGAAGGTATCAATTACTTTGTCTTATTTGGTTTCTATTTTGTTAATTTATGTTTTTTTCATACTAAACCTCTTAAAGTTTTCTATGTTATTTATCTAGACTTAATCCCTTTAAGGAGCTTCTTTTTTCTGGAGAAGTTTTGATATTACTTAACATTAATTAACTTTTGAGTCTTGAACATAAGGATTTCATTGCTTAAGTATGTGTTCAGGTTAATATCATCACTTGTTCTACATTTTTCTAACCAAAGGTAATGTTCTGTGTTCTCCCCTGGCCCCTCAAGTCATGCCTCTGGGTACACCTGCTCCCCTAACCAAGCGGAAAAAGCCCTCCAAGATCATAACTGACCTATCACATATCCCTCAGGATGGTAAGGCTTACATAAAATGACGTGACTATGAAACCAAGTTACCACTGCTCAGTAGAGCTCTTTCATATAAACACAGTACACAGAAATACACGGTGGTAAAACAAAAAGGGGTACAAATATTAGAGAACTAGCTGCTTATTTGCAGTACAATTAAGTCAATCTACTTTACTAATAAAGGATACCGTTCTTTAATGAAACAATGTTTATGAGTTAGTACTACTTTCAACCTCATTTACCAATGTTAGAGTCATTGTTTGGCTCTCACTTACGTAGAATATGAGTCAGAGCCAGAGGCATCGGAGTTTGACCTGGGAACAAAGATCAGAACTCCTAAAGACATCATGCTGGAGGAGCTTTCCCTGCTGAAGAACCGAGGATCCAAGATGTTCAAGATGAGACAGCAGAGAGTGGAGAAATTCATCTATGAGAACAACCCTGACATCTTCAGTAGTGAGTCCATGGTGAGAGCCTAGTTCATAAACAAAATAAAGTCTTGTTTGTCACTGCAATGCAAATTTATTGACACTAGGTTGATAATCCAAGCAAATTTGAGGCAAATAAATCTTGAATTAGCTTTGAATCTCATGCAGAAAGGTAACACCTGAAGAACTGTATCCTTACCTTTACAATTTTGCTTTTGTTGATATAAATATTTGAAAGAAACCTAGTACCAGCATGCAGATGGTGATTATTTAAATGTAAAGTCACCTGGGCTTTAATTATAATCATACTGATCAATTTTAACAGTGATATAAGAGGGTTTTTTGGTCTTGAAGCAGATAAAGACCACACAATCATAATTTTAACCTAAACATAATGCTCAAGTCCTGATCATTATTATTCAGTAAATACAAATCAAAGCATTGTATGGTGTATGACTGATTATAATGGTGATACTTTGCTCTATATGGGGTGGCTGAAGCTCTGGAGATAGAGCAGGTCATCTGCTAATTGCAAGGTTGGTGGTTTGATCCCTGGCTGCTCCCACTTTGCATACCAAATATCCTTGAGCAGAACACTAAACCCAAGCTGCATGAATGTGTGTGAATGTTAGATAGATAGCATTTATGCATAGAAAAAAATGGTTGTGTGAATGAGGCAAGTTGTATAAACAGCTTTGAGTGCTCAGGTACAGTAGAAAAGTGCTATATAACAACCAGTCCATTTACCCTTTCTTTCAGGACAACCTGCAGAAGTTTGTTCCCTCCCTGGGAGGTCAAGTGGGAGGTCAAATAATAAACCTCGGTGGGCATTTTGTTAGCAAGGAGTCTGGACGTCTGAATTTTGTAGGGCTACAAACAGGAGGAGGGGCCCCTGTGCCTCCCCCAAAGCCTGGAAGCAAAGGAGCAGGAGGAACGGGAGGTGCAAGTGGAGCAGGAAGTGCAGGAGTTGGTGTGGGCGAGGAAGGTGGAAAAGGAGAAGGTAGTAGTGAGTGGTCTCCACTAAAAGGTTTGTCTAATTTCTTTTTCTTTTGGCCATTTGTAGTGCAATTCTGTTTTAGGTACAGAGGGCCATTTCTCCAAAAATTATTTAAAATGCATTAAGAAAGTGTGTTTACAGCTTGAGAAATACATCTAGAAGGACAACTGTATAAATTAATAAAAAATAACAGTGTACACGATATATGTATTTATTTATTTATTTATTTTTTAAACCAAATTACATATATCTATTAAACACTGAACTATTCAAAAATGTGTTGAATATTTGTATTTGCTTTCTTGCTAAAAGTACTAAAACCACCATGACCAGCTGGTTAGTTAGCTAAGCTTGGCTTAAAGTCTGGAGAAAACTGATAATGAGCAACTCTAAACCTCATTATTTGATATGAGGTACTTTGTGCGTTTAATCTATACACAAGCCTTAGTGCAAAAAACCCAAACAGGTTCCAATATGAGGTTCTCAAGAAAGCACTGCAGGAAGTCGCAGTTTCTGGCACAGTGCAGTTCAACAATAGCCTAGGGCCAGTTAAAAAAGTATGCTGGACAAGTTGAATGGCCAGCTGCTGGTCTTTTTGGGCTAGTAATGGTGTTTCATCGAATGGATTCACCTTTGAAGCAAACAGTCAGTATTCTGATATCAAAATACAAATAAATATCCTTTATTGAACCACCAGTTCTGGTAGTTTTATAAGTGAAAAAAATTAGATCTTTTTAGCTGCTCCTACCCCTCACATTGTTGCATAAAACAACAGCACAACTAAATTTAGAAAAAGCTAAAATAAAATCTGTCTGTCTGCAGATAAATTGTGCTGGTTTATTTTGCCACAATCTTTCAATTTCTAGTAGCAATACCTGCATAAGAGGGGCATTTCAATCATGCCACAACCTTTATTTTTAAGTTTTAGTTACCAGCACATGTGGATGACTTTCTTTACAGGAGGTGGAAAACATGGCGGTACTAAGCAGCAAATTCATGTGAAAACCTATGTGTCTCCATGGGAGAAGGCCATGAAGGGTGATGAAGGTCTGTTAGCCACTCTACAAACCAATATGCCACATCCCAATGCCAAAAAGGAATTACTCCAGTACAAGTGTTTCAACAGGTAGTTCCCTTGAGGTCTGATATGTAGAAGATTTGTGAAAAAAAAGGAGCTTTAATTAACCTTTCACCTTGGTTTGACAGGAGTGCCATGCCCTACGGCGGTTTTGAAAAGGCCAATCAGTTTCTGAAATTTCAGCTGCCAGAAGCTGAGGCAGCCAAAGAAGAGCCTGAACCTGCAGTGGTGTACCATCATGACATTAGCTGCCGGCCTTCATTCAATCGCACTCCTATTGGCTGGGTGGGCAGCAGTGAGCCCAGCAGCATTCACATGGAGACGGATGCTGTGCCCTTCGATGGAGAGACCGACGAGCTGTGAAAGCATATTAATAGTGATTACTATGCACATACTCACACACAAGAGTAACTGCATGCATACACCATAGCATGCACACACAATAGTTGAGCTTACAATTAACTATTACACTAATGAATTTGAATCTCCCAGTGTGGACAGTTTAAAGCGTACAAATAAAATGAAGTCCTGATCTTAACATGCTCTGTATTTGGTTGTAAAGCGACAAGTTTTATTTGTTATGGGGAGATGAAACATCAAATGTCTATTTGATAAATTTATAAGTTGAGCCAAGCAGTCCTCTAATTTGTCTGAAAGTTTGCTGTTGTAGGTGAAAAATTGCAGATTGTCCCATTGAGGAATGAATCATATATGATGAATGCTAAGTCACTATTGTGCAGGCTGTCTGAACTTGTTACCATAACTGTTATCGCTCAACATTGTCTTTTTTTGTTGTTACAAATGTCTGATGATTTGCTGCGCTATAAAAACCTAAAAACTTGTTTAACTCAATATGCATGCTGTTGCTGATCCCTTAACCAAACAAAACAACACAACACAGTTTCTCCACAATAAACTGTAACACTGTAAATAATTTAGTGCACTCTGAATGAATTCTTGGAATATACAGTATTTGTATGTACAACGTAAATTTCAGAAATGTTATTAACTATTTGGATGTCGGGGGGGAGAAGAAGAAGTGAACAAAACAAAAAAAGATCATCCTTATCATGCCCATGTCATATTGTGTACTCACTTGGCAAATGTCATGTGTGCTGAAACATTAATGGGAACTGGGACATTTAAGCTAGTTTACGCAGTTTAACAGTTCTGTATTTAATTACTCTTCTAATTTTTCATTCAAGAAATGGAGAGTAATATAAACAACAACAACAAAAAAAAACACATACACACTGATGTCTACAGTATTATCTGAAAATTCCCGAAAGTCTGGCAAATACCTGGTAGCTTAAAGTAAAAACAAAATAAGAAATCGTGAGTAACTGCTATGAGTTCGGCTGAACTTCCAACACTAAAAATGAAATCACGACTAAAGTACGTTTCTATTAATAGTACTTCTCCAGCTAAGCAACTCCCGCACAATTGGGGGCAGTCATGTTCCAAAAAGTTCTAGCCAAGGAAAAGCAAAAAGAAGAATGCCATACCTTTGAATGTTGGATACCGGGGGAATCTACTGTCCAAGCACTATTATACAGTAAAGTCTGCAATCTACAACAACGCAATGGACACCAGCCCAGTGTTACTAGGTAACATTACGAAGTCTTCAACCGATGAGCTAGCTTAGCTAAATATGTATTTTGGTGGGATGGCTTACGGAATTTCCCAGGAAACCTCGCAAATTAATGCCCAAATTTGCATGTTGAAACATACATGCACCGACTTTATGTCAGTGGGCTCTTTTTAAGTTGAAATACCGAGACGGTTTCTGGTATAGAGTAAGGTTAACTTGTTTAGGCAGCTGAGAGGGTCGATACGTCATGGCCAGCAACCTCTGGACAGTGTTACCTAGCGACGGCAGTGCTAGCCAACAGATTAGCACTGACAAGCACTGCCGTCGCTGTGCGTCCTTCAGTCAGTAGAATGAAAGAAAAAACAAAAAACACGTAATTTCCCTCCACACAAGCTTCTGCTGTGTTTCAACTAAAGGATACATCTCAGGGTATATTGAAGTGTGCATTTAATATAGGTTATGTGTGAAAATCAGTTTTAAAAGTAAACTAAAGAAAGTTCTCCCACCTTTGTAGTCTTCTTGTTATCTTCTCTTTGTGTTGTATATGCACACCCAAACAGTGTATTGATTATGAGAATCACTAAGAAGTATCACTACTGAACTATTTACAGTGTCTTGTTGCCATTTTTCGTGGTTTCCTGCATTAAATTGGTAAAATAGACTTGTATAAGCACTACTGCATTGTTTAACTATTTATAACATGTGAAAGCAAGAGTTTTTTTCTAAATTATTAATTTTTTTTAGCACATGAAGTGAGTCAGAACTACAGCAGATAGTTTCCAAACATAACTCTACTAGGAATTATGCTGAGTGTAATCTTGGTCTGTGGTCATTTTAATTTTTTTTAGGTATACGATAGCGGATTGACTTTCATTGATGGGATCCATATCTAAAGCCCAGTTGGCTCCCTTGCCAAGGACAGAGGTCCTTGTCTATTGGGTGCTTTCCTTGGGCTCTCATCTCTACTCTTTCTATCAACTTCACAGGTTCAGCAAAGGTATAGTAGAAATATGACTACTGAAATCTTAGTTAGATAAAATGAGAAAAAATAAATAAATAAAGCTGTTATATCCTGTTTTTGGCCCAGAGTATGAAGTGGGATTAGAGAGAGAATTCCAGTTGGAAAAGGGCCTTGTTAAAGGTTTTAAAAGGGTAAGTTCAGTGCTGAATTGATAGAAAGCCATGTCTGAACCAACAGACTAGATTTTAAGACTTATAGTGTACTAAAGGTTTGTGGTAATTTCCAGTTAATTTTAAATTTAGAATAACAAAGTAATAATTTTAATTTAATCGATGCATAGAAATAAAATACCTTAACAGATTTGCATTGTTTAAAGCTGCTTTTGAACAGGTTTCAGGTGTTATAAGTGCATTGTTTTGTTATCAGGACCCTTTAGATTTTGAGTGGAATTTTTGGACTGACTGGGCTAAGCACTCTTTACTGTGGACTCTGATTGGTCATGCTGTCTTATCAAGATTAACCAGCATCTTTTACCCCAAGGTATGAAGCTGTTGCTACAGTAATCTTTAAATATAATATAGGTGGCAAACAGTTTAATCCCACACATTTTTATGTGTTTTTCCATCAGCTTAGAGTGCCAGCACTTGCGATATATGGCTTCTTAGCAGCCAGCAGTGTTTTGGGGATTAAAGGTGTGAGTGTGCTGCTGGTACATCTGGGCTTGTCCTTTTCTATGGCCCAGCTGCGAAAGCCCGCTCTGTCGTGGGCATGTAACCTGCTGCTGCTCTACACACCTCATATCAACGAACTTCAAGACATCCAGGTGGGTTGACTTGGCTTTAACTCCTACAATAAATCTTTTCCTGTATGCTTGTAGGTGTTCTGAACACCTACAAAGCAACACCTAGTTCAAAAACTAACACAAAAATAGTAACTTTGACTGCATCAACAACAAACCACAGACTGTTCTGCAAAAACTGTTTTATTTCTACATTGGTATTCGCAGACAAACACAAAGCCACTAAATCCTACACAAGGGGCTTGTGTAGGATTTAGTGATATCTGCCAGTGAGTGTTTTTTTTGTCCCATCCGTTTCTACTGTGTCCCACTGTAGAAACAGTGGCAGACTAATCCATCTGTAGATATGAAGAGATCATTGTAAGATGGTAAAAACACAGCAGTTCTTATTTCCAGGAGATTATATGTCCTTTAAAACATGAAAAAAATATTTTTTAACTGCTGTCCCAGCTGTCATGGGGCAAAAGGCAGGGTATATGCTGGACAGTTTACCAGCCCATGACAGGGCTTTATAAAATATATAAATAATAATGTTAAACTAGTTTTTTTGTAAAAACCTTTTGTTATTCTGTAGCAGCATGATATCCAGTTACAATGTGAAAACTTCCTTTATCCTTGTGATTGTTACTAGATGTCATATTTGCCAAGAACACAAGAGGGCGCAAAATACTAAGGGAACCATTTGGTCACTTGCCTCCTTTCTACAGAATATCCAGATCACATGGTTAGGGTAAATTTATTTTGAGTATATTTATCTAACAGATCAATTTCCTACATGATAAATGATAAATAGAAATAATTTCAGATAAAATGCAAACATTTAGATTCATTTTTAATGTTACTTAACCATTTCACTATAGTCCACTTATACTGTATAAATAAATAGAATATATATTTAGTGTCTATCTTAGTGCTGTTACTACTAATGCAATGATTTTGATGGAATGCGTCATATGTAATTGGCCTTCCCACTGTATTACACAGAGAGGCTGGTATGAGAGTGATGAGGAGCACTATCTGCTGCTCTTCAGTGTTGCTGTTTGTGGTCTGCGCTTCATCAGCTTCAGCCTGGAGCACTGCTGGAGCCCTGAAGACCAATGCAGTATTGTGCAGCTTTGCTGGCTGTTTTCGTATACCTTCTATCATCCTTTTTTCTATAATGGACCCATTATAACCTACAAAAACTACATTGAGCAGGTAAGAGACATCAAAGCATTCTTCTAGATTAAACTGAGAATCAAATTTTCCTCTTTGTTTTTTTTTTATCTGCAAGAGACTGAAGCTGATTGGTGCTCCTGAGAGCAGATCTCCCTTTTACAGTACAAAAGAGCAGTAACATCACATGTTCACTTATTTTTTTAATCAGCTTATCTTTTTTTGTCGTAGTTTTGTACTTATCCTTACATTATGTGTTGCCTCTTTTACTACAACCCTGAGATTTTTTTTGGGTGGGGCTGTGTGAATGAAGATTCACCTGGCAGTCCTTAATAACATGCTCTCTTGCTCCACTAACAGATGCAGAAGTCTGCGGAGGAAAGTAACAGGGATGAATCTGCCCTTAGTTACTTGGTGCTCAGATTAGGACGGATCATTTTGTGGTGGTGTATTGCAGAATACATGATCCACGTCATGTACATGCACTCCATCCAGTCTAATGAGACCTACATAGAAATTCTTCCTCCTTGGGCCTTAGGCAAGTCTTGATACTCTGTTTTTTCCACCAACAGCACAGCTTTCTTAAAATTTAAACTTTACATTTACCTACTACATGCTACCACCACAGGATTATGTAAGTTTTAAAACGTTCTCATATATGTGTGTATTTGTTTGTTTTTGATATAATAGTTTATTTGCACTTAAATTAAATATAAGCCCACTCTAAATTAGCAGAGCTGGTCTCTGACATGCACATAGAGTCAGATATACAGGTGGTTGTCTAAAATGTCTTTCATAAATTTTTTGAATGTTAAGCAAAAATTGGTAACATGAATTTGAAAACACCTCTTGGATTATGAGCTTATGTCGAAGATGATATAATAGAGAAAAAACCACACTTGAGTAATCCAAGGTTACTGGTTATATGTTAAACCTGCACTACATCTGGTTTATACCACAAACGTCTGGGCAGTCATGTTGTTGCAATATGAGCACAGTTTGCTTATTGACACAAGCGAATTGGTGCCATCTAATCCTTCATTTCTTTATATTTTGCTTCCAAGAAGCCACACTTTCTTGTAAGTGGTATTTTAAAGCAAATGTCTTGGGGCTTTCTGAAGGTCTGAAATACTTTGTTACTATTAGCCTGTTGCAAAAACATAATTTGTTCCAATTTTCTTCGTTCACTATATGAAAAATGCCAAGTTTGACACACATAAAATATTATTTCTGCAACAAGGAGATTCCTAAAAAGCTGTTCGCTAGACAATTGCCATATCTGAAAATTTGAAGAAATTGGACAAGTGACCTAAAATCACTATACTGCAGATGAACAAAAAGGTCATATCCTTAAGAAATTGGAAACAAAATCCAGCAAAGGACCTAAGAGATGCTTCTGGACCCGCAGTTGGTTTGTGTATTGTTTGTTGGCCATTATGTATGCCAAATTATACAAAAACTGGACTAAAATGGGGCGACTGTGGCTCAGGGGGTTGGGAATCGCATCTGTAACCGGAAGGTCGCCGGTTCGATCCCTGGGCTCTCTGTCCTGGTCGTTGTGTCCCTGGGCAAGACACTTTACCCTACTTGCCTACTGGTGTTGGCCAGAGGGGCCGATGGCACGATATGGCAGCCTCGCTTCTGTCAGTCTGCCCCAGGGCAGCTGTGGCTACAACTGTAGCTTGCCTCCACCAGTGTGTGAATGTGAGAGTGAATGAATAGTGGTATTGTAAAGCGCTTTGGGTGCCTTGAAAATCGCTATATAAATCCAATCCATTATTATTAGAAATCACTGATCTTATCTTATAGATCTTATTGAGTAATTAATCCAAATTTGAAATTTTTGGTTTAAATCGTTATAAATATGTAGAGAGGAGGTCAGGAGAGAGGTACAAGTGGAGGCTCTGTAATGGTTTGGGGCTGCATTTCAGCCAGTGTTGTCAAAAAAGTTGATGGAATTGTGAAGAAAGGAAGAAATGAAGTTTAGATCAAGACCTTTGGACAATAAGATGACTGGAAAACCTGTGGAACAAACAAATCACATCTAATCCTCCTTTCCCATATATCTTTTGAGTTTTTACTATAAATATAACACTGGCCTAACATACGTTTGAGGATTATATAGAACTTTTTTACAATAAGAACTTTTGATTTCACCACCTACTTTCATTTTTGTCACAGGTGGTCTTGCTCTAGCTGTCGTCCAGTTCTTCTATGTGAAGTATCTGGTACTGTTCGGCCTTCCATCCATGCTCGCTACTTTGGATCAGCTGGTTCCCCCCAAGCTTCCCCGTTGTGTCAGCATCATGTACAGTTTCACAGGCATGTGGAGGTAAGACAGTGGAATCAATTCTGGGAAACCACAGTGATAGAATAACAAACATAGTACTATACTGGTCTTTCAGCTTTGCTAAATATTCCCTTTACTAGAAAAGCTACCTTTCCTCATGTCCTTAAATTAAAACAAAGTCATTTATTGTCAAGTTTCAAAGTGGGCGCAGAAAATAGTTTCATTTTATGTTGTTAATAGTAAGAACAACAGGTTGTCCTACACAAGATCACCTGAAGATCATTCTTTCAGACTCATCATAATGATAAGCACATGTTAAGCTATTATTTTTAGGCCAATTTGTTTTCTTTAATTCATAATCAGCAGGTTTGTTGCAGTGTTTCTTAGACAGCAGGGACATTATGAAACAAACTGAAACCTTGTAGAGTAAAACCAAAAGCTTTAATAATTGAGTTTTACTTGTGTGTCAGTTAAAGGAACCTGGATATTTCTGGTTTATTATTATTTTACGCAGTGCTGTGTAATTGTAAGAAACAGGAAAGATGCTTTGATTTTCTTCTGTTTCGTGGTTTAAAATGTGCTCGTATTGAATTATTTCTGTCACAATGAGCGGAAAAAATAATAATAACTTGTCTTTTCACTTATTTTTTCAATTAAAATGGAAACTAGTCTAATAGATCTATTCCTAGTTTATACTGAAGGGGTCACAATTGCTCAAGTTAATGAACATGCAAAGGAAAACGCTTGTTACAAGGGACAAGGAATCTTATTCAGCAGGTATTTCATTAACAAAAACAATAACACACTGTGTATAAGTATATAAATAAGGATGAACATTTGTGCTATTGTGCTGTTAGTATTTAGACTTTGCCACTTCAGAAAATCTCTTTATGTATTTATATAGTGCAAAATATACATTCATTTCATCTTATCTATTACAAGCTTATACAGTGCAGTTATTTGTTGTTTAGCTCTTAAATGATTCACCTTTATGAATCATATAGGTTTCATGTGTATGATGATGGCAGGTTTTACTTCCTTTTTATGGTTTAAGGTTAAGGGTAGACAGTTGAAACAACTCTTCATATCTTAAAAATAAATCCTCAAAAGTAATAATCATCATCACAATGAAGTTGAATTAACATCTCTCTACAAGAGCTTATATCCTGCATCAAGGGACGCTTTACTGCAGGACCATTTTAGCTTGCTGTATAAACTAGCAGCTTATTATAGCAGTGGGCAGTTTTTAAACAGAACAAACATACCATTAAGTGCAAACCTTGAACATATTGCCATCTGCAACAAAAGGAGCGACTCAAATTGGGTTTAGATCCTGGTTATAAATTACCAGAGTATCCCAGCAGTTTGTCACTTTCTCCCAGTACAATCAGTCTTGTTCCCAAATGTAATTAACAGTGAGAAATTCCCCATATTTAGAGTACAAAAAGCTGAGCTAGAAGGCTGTGTGTTGGTATTACAGTAAAAAAACGAGAAAAAAAAACAGCTGTAGGATAAACGGACCAGTGTGCTGACACTGATGCACTCCAATCGAGCCTGTGTGTGTGCGCTGGTCGAATTCACTGATGGATTGCATAAAGCTATCCATCAACATTGCTGATGAAACAATTCCAGTTATAGACTGAGCCAAATCTAATCTTCTTAATGACAAAGAGGAAGCACATAAACACAAATGTGTAAACATACTTATTGCGCAGGTCTCAGTTTATATGAAGCCCAGTGCTCAGCTGGTTCTTACTCAATGATATATTATTATTATGTAAATTTGTGACTCAATGTATTTTTTTCACTCTTAGGCACTTTGATGAGGGGCTGTATCGATGGCTCATCAGGTAAGAGGCACTTCAGCGATGGACTGACTAATTCCAATGTTAATGCATACTTAAAATGAGAAATGTCATCCTAATCAAGTAATGCCTCAAGAATATCTGCCTATCTGCATCCATTTATTTGTCTGTCTTTATCTATGTCTGTCTTATCTAATATTTGGAATACTTTTGTATCGCATCTGTTATCTATTATGCAGTTAAAGAGCTTATTTCCTGTGGGGCATTGAACCTGTCAGCTGAATAACCTTAAAAAAAACATGCCATTCTCCTGCTGCCTGCCCACATTTTTCATCACAATGGATAAGGATGCTGCATTTGCATGTAGGCTTTCTCATGATTATGAGGTTGCATGTTGTTGGTGAACAGTTCCTCTGTTGTGGCGCTGCCCGTGCACCCTGGAGAAATGCCTCCTTGTTTAATATGTGCATTTGTAATTTGCACACTTGTACTTTGGACAACACACATTATTGGTTTGTTCGCTTTTAATGATGCACACTTGGCTGAATGCAGCCTATTGGGAGTTTATGGTTTGCTTGGTGGAGGCAGGTTGCTACATTAAGGCAACGCTACAGTTGCATGGTTGTCAGAAAACACAGTGGAAATGTTCCCCTGTCTTGGTTATTATTTGCTAATTAGGGTTTTATTTTTTTCTCAGTTGTGTGACGGGTACAGTATGACGGTGCATGTGTACATCTACTTTTATGAAAGAATGCATATTAGAGATTTAAAATGGCTCCAATTAATTTGCTAGAGATCCCAGAATTTAAATTGCAAATGCAAGTTTCCATTTTAATTTGTGCCCATTGGAAATTGTTTTCTCCTGCCTAATGGCATCAGTTGCAATTATCCTACCGCAGATGCAAAATGATACCCATGACACAATGCCCCCGACATTCCTTCTTGCAAAAGTGCTTTTAAAGAGGTTTTAATGCAGTTCTGAAATTCAGTTGAAATTGTCTGAAGAGCGTTAGATGAGTGCGTAGGTGTTAAATGATGTACTCTACATGACTCACTGACACCCCGTCTCCCTGGGCAGCTAAGTGGCTCATTCTTCGCCATTCCATTGCGCTTTTCCTGTCTGTGTGCCACCGTCTCTCAGGTTCTCCATTTCACTCGCATTTAGTTATTGCCCAACAAAAGAGCTCTCACTGGGTTATTGATTGAATTATTGCAGCTACACACGAGCAGAAGCATTTGATCTCACACCTTAGTAAATATTGGTTGCAAATATGTAAGTGGGGGAATAGGTTGGGTATGGTGCAAGGTTAGAAATTAACTTCGGTTTTTAGTGGATTTAAAGCAAAACCGATTAAGTAAGCTGCATGCCTACACAACAACAATATATACTACACTCTTTAATTCCTAATGACAGTCGATAAAACCTGTGAGCATGTTGTAGTCTGCACCACCTGCTTGGATTAATCAGGTGTTACATAACACATTGATTAATCAGAGATTAATGTACAGCATGATATTATCATATTTTGAAAAACATCTGTTTAGAATCCATCTACATCCAAATGAATGTATTAGATGGATAGATACTCTGCATGTTTAGGTATTCAGTTTCCTCTGGCTCTGACAATCTGGTACCTTTCCATCTGTTTTCGCACCTACTTTCATCCTCAATATGGCCGAGCTGGCCACTCTATTTCAGGCTTAGAAAATGCTGGCTCATCTTTCAGGAACATTGATTAGCCACAGGGTGGCTGAGATAATGAGTTCCCAGCTCAGCAACACTGCACACAATGATTTGTTTGTTAAGTGTGTTGGAGTGATATAGCATGTTCAGACTCTTGTCAGTACCTCTGGGACAGACAAGGTTCTCGCAGTATCTGAGGCAATTTTTCTTCACAACATGCTCTGCATTTGATAACGACTGGACGCTATTCACATCGAGTGTGTTATCACATGAGGTGCTATTTTTATACCACATGGAACGTAATCTAATCTAAACCACAAAAATGAACTGCAGGAGCTGTGCTATAGCTTTACTGTTTGATGAATTACCTCATGAGAATTGTCGCTCTTTTATTTAACTGTGTATCCTCACAGTTTATTAACTGATATACTTAAGTCAGAACCAGGAGCAAAAGTGCGCTAAAGTGTTGAATAATACAGAATTTGTACGTTTGACAGTGGGTTAAATGTGTGTGAATCATAAAAAAACACTTAAAAACATTAACCCTCCTCCAGAGTTGTTAATAGGTTGATTGATATTCTCTGGTTTGCCTCTATTTTTGCAACTAGACGTCAAAGCCATGTTTAAAAGTAAAATCAGCATGACCACGCAGTTTTTTCTGGTTCTGATTAATCCAAAATGCATTGTGGTGCCATTTTTACACTTGCAATGTTTTGCAGTGGTTAGTCTTTACACAGGTTAGAATCCCCTTTTTTATTCATTCTGTTGACACTGGATTGCTGTTATTTTTATGACATGTACTCGTGTTTCAGATACATCTATGTTCCACTGGGAGGTTCACGCCATGGTCCTCTTTGCAAAATGTTTTCCACTGGTGTTGCGTTCGGATTCGTCTGCCTCTGGCACGGTGGACATGACTTCTTACAGTACTGGGCCCTGATGAATTGGGCTGGAGTTCTGGTGGAAAATTCTCTGAAGTCTCTCTTTGCCTCGACCTTTATTCACTCCGTAGTTGTAAGTTTGAAATCCATTGACGGTGCTAAAACATTAGGAGGTTTAAATTACCTACTAAGTCTTTCATTTAAGATGTGTGGATGTAATAAAAATCTCTCCTGCAGTCAGAAATAAAGAGGTCATATTATGTTATTTAGTGAGAGATGATGCCTAGAGAGGGTACACTAATTACAGACTGGAGACAAACTGGCTGGATCTTGTCACATCTAATGGGGAAGTACACTTAACCTCAAATATTCATGTTAGTAAAAGCCTGTTCCCAATTGCTTCTTTGGCCATAGCCTTGGGAGATGGTTCATGTTCTCAATATAGTGCTCATATCTGATGGCACACCGTGAAATCCACCTAGTTTATGGTCACACAGTTCATTTGTGCCAGGTGCCTCTCTGTTCCTTCTGCCATGTACAATAGAAATGTCTTGTGGTTCGCCTCTTAGTATTTATTTTTCTGATTTCCCAGGAGCAGAATTTCTCTGCGGCGATGAAAAGGCGATGCATCGCCCTTGTCTTTGCCTTCTCCACTGCTATGCTCATCCTTTCTAATCTGGTGTTCCTTGGGGGAATACATGTTGGCAGAATCTTCTGGAAGCGTGTCTTCATTCACGGTAAATTGCTTTCCACAACATTCACTCAGTGGGAATTGCATGTGGCTTTATTTTGCAGGATTGTTTCAGCTGGCATTTGTACATTCTCCTGTGTGGATTATCAGCCATGTGCTCCTTTTAATTTGACAGCTGAGTTGCATTGTAGGTCATCACATGTTTGCCCTCAGCGGTGAAAGCAGCTAAATATTGTTTTTCCTAAAGCAACAGAGCGAAGCCAGCCAGTATGTACTAGAAAATAAAATCGGAAATAAAATATAAGAAATCATTAAAAATTTTGCTTCTCTGTAGGTTTGTGTATTTAACAGTTTTTCTAATTTAATTAATCTGCACAGGCGAATAAAGAGACATCTGCTTATGTGGTTGTGCCAGGACCTATTTTTCTCCCAGTGTCTCTTTTTTTGGCTCATTGGATACCTAAAGAAAGATGGCAGCGCCTCTTGAAGCCTGTCTAGTTACGATAAGCAGTCTGAGCTGCACTCGCTGCTGGGCTGGGAGCACAGTCGGTACAAAAAAGCCCATCAGTGGAATGTCACATCATCAATATTGTATATTAACCAAAACTTTAATGTGGAATTTTAATTGAGTTGAATATGAGTTTACTCATTTATATCGCTAAAATGTGGCAAACATAGAGGCTGATTAAAAGTCCAAAATGTAAATTTTTATTCAAAGCCGGCAGAGGTCAAAGACAGTAAAGCAAGCAGCCCTGCAAAGGATCCAGAAGAAGAGCAGGCAAACACTAAATCCAATTGTCAGTCACAAAGGAGACAAACACAAAAAGATAAGAAGGAATAAGACAATCTGGCAGAGATCTGTGGAAACTGACAAGTGTATCTATATAAAAACTGTTGGGTGAGTCGCTGATTTAACACGGGAGAGAAACGGGGAACAGGTGTGGAAGATGACACAAGAAAAACTAATAAGGCAGTGGCAAATAGAAATAAAATTACCGCAGGAAGTAAAACAGACAAGAAGCAGTGATTACAAAATAAAACAAGCAATAGCTTGAACCAAAACATGACATTTATCCACTTATGAGCAGCAGTGGAAGCTGTACTACAACAACAACAACAACAACATTTCTACCCTGTAAAGTTTGTACAAGTGTTGGATGTTAGGAAACAGCTGCTTAATTGCTTCATTATCTCTTTTTCTTTCTTTCCAGCTCTTTCTTTGACTCTACTAACTCCTGAGGGAAATAAGTGAATCTTTAGCTGCTAAATGCATTTACCAGCGAGTCCCAGACTGTGCCAGTGTGCTTATGTTTGGTGCTGAAACTATGGTTTACACTGTGCTCATGAGAGCTGAAAACAGTTGCCTGCTGTTTAAAATAGGATTTTAAAAGGAACTTGAAGAGATGAAAGTTGTTACTAAGCTGATCTATGTAGTGCCAGGGACGTTTTTTTTAAAAAAAAAAAAGACAGATTGTTGTTTTCATTCATTTAAAAAATACATATATATTGATGTGAAGATCACTAGTATTGATGTGAGTGGTTTACTGTTAGATTTAAAGGTTGTGTAATATCACCCACGAATGCCATGGCAAGAGGTAAACTCAGGTAACAGATAAAGGGCAAAAGACCGTCTTTCTATTTCATGCTGATTTTAGTTCATGTTGTGCAGTGAGTGTAAATCCACAAACTGAAGCACTTCTTTATTACTTTTCTTTATTACTATTTATTATTTTAGCATTTCTGTTTATACCACAGTCTGTGGGATCTTAAAGTCAAACCTAAGCAGTCTGACAGGGTATTTTCCAGTCACCACTTAAGCTTCAATGTTACAGTAAAATTTTGTTGGAGGCAGCAAATGGTGCATAACTTTACACCTCCTCTAGCACTCCTGACCTCCTTCGTGCTCACAAGACTGTAGTCTCGGTGTAAATAAGTTAAGAGGAACCTAAAAATAAGTGCATGGTGTTTGAAAATACCATTTCAGTTGTGAATTATTCAGAGCAAGAGCTGCGCAATAGCTGAGAATCTCAGTTTGCTTTTATGGGGATTTATTAAGATCATTGAAATGCTAAAAAAAAAAAAAAGACTGGAAAATTAGAAATACATGATTTAACAAATCACTTAATAAGCTCGGTTCTTTCACTGATTACATGTGTTTTTGCACTTTAAATTGAGATATAATGGTTCCAGCAGAAACGCCTGAGGCAGTTACTTGTGTCTGCGTGTGTCCTCACAGGAAACTGCAGAGAGGGAGCTGTGGTTTCATTAACATGAGTGTCTGGGATTGTGAGTGGTGCAGGCAGTAGTGTAATTGCTCCCTGACCTTTCTGGCAAAATGTACAACAAACAATTTTCTGAACACACTGTGTGTCTTAAGTTGTTTGTGTTAACAGTGTCCCCTTGAGTCTTGCACCTGAAAGCCCCCATGTACTCTAAAGTTACAACTAAGAGACAGACCAAGTTTTAATTCAAGAGCACACAAACACAGCAAAAAGTACCACTGCACTGTTATGTGTGGGGTTTTTTTTTTGTTTGTTTATTGCATGCACAAATGTGCTGATGACATCTTCACTGTTACCCAAGGAGTACTTTTTGTGTTTCATTTTTAACTGCAAAGATTCCTTAAAGCTCAATTTAAGGCACATGAAGTCCTAAAAATGGCAATATTTCCCCTTAGAACATTTACCTAACATTGGTAGAATTGCTATATATTTACTTTAGGCAACAAACGTGTGTTGTTCCCAATTTTAGCACATTCTTTTTTTGTCTAAATAATAATGGTACTTTCTGGGAAGAAACACAAGTCCCTTCTGGGGTTGCGTCAGGAGGGACATCCAACATAAAAATCCTGCCAAAGCAAACATGCGGCGCTACCCACTGTGGTCGGCTTAGCAGATGACTCCCCGCATTTCATTTTACCATAGACTTTTACACCAGCTGTCCTTCTTATTTCAACCCTTCCAAGGATTTATATCTCCTCCAAAGCTTGAAGCAGAAATCTTTTGTGTGTTAGGCCAGGTTGTTAACCACTACACTGTTAAGCCATAGTATTAGTGTTTCAGAAGCTAGTTTTTTAGTGTGCAAGCATGCTAACATTCAGTAAGTAGCACTAAACACATCTTGTGTATAAAATATAGGTGGAACCCTTATCTGATTTGACTTTCTTTTCTTTGTTTATTTTAAAGCAGTCATCACTGTGATTGGGATAAGACTATCCGGTTGCTAAGTCTGACGTCACTAGCCGTGTCTGGACCTAAACTCCGCTGCAGGTCCATATATCAAATGATCACTATGGCATTATTGAGAGTTGGAAAAACTGTCTAAAGTCTTTCATCTTCAATAAAATGATCAGCGTTCTGCTCTACCAGGTGTAACAATTGAGTTTAACATCCAGGCATCCATGAAAACGGACTTTATGACATTTAACGGAGTTAGAAGTTAGCAGGAAGTTAGCTCGCTAGCTTCTATCTAAATACAATATAGCATGTTCTGACTACGGGGTTTTGGAAACAAATTAAAACGTACAGCTCTGTTATCACTTCCAACATAAATGAAGACAGAAAACTAAACAGCAGTGACGTTTGTAGGGTTACTGAAGTTTGGCTATCTGGTATATAATGATGTGCTACGTGACCGCTAGCGACACAGCTATGTTAGCATAATATAAACAAGCTAACTTTTTTTCCACTCGATAAAAGTTAACGTGAGTGTTCTCGGTGGTCAGGAACAAATGTAATCGCATGGCAGGATGCTGTAAAAGGACCAAACTTCAGCCAGGAGAACAACTGAGATAATCCATCCACATACACTCAACAAAAATATAAACGCAACACCTTTGTTACTGCTCCCATTCCCCATGGGATGGACGTAGAGACCTAAAATTCATTCCAGATACACAATATAACCATCCCTCCCAAACAGTGGTCACAAATCAGTCCAAATGTGTGGTAGTGGGCACATCTGCTATATTGAGATAATCCATCCCACCTCACAGGTGTGCCACATCAGGATGCTGATCTGACATCATGAGTAGTGCACAGGTGTACCTCAGACTGCCCACAACAAAAGGCCACCCTGGAATGTGCAGTTTTGTCTCACAGCAAAATGCCACAGATGCCACAAGCAATGAGGGAGCGTGCAATTGGCATGCTGACAGCAGGAATGTCAACCAGATCTGTCGCCCGTGCATTGAATGTTCATTTCTCAACCATAAGCCGTCTCCACAGGCGTTTCAGAGAATATGGCAGCACATCCAACCGGCCTCACAACCGCAGACCTCGTGTAACCACACCAGCCCAGGACCTCCACATCCAGCAGGTTCACCTCCAAGATCGTCTGAGACCAGCCACCCAGACAGCTGCTGGAACAATTGGTTTGCACAACCAAACAATTTCTGCACAAACTGTCAGAAACCGTCTCAGGGACGCTCAACTGCATGCCCGTCGTCCTCATCGGGGTCTTGACCTGACTCCAGCTCGTCGCCGTAACAGACTTGTGTGGGCAAATGCTCACATTCGATGGCGTCTGGCACGTTGGAGAGGTGTGCGCTTCACGGATGAATCATGGTTCACATTGTTCAGGGCAGATGGCAGCTGAGAATGTCCCAGTTCTTGCATGGCCAGCATACTCACCGGACATGTCACCTATTGAGCATGTTCGGGATGTGCTTGACCGGCGTATACGACAGCGTGTACCAGTTCCCACGAATATCCAACAACCTCGCACAGCCATTGAAGTGGAGTGGACCAACATTCCACAGGCCACAATTGACAATCTGATAGACTCCATGCGACGATGTGTTGCACTGCATGAGGCAAATGGTGGTCACACCAGATACTGATCGGTTCTGGGTCCCCAGACCCCCAATAGCGCAAAAAACTGCACATTCCAGGGTGGCCTTTTGTTGTGGGCAGTCTGAGGTACACCTGTGCACTACTCATGATGTCAGATCAGCATCCTGATGTGGCACACCTGTGAGGTGGGATGGATTATCTCAATATAGCAGATGTGCCCACTACCACACATTTGGACTGATTTGTGACCACTGTTTGGGAGGGATGGTTATATTGTGTATCTGGAATGAATTTTAGGTCTCTACGTCCATCCCATGGGGAATGGGAGCAGTAACAAAGGTGTTGCGTTTATATTTTTGTTGAGTGTATGAGGTTAGTCATTCATATACTGCTGCATGGGATGGGTTGTAGTTACATCCTAAGGTTTTAAAAACTGAGCTTAAATAAATGATTAGCGGTAATAAAAGCCGAGGGAGGTCCACAGTGATCACTGACTGTTTTAGGAGCTTTTTGAGATTAAATAGAAGAAAATACAAAACATTAAACATGTTAACAACACAAAAGCCATATTAAACAGACTACTTTAGGCCCGGAAGTAGGATTCGTCACGTCATCACTTAACAACCGGATAGAGTTGCTAAGCTAGCAATGGCTAGTTAGCTTTGTTAGCTGGGTGAATCCATAATCCACTGATAGGAAATGGGACAGAGTCCATAGAAAAATGACTGAGTGACTGTCAGTGGTAGGAAAACAATCACATTTTCCTCTACTTCTCCCTTTCTAGTGATATTATATAAACAAAGAGGTGAAAAAAAGAGATAACCTACAATTTTTAAGTTTCTTCTTTTATCTGAAAAGTTGTTCTGGTCATCAGTTGGTTTTATTTTGTTTTTAGATTTTAGTTGCCTGCAAAAAACATTGCGAATAATCAAGAAGAAACGAAAGCACCGAATACATTTTTAAAAAATACAATCAGTTCCAACATATTTCTGAAGTTATATTTGGCTAGTAGTGTTTCTTTCAACTTTGCCTTTCTACTATGTTAGTTGTTGGCCACATTAAAGATTGGATAACTGGCTGGAGAACATATTTCACACTGAGGGTGTTAATGAAATGCAGATACCTGCAAAGGCAAAACACTGGGGTGTCTTGGCTCATAATGTACATGTAGGCTAGAGGGCTTTAAATAATGAATAAACAGGTGAGAAAGGCTTCATATAATGATAGCTTATGTGAAAATGGTTATACCCAATGTGATTAATAATTAGTTCATATTTACTAAAACATCAAGGCTTTTCTTAAAGATGGTTGCAATCAGACAGAAACGCACTATGCATACTACACAACACAAAACTTATCCTCCGTGCGCCATTAAAATATTTTGCATCATAATAAAGCTTTTCTGGCCTCAGCTCATGTAACCTTTTTTTTACGCAGACAGAAAACTGACAGTACAGCTGTGCATAAAGCAGCCAGTGTGTGCGTGAATTAGATTTTGGCATGAATAGAAAAGAATAGACCATTGAAAAGCATTGTGGGTGCAGGTGCAGGTTACTGAGATAATCTGGAGGCAGGCCAGTTGGGGAGGAGGTGCAGACAGCTGTCCTTACCTGCCTGCACGACCCTCGGAGAAACAGCTAAATATAGAAAAAGGAGGGAAAAAACGTAACATGATGCAGTATGGCACAGGGAAATGAGCAAACCTACTCACTTAGCATATACTTTTAAGCTGCGTTTAAGCTTCATTCATAATTAAATAACTGACAACAACACAGACTGCATTATCCAGATAGTTTGTAAATCGAAAAACATGCAAATATATTTGCTTTCTTTTTGTTTCAGGCTGGTCTACCATGGCCCCACCAATGCTAGCTTTCCTCTACTGCTATGCTCAGATTGGACTTGAGTGGACTCCTCACCCACCGTGAGTCACCTTGACTTAAGAGCAGTGACTGAGAATCCCTGCTACTGGACAGATACAACAACCTGCTGACTCCACTGCCTTGCTCTCACCAGCCAGAGTCTCACTGTGGTGGACCTGGCTCATAGCCACACAACCTGTCCAAACCTGGCTGAAGTACAGCTGAGCAGCCACTTTCCAAAACCCGCAAGTCTGCACAAAATTTGTCTGTAAGCTGATACTTACAGAGAAAGTTTTCTGAACTTTGGGTGAAATGTAAGTGCACCCAAACTGTAATAAAATTGCTGAAAATTTAGGGCAGTCTGTAATAGCAGCTCTGAGGCAGTAAGCTAGATGAAATCACTGCTATTCTAAGAAACTGTAAAAGAAAATGTGGACTCTGAATCTCTCTCTTGGTTATATGACTTTGACAAGGTATTGCTTGGAGTTGCAGGAAGCTGAAGAAAGTACCGTTGTTGGGGGAAAACTCTGTAAAAGACCCAGGAGAAATAAAGACACAATGAGACAAGATCACTTTTTATGCTTTAACGTGCACACGGGTAAGCTGTTCAGAACAACTCACAACGTGTACAGAGGCTGGGCACTTTTTATAGGAAAGACAGTGAGAACAGGATAAGAAAATACAAAACAGATAAAATAAACAACTCCATATGTGGCGCTAGTCTCGTCAGCAGAGAGCTGGGAGAAAGCTGTGAGAGATAAAACAATCTAAAACAATATGTCCCAAAACAGTATGTCTTTGCTGAGAAAGTCTAAAAAGATAATTCTAAACTAATCTAACCATAGACAAAAGGGCATGCTTGCACATTTAAAAGAAGGTAAAGAAACATAGAATCATTTTTCCTGTAACATTCCCTCCTGTTTTAACTTATTTTAAATGTATACAACAATTGTCTGTGAAGGTTATTTATTAAGTATCTTAAGCAATTTTTTAATTTTCAAAATGTCAGCATAGCAGAAATGGAAATCATTTGGTCTAAAGAATAAAACAAAATAAAATAATAAAAAGAACAAAGAAAATCATAGTAAATGAAAATCATAGTAAATGAAATAACAAGTGGAATAAACAAGAAAAAATAATAAAACTAAACTACAAAAAATAAAGGATAAAAACCTTATATTTAAAACGAAAACTACAAAAAATAAAAGGATGAAAACCTTATGTTTAAAAGGATGAAAACCTTATATTTAAAATGAAAACTACAACAAATAAAAGGATGAAAACCTTATATTTAAAATGAAAACTACAACAAAACTACTGTGATCTCTAGTTTTCACTTAATAAGGGATTATTATGTTCTTCCTGATATGGGTGTTGCTGCAGATGCGGCTGCAGGAGTGAGTGATGGTTTACTAAAAGGATTGTGGGGACTGCACAGTGTCTCGTCTTCTGGTTTTACTAAACTGGCAGTTGAGTTCTGTTCTTCTGACTGTTTATATTTTGTTTTCTTAAATCTCTCAGTTTACAGACACTGTTTTTGTCCGGCGTCTGGACTTTTCTTTTCTCACCACTGCTCGTCAGCAGGAGTGAGTTTTAATTTCACTTGCTTGATTACCCATCTTATTTATGTATTTACTTATTTTTGTTTAAGTAATATATACACAATACAGCTGCTATCACCTTCGCTGGTATTAGAGACGAGAGTGGTTGCTCACACGCCCTTCTACTTTCGGACTATTTCCAAAAGCGGTGTGAACTTTACGAGACGGAACTCGACCGTTCTCTCAACTCACCAGCACGTCAGTGAATAGCAGTAAAAGAAAAACACAGTAGGAGCAGCTCAGTCTCTTATTGGACCGTGAAAATTCAGCTTGCTCCATTAATTAAAACAATACACACACACATTCACATTAGAGATGGCACGATACCACTTTTTTATGTCCGATACCGATACCGATATCATAAATTTGGATATCTGCCGATACCGATATGAATCCGATATAGTGTTTTTTAATCAACAAAACTGTTTTTTAAATATCTTGCTGCATTTTGCAAGTCTGCAAGTTCATACTCAAGTTTAAAACAACAACTACACTAAAGCTATTCTGTTATACCTGTATACAAAAAAAAATTTCATAGTTCAGCAATACTGATCAATCTAATAAACTTAAACCTACACCATCCTCCCTATTCTGGTATTTTAAAGAGTACTTAGCGTAAATATTAAGCAACCTAACTAATAGGGTTCCAACTCCCAGCAACCACAAACATAAATAAATAAAAAATAAGGAACCACCCCTCACGCGCCACCTCATGATGCTTAATCGACGTAATCAACCTTAATTTGATGCAGTGTGAAAAAAAATGCACAGAAATCAATTATTTTTCAAGAAATATTAAATAGATTCAACATCTTTCTTCAACAAAATTGCAGACTGCACAGATGGTACCTTCCCAAAGTAAAAAGTACTATAGCTTACTAGGGTATATATTAGACTTAATAGTCACTATATACAGTAATTGACTTCTATTCATTTTACATCAAATTAAAACTTTGTGTGTCAGATAATTATTTATTAAAAGCTCGACATTTTAAATGAGAATAAGAAAGAAAAGTATGTCTTTGTGCCCCCTTTTCCCTGTTCATGCCCTATCGGCCCCCCTGGCTAAACTTTGCTAGATCCGCCCCTGCACAGTTACCAGCCGTCAGCTACGTAGAAAAAGATCCTGGAGTAGAAAGTAATATTAAATAAATTCTAACAACAGCTTATCAAGCTTAAACGTTCTGCTGTTGTTCAGCCGCTGGTTTCCTCTTTCTGGTGCAAAGTGGGCCAAAAACAAACAAGAGAGACGGACTCGCGACAGAAAAGCCGATCAGCTGATCATTTAAGCAGTTTCACGATTGAAGTAGCAGCCGGAGAGCGAGAGGCAGTCGCTTGTTAAGCTTAACGTGGGAATGCTTTACAAACATTCAGAGATGGACTTACACACTTGCTTTACTTCTCTCGGGGATAACTTTGTCCGAGATGAAATGCCAGGTTGCTAGCGAAGCTCCACATGCTATCCAGACCACCTACAGGTCCGGCATGCCACAGCCGCTCTATCATGTGATGCATACTGCTCCGACTGCTAACGTTCTGAGGCGAGTTACGGCGTGTTGCAAGTTTTGCGAGGTGCTTTCGTGATATTTAATGGATCGGATTACATTTTTTATTTTTCTCCGATATCCGATCCAGTAATTTAGGTCAGTATCGGACCGATATCGATACGTAATATCGGATCGGTCCATCTCTAATTCACATTCACAGCTTCGACGCGCGCGCGACCAGAACCCTTATGATAAGGGGAGCTCCCAGAGCTACTTACTCCCTAGACCCAGTCTAGACCCAGCTGGGGGAGCTACCCAGAGCTCCAAAGCTACCAGTCGACGAGCTCCCAGAGCTACCAGTCGACGAGCTACTTCCGCTATTTTAAATTCCCTGAATTCAAAATGCGCTTTTACGCAAGATTGTGTCAGTGTGTCTGTATCTACCTGGTCAGTGTCGCCGGGTCTGGTCCACCTCGATCGGGTCCCACCACCGTGGGTCGCTTTCTAAGACGTTGGCCAAGACCCGAATTTAAACGCTCCTGGACTTTTATCACACACCTGGTGTGTGAGCTGTCGACAGACGAACAACGTGGACTGGTCACGGAGATGGGACACGATGGAGGCGCTCCGGCTCGAAGGACCAAGAAATGTTGGGGGAAAACTCTGTAAAAGACCCAGGAGAAATAAAGACACAATGAGACAAGATCACTTTTTATGCTTTAACGTGCACACGGGTAAGCTGTTCAGAACAACTCACAACGTGTACAGAGGCTGGGCACTTTTTATAGGAAAGACAGTGAGAACAGGATAAGAAAATACAAAACAGATAAAATAAACAACTCCATATGTGGCGCTAGTCTCGTCAGCAGAGAGCTGGGAGAAAGCTGTGAGAGATAAAACAATCTAAAACAATATGTCCCAAAACAGTATGTCTTTGCTGAGAAAGTCTAAAAAGATAATTCTAAACTAATCTAACCATAGACAAAAGGGCATGCTTGCACATTTAAAAGAAGGTAAAGAAACATAGAATCATTTTTCCTGTAACAACCGTCTTCCTGTAGCTCTCCACAAAAAACAATCAGATGTAGACGGTTGACAAAAAAAGCATATCCAACTGCAGCCTTTGATTGAAAACACTAATCCTGTTGATTATCAGTTTATTACATCTGGGATGTAATAAATGACAAGCTGTTTTTGGCTTATTTGTTGTTACACACTAAATCACCTTTCATTTCCAAAATGTCAACATAACAACTAAATTTAGACAAAAGTAAAATCTCATTTTGTTGCAAAACTCATCTGCCATCTGTCCAAATCTGTCAAGTACTTGGTCATCAAGGACTGTCAGAATGTGCCTGCTCAGTCAAAGCAATGTGATTAACACTGAGGGTTATGAAACAGCAGAGGAGTCCAATCCATTTGTGCTTTACTGTAAAGCTTTTGTTTCAAGGGGGTTTTGCAAGTCATAGGCTGATTACACATGTGAGAGTGACACTGCTGAATAATGTGCATTAGAGCTGATAGATGTTGTTGTTGTTGTGTGTGTGTGTGTGTGTGTGTGTGGGGGGGGGGGGTATTTAAGGCACTTTCGAATTGTATGTTCAAAGTTACACTGCCAGATTAAATGTCAATGTATATTACTCAATATTCACTCCATTTACTTCAAAACCAGGTATTATACTGTGCATATTAAGAATAAATATAATATAGCCTTATATACACTCCGTGTTAATCAGTGTTGTTCGACATTTCTAAGGGTCGTAATGCAAATATCTAATTAGCTAATCACATGGCAGGAACTCATTGCATTTTAGCATGTAGACATGGTGGGAAAAAAGGTGATTTAAGCGACTTTGGACATAGCATGGTTGTTGATGCCAGACAGGCTCATCAGGGTATTTCAGAAACTGTTGATCTACTGGGATTTTCCCAAAAAAAACTGTCTCTAAGGTTTACAGTGAGTGGTCCAAAAAAGAGAAATTACCCAGTGAGCAGCAGTTCACTGGGAGAAATGCCTCATTGATCCCAGAAGTCAAAGGAAATAGCTAACTACTTTGAATTGATGGAAAGGCAACAGTAACTCAAATAACTAAGTCACGCAGAAGAGCATCTCTGAGTGCACACCACGTCAGCGCAGATGGGTTACAGCAGTGGAATACCACACCAGGTGCAGCTCCTATCGGCTAAAAATGGAAACTGAGGCATCACAATTCACACAGGTCAATAGGAGGTTAGAACAATCTTGCTTGCTCTGGTGAGTCTTGATTTCTGCTGTCACATTTGTATGGTTAAGTCAAAATTTGAAATAAATGACATGAAAGCATGAATCCATCCTGCACTTATTAGCAGTTCAGGCCAGTGGTGGTGGTGTAATGGTTTGAAAAGCATAATTTGGGCCCCTTAATGCACCCTGTCATAAAGGTTAGATTATCTCAAACTGGTTTCTCCAACCTGGCAATAGGTTCAATGTACTCAAATGGCCTCCAGAGTCACCAGATCTCAATCCAATAGAGCGCCTTTGGGATGTGGTGGAATGGGAGAGTCACAACATGGATGCGAAGATGACAAATCTTCAACTTCTCTCTTCAACAATCTCTGATGACTGTTTCCAGCACCTCGTTTTATTAAGGCAGTTCTGAAAAAGGCAAAAGGGAGTCCGATGAGGAACTAGCAAGGTGTAACTAATGACGCTGATGGTGAATTTTTACTCCTGCACAATTGCCCCATTTTTTTAAAAGCAAGTGAAGAAATGACACAGAGGATGAGAGGGATCTCTGAAACCTCTTCAGTAATAACGATAGGGAAATCATTTTCAGGCACAGAGAGTCACTGAGGCATTGCTCCAAACATATGTCTTTTTGACATGTGTTTGATGGCTAATATCTATTAAGTTTTTTCATTATATGGAGGGGAGATTGTGAATTTAACTGACATCATAATGAGTGGTGGAAAAAAATGTAATGACTTAGTATTTCATTAGAGAAGCTGACACTTTTTGAATACTGTGTTGTAGCCAGATATTTTTTGGGTGCCAGCACCTACTACTTCTGCCTCAGCTTCTATTTTAATCCATTAAAAATGTCAGCTCTTCTGAGAGCTTTTTGCCAGTATATTACAGGCTTTAAATTTTCATATTCTAGACAGAGGAACTCTTTAAGCCTTCCATAAATCATCATGCAAAAATGATTTTAAAACAGCTTTATTCTAAGGTTGATGACTATAATGAATGCAAAATGTGGTGTGTAAAGCTAGTTGCCAAAAGAAAGAAACATCTGAACGTGCCAAAACATAAAACAATTTATCTTCTTAATGTTTTTCTGAGTCACCCACTGTGTCCCGTTGGGCCTAGTTATTTACTAATATTTTTTAAAATACATTATTAAATGTTCTTGTAACAGCAGATTAGTGTTTACTACATATTTTAGGACAGTGATTGAGTACATCGATTACAATCAGTCCACCACTGTGGCTCTTTGGTGAAATTTTGAAAAAGGTTTTGACAAAAGTGATAGTATATGACATATCAGTGTAATAATTGGTGAGATCAGCTCTACTGAAACTGTTTGTTACCTTTTGTTTTCCAGACTGATCCTTAAAGAGAGGTTGAAAATTTTTTGTCGCATGGCAAACCAAACTGTGGAGAGTTGAATGTGAAAATTCATGAAAACTAATCAAATAACCATAAGACATTCAACAGAAATTGAGATTAATTTACCTCATTATTCAGCCACGTTGGTAGAAGAGAAAGAAATCTTCACATTAATCGGTTATGAAAGCCTGGAACATGTAATTTATTAAGAGTAAATTTTACATTTTAAAGTTTGACCAGTGAGCCACAGCACAGTTTTTGGCAACCAAGGCTACCAACTCCAAGGGATTTGCATCTGCTCTTTACATTTCAGGGGTTTGTCAACATTTTTTAAACTTTATGTTTAAGTACTTAAGTAATCTGTGCTTTTCATGCAATGTGGCAAAACAGTCTGGGCTTCTTGCTATTCACAGTGCACAATAATGAAAGTAAACAGCTTCGGGGTACGGATTCAAGAAGATTAGGTTAGGAATTAATGAATTTTTAGTCAGATGTGTCATAACTGAAAGCTATTACCTTGCCTCAGGGTCCTGAGTTTCGCATGATCATGCCACAGCAACTGACTGTCCCCAAAGTTTAAATTGCTTAACCTGCACTGGTCTGCAATTTGGTGTTTAAACACTTGTATGACACAAGCTTGTTTGCCCTTAAGTAACAGAAGTACATTGTAATCTGGACTCTGCTGTTCTGATAAGGCTCAGGTGTTTCCATTAGTTGATGTCTTTCATTGGGATAATCACATCTGTGGCACTAAGGAGGATCAGTGGGGGCAGTGAAGAATCCTCTTAAATTAGCACAAAAGTGTGAGGCTTATCTGACATAAGAAGATCAGCAGCAGAATACACCTGCTGAGTTACACCTTCTTAGAGACGCGTCCTAATCGTTAACAGAGGAGCCATAACGCAACAACACGAAAGACACCCGTGAACCATTGCCTGAAGAGATCTGACAGCGTGCAGCATGTATAAAATATTTATTATGAATAGCACAGTATGTCACAGTTCATAACACGGAGTTTCCATTGTGCTTAAAATACATTTCTCATCACATGACGTGAACATAGAGGCATGTGCATAATACATAAACCATACATAAAATTCAAATTCTGCTCTTTCTTAAGAATCCAAACGTTGCAGTACAACTTGTGCATATCTCTCTATATATCTATTTCTATATCTCTGTGTAGAGTTTGCTAACTAGGCAGCTTTCCATAGCTGACCACAAAAATAGATCAGTGTAAATCTTCTCGAAGGAGCAACAGTAATTTGGGTATTTAATGCTGCTTGGAAAAGGAGAATGGGGCAATATCATGAAGGCACAGTGTTGCATGCTTCTCAGTAGCAATCAAAGGTAACGACTTTAATATGTAAATGTTGATGTTATGAAACCGTGGTGCTGTACTTGGTAACTTAATGTTTTCTATATTTGCGTTGTTTTTTGGATCAGTTTTTTGTTTTTTACAAATGTTAAAGCAAAGAACTACATATTGCTTTCAAGCATTTTAGAGTGCATCCCTTTTAGGATTGTATATTTATGGCCTTGCCACAGGCCTAAGTGAGAGTACCCTGCACGGGCCATATCTTTGTTACTGAGCTGCATGAATCAGATTTCATGTTTTTTACTATTTTCATTTTGAAAACAATCAGACTTGGTTTTATGCCTTAATGCAACAAATGTAAAAGTAATATAACAGTAAATTTACAATATGAATAAAACCGATCACAATGATGGAATAAGGTACATACCAAATGATAGTCATAGGTTGTGTCATTCATAATAAAAGTTTAAATATATGAATATTACCAGCTCTGTCATTGATAAAGTGAAACAACAATTTATTGTGGCTTCAGTGAAAATATTATATCTTAAAGGGGACCAGTTACACTCATTTCCAGCTTCACATTGTTATTCTTGGACTCCACTAGAATAGATTTGTATGATTCGCAGTTCAAAATAAACGTTAAAAACTTTATGCTAGGCCTTGGTGCAGCCCCTCAGTTCATCCACTGTCTGAATCAAGTTGTTTTAAGGCTGATATTGATTGGTGATTGGTTGCCTCTCACAGATTTTAACAGGTGGGAGGAGCTTCTGTTAGATGACCATATTAGGAATATCTGTTTTCTCTGACATCAACCAGTGTTAAAAAAAAACAAAACAAAAACAAGAAAAACTCTTAAACCTGAGCATTTGGTTAAAAGGAATTAGTCGCACATGTACTAACCTTACTTTTTTTTTTTAAATCTTTCACCATATTTAATGAAAGCCTCTAAAACTGTAACAAGAAAAAGCATAATAGATCCATTTTAATGTGCCATTTTTCACAACAAAAAAAAAAAAAAATCAGTGCAGGTGTTTTCATTTAATCTTCTGTTTGACACGAAGATTTAAAGTGTTGACATCTAAATGACTACAAATCCATTGTTAGCCCTAGAAATGTTTCTTTCTAAAAGCCTCCTGTAATCACATATGGATTACATATAAATTAGATTACTGGTATTCGTTGAGTTTTTCCATTGTTGGTGGAACTGAGTTAAAATCCAAATAATCAAGGTAACAATTGCAACTATTTCAGTTTTTTGCCTTAATGAGTTCTGGGTTTTCTGTCTGTCTCTTAGGAGACAGCAAGAGAAAAGGATGAAGGAGGAGGGGGGCATGCTGCTGCCATACAGCACACTTCATTTCCCTGTTACACAGTTTTTAAACCACTGTTGAATCTGTTATTATACAAAACCAACGAGACTGATAATGATTACAGCCGTATGTATGCGCTGAAGCAATTTCCCTACCCTTGGTGGAGCAGAGTACTAAACCGCTGCGCTTAGTTTTCAGTGCACACTAAAATGGGTGTAACTGGTTCTTGTGTGGTTGTTGGATCATTTGCATAAAGTGGAGTTTAAATCTCGGGTGCTCAGCGGGCTGCACAAAGCATCCTATCACTCTCTAAGTATGTTTATGTGAGCGGCCCATTATTCTGCAGTTATTGCACAGACATGAGTGTGGTTTAAATCTTCTCACAACATAGATATTGTTAAATTATACTTTAATGTTGTTTCAAGAATTGCGCATGCTATTGATGTAAACCTGACTTAGCATTTGCCAAATGTAGCCTCAAAACCGCCAAAGTAGGTCTGCTTTTTCTTAAAATAGCACAGTAACTTTGCTGGATTTATCCTACCGTGTTGGGAATGAGTTTTGTTCAAGTAACCATGCTTTATATGCTAAATTGTGAAAGCCGCAGTAGCAGGTATTAAACTAAACCCTATCATTTCTTTTCTTTTTTTTTCAGATAACTTGAAATTGAACATTAAAATAGCCACTTACAAAAACAGATCTGAAAAGAAAAGAGTTGCAGGCTCACAGCCAGAAATTTGTCAATTATCAGAGTCTGCGTTGAACTCTGCTGGCTTCAAACATAATGACTAGATGAGATGATCATCCTCATCTCATCTATTCATAGATAATAAATACGTTTTTGTCACATCTGTTTGCACTTTCAAAGCGTTTAAAAACATCTGATGGTTGATTTTGCTGCTAAGATAAAGACTTGAGTTACATAATCTTTAGATCCTTCTTTCATTACAGTGACTGAATTCCTCAGCGATGCCATCTGACCTCTTTTCCTCTCCCTTTGATTTGTGAACTCTTGCGCAGCAGCTTCATGAATAATCTGTGATCGAGAGGCCATGGTGATTTTTAGTGCCTTTTCTTTGGTTTTGAGATCACAATTCTTGGAGAAGCAGACCCCCAAACACTGGCAATAAACCTAATGAGTTCTCACTTCTGTGATGACATGCCCATTTATTTTTAGCAGGCTGAATTTTTGATGGAACATGAGTGTTGGAGTAAAAACCTCAGCATCTTTTTCCTCTCAGCTGTGTCCGTCCCAGCTTGTCTTTTGTGACGGAGAAAGCGCGCAGGGAACATAAATTATCCATGAGTGATGAATAATAAAGAAAAATGGTTATTTTTTTCTCATGAAAAGAAGTGCTTTTATTGGATAAATTCAGTAAAGCTCCTTTTTCCAAAGATGAACCAAAAGTCATATTATTCGTTTTAGAAATACAAGCGTTAATTTCAGTGATATAAAACTTTATTTCAGCTGATTGCAACCACTTTCCAGGCTTCATTACCTGCAGTCTGATTGTTTAAAAAATGACTCACATTTGCAGAGTATTATGAAACTTTCTTCCATTATTCATTGTTTCTCAAGTGCGGCGACGGATATCTTAGAACTAAATTGTACTGTAAAAGCTAACTGTGCCTTTTTTTATTGCTTAATACCAGAGTGCATTGCTTTGCTTTACTTTGTTTCATGCATATTTTTCTCATTTAGGTTCCACTCAGTCAGCCTGTCCACATTGATCACGTTGATTGTCTATTGTATTTTTGTTTGTTTGCTTTCGGAAACGTGTGTCAATTTGTTTTGGTCATTAAATTTAAAGTCGAAGGACAAATTTGATAATATTTGGCATATATGTAAACTTTTAGTATTTATCATGCAGGAATTATTGCAATCTGAGTTAATCCCTATTTAACAAGAGTTAACGAGAAAAATGAAATTGTAGAGATTGTTCCTGTTATTGTATATTTTATTTATAATGATTGGAGGAATCTGCCTGATGCTGGTGTTCAATACAAAAAATAAATAAATAAATAAATAAATACATTTTGGGACTTGATAAAAATACAGCATTCTATGTCAACATTCAATTTCTACCCTCAGAGTCTACAGTAGTCATCGTGTTACGTAAAGCAAGTTGCTCACAGTATAAACTAAATGTCTGTATGATACAAATGCAGCTCTTCTTGGCCAGTTAGACGCTACAACTACTGAAGATTATGTGGAATTGGGGAAAAACAAGTCTTTTGATATTAAAAAGAAATAATAGCATGTTCACAGTAAAATAAAATAAAGATGTTTCATTTAAAAAATTTAAAAATAATCACATTAAATCTATATTCTTACCAGCCATTTCATTAGGTACACCTGTTTGACTGCTTAACAAAAATATCTAATCAGCAAATCACATGGCAGCAGCACAATGCATCTAGGCATGCAGATATCCAGTGAAGAGAGATGATTTAAGTGGCTTTGAAAGTGGCATGGTTTTTGATGCTAGACAGGCTGCTCTGGGTGTTTCAGAAACTGCTGACCTACTGGAATTTTCCCACGTAACCACCTCTAGGGTTTACAGAGAATGGTCTGAAAAAGGAAAACTGGGTTTGGGTGAAAATACCTTCTTGATTCCAGAAGTCAGAGAAGGCAGGCGACAGAAACTCAAATAACTACTAGTTACAACCAAGATATGCAGAAGGGCATCACCGAATGTAGCAGCAGAATACCATACCAGGTGCCACGAGAAACTGAGGCTACAATTCACAAGGGTTCATCAAAATTGGACAGTAGTAAGATTGGAAAAATGTCAGCTAGTCTGATGCCTGCTTCTAGCAGAATAAAGTCCCATGTCACAAAATTATATCATCTCAGACTGTTTTCTTAAAAAGGGGAACATTTGCAGCAACTGCATGATGCCATCACATCAATATGGACCAAAATTTCTGAGCAATGTTTCAGCATCTTATTGAATCTACATGTATGTCATGAAGAAATAAGCCAGTTCTAGAGGCAAAAGTGGGTCCAACCCAGTACTAGCAAGGTGTACCTGATGAAGTGAAAGTGTATATTGTAACAATTAAATAATATATATTAACATAAACATACACCATCTATATGAAACACTCCTACAACAGCTATGCGTGATATGGACTTCTGTGGAAAGTCTACGGCATAACTGACGATGTAACCAGTCACCCCTTTTAACCCTACACTGGACCTTCCATGGCATTCAGTCGTCGTGGGCTATGTCGACCCGTCCCGTAGTTATATTTCTTGGGAGGGGCACATCAGGTTATGTGGAAGGTGTACGGTTAAAAAAGGGGTTTCCGGTTATCTTGTAAGTTATGCCGTAGATTTCCCGCTGAAGCATAATTCAGGCATTACTGCACCAAGTGTGTCGTTTTAAAAAACATTTGAATGTCTGCAACACATTTTTTGTATTGACTGCATCATATTATAAAGGGGTTGAGGGGTTAAAGATTTTTCCCACTCTGAAGGAAACTCTTCAATTTTTCAAAGCCTACCTATAAAATTACTGTATGTATCACCAAAGCTGTAACATAGTAAACCTAGATATCAGGAAAGAGGGATAACTTGCCATTTGCTGCCTCACTAGTTAGCATTTCATTCAATTTTCCATGAAGCACATCTATTTGTGGTTTATTGAAATTAGGATCTGCGCTCAAACATGTTTTTGAAAATCAGATTGGTCGGGCAGAGTTATCTGTTGTTTAATTCATAATGATTCTGGCATCTGATATAATTACATAACTGTTTGAGGAAATTACATTAAGATTGATTCAGCATCTGCAAAAACTGTCCTCTTTCCCTGTCAATGTGAAATAATGCAAATGGATCGGCGTGCGGCCTCAATTAATCAAATATGCGCCAACTGCTATTTGAGGCAGACGTCTACTTTATGTGACATGCAAAGAATCTCTTACAAATGCTAACAAACCAGTGGGTCATGCTGCTTCCATTGGAACCTTCCAATGGAGATACCTCCTTCTCCTACCTCCCCCAAAATCTGAACAGACTTTTCATAAAATGCCACCCCTCAAAGTATTTTTCCATCATAGTGCAGCGGAAAGATAAATCAAACGTATGTACAAACAGAGAGCTGTCAGTTTTTGTGTAACCTTCAGATATTAGATTCCAAGATACAAAAATCTAGGTTACGACCTCAACTTGTCAGCACGACGTTACCTTGCTACCAGGTAGGTACACCCTAGGATGAAGGCTGGTGCATCTTACTACACTGCTGCCTAATCTAAATGGTATACCCAGTGTGGTCTCAGCTATCCGAGTAATCTGTATATTACTGGATTCAGCTGAATTTAAGGTCAACTGTTGCCAGATGACTCTTTCATTCTTCAAGAGAAGATATCCTCTTTGTCCACTTCTGGTGAAGCAGGTCTAGAAATGTCAAAAAGATGCTGTGGAGAGCTAGAGCTTGAATGGCTGGCTTTCAGGAGTTTTAGCACTTCTGTGAGTTGCATCTCTAGGCCTGACATTCGAACATTTAGGTTCTTAAGGTCATCCTTTAGCTCTAGCTTGAGCTCCTGCAGTGAAGCCTGAAGTGTTTGCTCCGGGATGGGGTAGAAGAAATGCCTCATTTCTGGAGGCTGGGCAGGACTGCGGTCCTGAGGCGTCAAGCGGAAGTCACCCACTTTGTCCAGGCGTAACTCACTTTTGGTAATGCCGCTGTCACATGAGTCCGTCTTTTTTAAAGAGATTGGGGATTCTTGCACCTTGGTTCGTTCAGGTAAAGTCTCCATGGATTCAGCTTTAGACACTGTGTTCCAGTTGTCAGCTTTGGCCATCGACTCCTTAAAGCGACCCCAGCCTTTCAGTTTGGGTGGTTCAGCAGAGCGGCCACCAACCAAAGAAATGGACGATGGCACTTGCAGTTTTGCCTTGTCTGCGACCGTACAGTTGAGAGGTGATGGCGATTGAGGAGTTGAAGATGAAGGTGTAGCTGGGCTTTCTGTTACAGTGACAATGCTGGTAGTTGTAATAGCTGATTTAATTTTGGGGATGTCCACATAGAGAGGACCCTTCTCAATGTCTTGTTCATCTGTTTCTGGTTTCCCAGTCACCATGCGGGCCTCCTTCTGCTGTCGAAAGCGCTGGAAAAGTTTTCGTACTGGGTGATCTGGTGGCAAATTCAGAGGGGCTTCATTTTTACGGTTCCGTCTCTCCTCCTCTTCCCGTTTCACATCACTGATCTTTCGAAAAACGATCTGAAAGAGAATTTAAAATTCTTATGACTAAAAGACCATCATTAAAAAAAAAACAAACACAAAGTTTATTGACCAAAAGTTTCAGATTTTGACAGCACACAAGAAAAATTATACCCAAACCACTCTCACACCCATGTCGGTTTAGTCTCCTGAAGTAGTACAAAAGCAGATCAACATCATTTTCACCATCTCTCTTATTGATTGTAGAATTTGTGTGTGAAAGATTGCCAATATGTCAAAATGTGTGTTCTTTGCAAATGTCACTTTAAAAAGGCTAATTCCCATGGCGCACAGGGAAAGTTCATATCAAGCCTCTGGCTTCAGTGCGTGAAGGCTCACTGTCAGTTTACCACCCAGATGATGCTAATGGACAACTATATTTTTAGGCATTTTGTATTTTCAGTTTTTAGCTTTGTAGCTTTATTTCTGTGCTTTAAAATGTCGCAATCCCAGTCTCCCAATCCAGTGATTCACTTGTCTCATTAATTAGGGATTAATATTAATTAAAAGTAATAATTAAAAAACACAAAATACACATTCTGTATTCACATGTTCAGGAATACTTTATTAACCTTCATTAACGTCACACTCTAACATTCAACATATAACATTCATTTTGTCAGTAAGCAATTCAACTTTAAGGTCTGCAAGCAAAACCCCAAAAAAAGCTGATGAAAATAAGCGCAAACTACTCTTGACATTTTGGATTTTAATAGATGAAAATGTGAAACAATTTGAGTAGCTGTTTGTTTTTCCCAAGGATACATGACAGTGCTGAAACTCGAGAACCGGTTCTTGTATAGAACTGTTCCCAGTAGTCCAATTCCCTGGAATTATTAGTCTGCTTGCCTATTGAGCCTGCTTTTCGGTTGGGTGTGGGTGAAGAATCTAGTCTAGTAAAGCTAGTGCAGGGAACTCAACTGAAGCTGTGCTGGTTAATTCTTTACTGTCCTCACGCTGTAACAAAAACATCCTCCCAATTTGGTCATTTATTTAATCTGCAAATCTATCTCTCTAGGGAGAGATAAATTAAATAAATCTATCTCTCCCTCTGACATGTCAATGCCACTGCTGCCTTGCATCGCTACCTGCCATTTTACCACCTATTGTCCACTTACAGGCTAATCACCCCAGTTTCTAACATATTTAGAAGCAACAATGAGCTCTAACAATATTCTTCTGCTGCACTAAATACTTTCAAATGGAAAGTATCTGATTAAAATAGGTTATGTGGCAGTTTTAACTCAGAAAGTCTGGGCATTTTATTTGCAACACGCAGAAAGTCACTCATCACATTTGAAAAGGTAAGACAGCATCAGATGTACAGATCAAATGCACATTGTCTGCTCTGCTGGATCAGTCAAAAACACAATCTCAGCAGCTCCATTTGAAGGCAACATTAGGCTCCTTTAGTCAACCCATATCGGGATTTCCCTGCTGCATACATTCAGGACGTGGGACCCTGGTGAATAGTAACTTTAATGCAGAAGATGAGATTGCCTCTTCAAATGCAAACAATCCAATCTCACTTGCACTCTCCCGGGCAGGCTAACCTCATAAAGAATGAAGCAGTGATTGGTAGCTACTCTTACGCTATTGTTGATCACAGCTGTTCATTTCTGAATGAAGGATGTGAGAGCGGCTTTAGTATATGGTGGCTGTTTAATGGAGCTCTGTTTTTCTATGCAGTGCTGTGTGGCTGAAGGCAGTAGGTGCACGTGTCCCTTAGGTTGAATATAAGGTTTTCTGTGGTTACCTTTTCCCAGAGTGGGAGTTTCTGGCCCCTATTTAACAAGAATTGATACGTGTGAACAATTGTGATTGTCCAGATCATGAAAGGAGGTAGGCTGTCTTCTGCTGTGAAATATATTGACATGACTAAACATATATAGGTTCAATATTGATTAATTGATTGATTTATTTAATAAATCCTCCTTTCATCTTGTTGAATTTAATGCAATCTCAACTTGGATTGCAAAAAAACCCTCTCTCCTTAAAGGTTGCAATCTTCAGCTTTTGCTTTACTTACTGCTCACTGTCTGGTACTGGTAATATCAACACTATCTTTACAGATATTATTGGAATTTGTAAATATATTCTAAAATGTTTGTTTTATTTTGTTAATATTTTTTTTCTTTTTCATGTACCACTGTGCACAAGGCTGAAGTCTTTGCAGATGAAAACTTCTGTGTAAATCCTAAATGAAAATGCAGTCAACTGTATCTGGCATCTGAACAGTCACTCACCCTCTTACGCAGGTTATAAGTGAGCAGCAGGTTTCGAGAGAAGTGGTTGGAAAATGCCGTGTAGAATTCCAGCACCTTCTGCAGAGCGTCGCGTTTAATAACGTGGAGGTCGCAGTAGGTCAGAGCTCGCACATTGGCGCAGGACTGAGCCAGAGTCACCTCTTTCCAGAAAACGTCCCCAAATACGTCTCCCTTTCCTGCACAAGAGAGCGCACAATTTTAGTTCCATGTTAGTTCAGCAACAAGATCTGATCTTCCAGGTAAAAGAAAACAGTAAGAGACAAAAACAGGCTTGCAAAAACAGCTTTAATAATGTTTTTATATATCAGTTATCGATGATTATTGAAAATCTCAGTACCTGTAATTTAACACACAGCATTAAGTGCTACACACAGGTTTACACTAAATGGACACTTTGTAAGGTACACCTGTTCAAATGCTTGTTAATGCAAATTTCAAATCAGCTAATCCCATGGCAGAAACTCAGTACATTTAGGCATTCAAAGTTCTGAAGTTCAAACCGAGCATCAGAATAGGGAAGAAAGGTGATTTCAACTGGGTATAGTTGTTGGTGCTAGATCTCAGATCTAAGTAGGTCAAAGTATTTCAGAAACCGATTTTTTCCCCACACAGCCATCTATAGGGTTACTTAAGAAAGTAGCATAGCAGAGCTTTCTGATCTGACGTTTGGATGGCAGGGTCAGATTTTCACGTAAGCAACATAAAAGCAGGCCTGTCCTGCCTTTAGTTCAGGCTGCCAATAGAGGTGTAATAATTTGGGGGATATTTTTTGGCACACAAGAGAACTGTTTGAGCACCACAGACTGCCTAAGTATTGTTACTGACCACGTCCATCCAGATCCAGTAGAAACCAAATAAAGTGGATGGTGAGTCTTTTACTTGTGAAAAAGTCCCTCTATATATGGGATGAAAGCAGCAGCTACTTGTTTTAGGTTGGTTATAAATAATACAGTTATGCAATGTGGATCATTTATGAGTCAAGAACACATTTTGGGTTGGGAGGTCTTGGAAAGTCCCCCTCCAGCATGACAGATGCTGCTGAACAGCTGGAACTAAATCCCTTTGTTCTTTTGAGGAGACTTTTATGTATATTTAAAACTGAAGACAAAGCTAGATGAGGATTTTCTGCTGTTCGAGGTAATGGCTTACAACTGATGTATTAACTATTAATACATATAAGAAATATAGCTTTCAAACCTTTATAAAGAGTGTTAAATTACCTTCATAATCTAAAGCTCATTAGACCAACTCAGTAATTTATAAGGTCTGTCATTTGTGACTCATGCACAGCACTTTTTTTAAGTTTGAGAAGCCCAGTATTACCATAAACTACCCTGAACAAAGGAGTACTATGACTCAGTATAATCAACAGCTTATCATGAATTTTTTTTCTTTTTTTTTATTGTCTTGACATAAAACACCTTGTTATTTCTTCACATGATGACATGACGAAACACACGCAGTGGATGAAAATAAACCTTATATGTGGCAAAAGCATTAATATAAAGCAGTATGTGGTACAGTGGTAAAAATAGCAGTAGCTGATTAAACCAGATGCCCTGTCTTGTTTGCTGATTTACTTTACATGGCGTTTCTTTTTCGTTTGTTATTAGTCTCATAAGGAATTCAATACAAAGAAGCTATTTATTCATCACTATAGTTGCCTTCCGGTTCATTGGTTTCATGTTGACAGTATATTGATTTATGCAAAGAGAAAACAATAGAAGGATATTGACAGAAACCAGCCAAGGCACTGTAATATTTCCTACCAGAGCATGGCATCCGTTATTCATTAAATTACTCATAAAGCACATTAAATGATGATGTTTTAACAACAAAACATTCTGCTGTGAACAGTTTTCTACTTTATTTTTTAAAATAAGATCAAATCTAGATGCATTGGAAGACAAACTAGGGTCACTAACATGGGAAGTATCCCAGTAGTTAGGAGTAGGTCCTTATTAATATTCATTAGGCTTAGATGGTGTAGTCATTACAGACGCTGATACTGTGCTTACTTTAATCTGGTCAAGTATGGCCTCATTTACTGGCACAGGTCTCAGTTCAATACATCTATCATAACCACTGTGGGAAAAATACTTTAGGAAATTAGTGGCCTTTGTAATAGTGTGTTTGCTAATAAATCACTTATGAGCAAGCAGACTGCAAATGTAATGATATTTACCCCCTTTTAGCACCGCCTTTGATTTCTACCAACCCCTCAGGTTTTCCATTATGCTCACCGTTGTTTATCCCAGTATGCTTAATATTAATTATCATAACATTATAGAGAGAATTCAAACAATCCAGCAATCCCTTATGAGCAAGTGTGAACTTTTTAACCCGTTTTTTTGTTTCTACTAACTCCTAAGTGAAGTATGTAGGTCTTAAAGAGCTAAATCTCCAGAAAAGTCTCTACTATAGTCACAAGTTAGTTGAGCTGGTGTAAAGCCAACCAATAAAGTTGTAGATGCACTGCTAATCATGTGCGGATTCGGGTAATATTTCTTTACAGGTTTATTATAAATTGCTCAACATAACCATTTGTTAGATAGTTATTATCTTCTGACTGTTGCGTCATTGGCTACAGATTGTGAAAGATGCAATTTTAACTAAAGCTTTTTCAAATTAGCTCATAATAAAATCTTAAGAAATAATGGAAGCTAACTAGGTATTTAAAAATAACATTGGTTTATTTCGTTTGTTATGTTGTTCAGTTTCATTGCCTTTACAATAAATCAGTGAAAAATCAATCCAGGCAGCCATATTACATGTTTGCTTGAAATGAACCTGTGGCACAGGTATTGATTGTAACCTTTGAAGGCCAAAGGATCGCAAGTGTTGCGTTGTGATTTTCTGTTCAGTCCTGAGTTATAATACTTTTAATTATTATTTATTTTAAAATGCTTATTTTCAGTTAGGTTTAGTTTAAACAAATTTCATTTGACTTAAATGAATACAGCACTGAAAATACACTCAACAAAAATATAAACGCAACACCTTTGTTACTGCTCCCATTCCCCATGGGATGGACGTAGAGACCTAAAATTCAATCCAGATACACAATATAACCATCCCTCCCAAACAGTGGTCACAAATCAGTCCAAATGTGTGGTAGTGGGCACATCTGCTATATTGAGATAATCCATCCCACCTCACAGGTGTGCCACATCAGGATGCTGATCTGACATCATGAGTAGTGCACAGGTGTACCTCAGACTGCCCACAACAAAAGGCCACCCTGGAATGTGCAGTTTTGTCTCACAGCAAAATGCCACAGATGCCACAAGCAATGAGGGAGCGTGCAATTGGCATGCTGACAGCAGGAATGTCAACCAGATCTGTCGCCCGTGCATTGAATGTTCATTTCTCAACCATAAGCCGTCTCCACAGGCGTTTCAGAGAATATGGCAGCACATCCAACCGGCCTCACAACCGCAGACCTCGTGTAACCACACCAGCCCAGGACCTCCACATCCAGCAGGTTCACCTCCAAGATCGTCTGAGACCAGCCACCCAGACAGCTGCTGGAACAATTGGTTTGCACAACCAAACAATTTCTGCACAAACTGTCAGAAACCGTCTCAGGGACGCTCAACTGCATGCCCGTCGTCCTCATCGGGGTCTTGACCTGACTCCAGCTCGTCGCCGTAACAGACTTGTGTGGGCAAATGCTCACATTCGATGGCGTCTGGCACGTTGGAGAGGTGTGCGCTTCACGGATGAATCATGGTTCACATTGTTCAGGGCAGATGGCAGCTGAGAATGTCCCAGTTCTTGCATGGCCAGCATACTCACCGGACATGTCACACATTGAGCATGTTCGGGATGTGCTTGACCGGCGTATACGACAGCGTGTACCAGTTCCCACGAATATCCAACAACCTCGCACAGCCATTGAAGTGGAGTGGACCAACATTCCACAGGCCACAATTGACAATCTGATAGACTCCATGCGACGATGTGTTGCACTGCATGAGGCAAATGGTGGTCACACCAGATACTGACCGGTTCTGGGTCCCCAGACCCCCAATAGCGCAAAAAACTGCACATTCCAGGGTGGCCTTTTGTTGTGGGCAGTCTGAGGTACACCTGTGCACTACTCATGATGTCAGATCAGCATCCTGATGTGGCACACCTGTGAGGTGGGATGGATTATCTCAATATAGCAGATGTGCCCACTACCACACATTTGGACTGATTTGTGACCACTGTTTGGGAGGGATGGTTATATTGTGTATCTGGAATGAATTTTAGGTCTCTACGTCCATCCCATGGGGAATGGGAGCAGTAACAAAGGTGTTGCGTTTATATTTTTGTTGAGTGTAGTTTCACAGACACCACAGACTGGTTAGATTGACAAATTTGAACAAAAGAATTGAGAGTAAATCCCAAGACACTTATTAACCACAAAAGCTTATTCTAGGCAGTTTTACACTAAATAATATAGTTTTAGGTGATTTTTCAGGTATGTAGAATATGTTTTTTACACTAATTTTATAATAATAATAATAATAATACATTTTATTTGAGGGCGCCTTTCAAAAACCCAAGGTCACCTTACAAAAGAACAAAATTAATAAAAGAAAACAATAGTTATAAAATACATAAAATAAGTTAAAATTGCAAAGCAGAACTTGACAACAGGTAAAATCAGCACTAAAGTGAAAAAGCCAGTTTGAACAGATGTGTTTTGAGCTGTGACTTAAATGCGGGAAAAGAGTCTATATTTCTTATGGCTGGAGGAAGAGAGTTCCAGAGCTGAGAAGCAGAGTGACTGAAGGCTCTGTTCCCCATAGTGGTAAGACGTGTGGACGGAACAGTAAGATGAATAGCAGATGATGATCGGAGAGGGCGGGAGACAGTGGTGATATGGAGCAGGTCACACAAATAGGAAGGAGCAGATTTATGGATACACTTGTATGTGAGAAGTAAGATTTTAAAGTTTATCCTGGCTTCTATGGGCAACCAGTGAAGCTGCTGAAGAACTGGCGTAATATGAGCTCTTGACGGAATACGAGTTATGACCCGAGCTGCGGAATTTTGAAGAAGTTGGAGTTTATGAAGGGACCTTTTAAGGAGACCAAATAAGACGGAACTGCAGTAATCAATATGGGACGTAATAAGACTATGGACTTCCCTCCCCATCTCCAGCTGCCTCCCCCTTCCCGCTCCACCACAACCACCCACACATGCAGGACCTTGGAGTAGGGGTATGTCACCAGGGTGCAGAGGAGGCTACCCCCCCCCCCCCCGTCCCCTTCTGGCTGCCTCTGCCTCAATTTTATCCCACAACTTAGACATTCACATTACTCACACTCTCATTACACATACATATAGGATCTTGGGGGTGGGCACGATACACGGAATCCAAATTACCATCAGGGTGTACACCTCACCCCTGGCGTCGTTGCCCACCTCTCAATTTTAAATACACGTAGACATTGAGGGCTAGCAGGAGGGACCATGCGCTTACCTGCTGCTCTCTGGCAGGTAGCTCCATGCCCTCCTGGGTTTTAAATGCACCTTAGAACACACATGCATCAACACTACAATGAGCGGGTGGAGGGAGGTTTGGAGTCTTCTCTCACCCCCATTCTCTGCGGCCTGCTGGAGCGGGGGGGCTAGGAGGAGGAGTTGGCCGTCTGACTGCGGTCTGGAGTGTGGGGCCTCCCTGCTGCTGCGGAGTCGGGGCGGTCTGCCTCTCCCCACCGCAGGGAAAAGGGTAACACCACCTGGGTCTGGGTGCGGTTCCCCCCTCCAGGGGCAAGGGTACCTAGACCCGGTTCGTAGAGTATGCTTGGGGAGTGTGATCGTGTGTACAGCGTCTCTTTATGTCTGTCTCCACGTTGGTTGAGTGTGGAGTAAGTGCATATGAGAGCATGAGGGTGGGAATGGATGTTTGTATCTGTGTGTGCCTGTATGTCTGTGTCTATATGTCAGGTTGGGTGTCAGACGCCACCTCTCTGGGGACATCTCAGGCCCTCCAAGGTTTGAAGGCCTATCTCCCCCCACCACCACTTCCCCTGCCAGTGGTGGACTCCCTCAGACATCGGTGCGTTGGTGGTTCTTTGTGTCTGGGGGTGGGCGTCCGGGTACACACCGGCTCACTCCTTGGCGGCCGCTTATCGGGGCCTGGAGCCTGGGGCTCGCTCGGGCCACTTCGGAGGTGGGGTGCCCCCGGCCTCTTGGCCTGGGGCTCGGTCACTCAGGCACAGCTGGCTGCCGGCGGAGCTCACGGGCGCGTCACTGCAACTCCCCCTGGCTTCTGCTCCGCGGCTGCTGAGTGAGCCCTCATCTGGGACTCTCCTCAGCTCTTTCTGGGACAGTGGCGCGGCTGCCCCTCTGTTGGTCTTCCTTGGTCTCTTGTGTTCTGTGGGCCTCTGGATGTCTGGAGTTTTGATCTCCTCCATACCTGCTTCATGCCCTGGAGGACGGGGCTGTGGCCCCCCACACCCTCTAGCACAGGGGTGGCCAACCAGTCAGAGACCAAGAGCCACTTTTTTTTTACTGTGTTACCGCAAAGAGCCACATCATACGCATGGGCACACATGAACATCACCCATCCTTTCCTCCCTCTCTCTCTCTCTCTCTCTCTCTCTCACACACACACACACACACACACACACACACACACACACACACACACACACACACACACACACACACACACACACACACACACACACATCTCTGCTCAGCCAGATTTATTGTAAATGTCACACACCAACATGATAATGACAGAAATGGACTCCTACAGTACTAAAACCACAGGCCAGTCATTTTCAACAATGAACATTGTGTGCACTGTCTCACACACACAAACTCTCAGTTCAAACAAGTCCACAAACAAGAATATAATAATCTACAATAGCATTTACTTTTATAATGCATGTTGTTTAGTGGGACTTCTGGCATTCCTTGCCTTGAACAATCCTCTTTAAATCTGGCTTGTATTCCGTTGTTGTCACTCGAAGCAATTCTTTCACATGTGTGTCAGTCAGAACAGATCGATGCTTTGATTTCACATGTTTTAGGGTAGAAAACACAGACTCGCAGACGTATGTTGACCCAAACATTGACAGTATCTTAAGCGCAGCCCGTTTGACATTGGGGTATTTTTCCATTGGCACACTTTTCCAGAACTCAATGGTCCCTTCCCTTAAAGCAGGTTTCAATTGGTCCTCTTCACAAAGATCGATCATCTCCAACTCAGCCGCAGCTTCATCTGTGACTAGCGGGACTTTCAAACAGCCGGTCTCTGCATTAAATGGGTCGACGAGGAACGTAATCTGTGGCCTTTTCAATTGTAGATCATGGAACCGGGTCACGAAGCTTTCGTGCAAGTTTTCAATCAGCGTTGCATATCTGGCTCTTTGCTTACTCAGGGCAGCACTGGCGACTTGCCCGCTGGCTTTTAGCAGAGTGGGAAAATGTGTTAAATCTCCCTTTTGAATATGTGTCTTGAACAGCTTCAGTTTGTTGACAAACGCAAACACACTTTGCACTAGGTCAGGGAGCATTTTTAACTTACCCTGCAGGGTCAGGTTCAGTCTGTCCAAGTGACACAGCATGTCGACCAAAAAGGCCAGATCCATAATCCACTTGAGGTCCGAGAGCTCGGGATAGTCCTTGTCCTTCTTTTCCATAAACAGTTTCACGGCATCCAAAAGCTCAAAGAAGCGAGAGAGTACCTGGCCTTTTGACAGCCACCTCACAGTGCAGTGCAGCGGCAGGTCACCTGGAAGCCCTTGGTCCAGCTCAGCGATGAGATTCTTGAATTGCCTGTGGTTAAGCGCATGTGTGCGGATATAGTTGACGATTTCCATCACAGGCTTCATGACGTTATCTAAATTCAATGATTTAGACACGAGTTGCTCCATGTGGATGATGCAGTGGAAATTCCAAAAGTCAGGAATAGTTTGGTCAGCTTTGCACAGCCCCACAAGCCCGTTCACAGATCCCATCATGGCTGGTGCTCCATCCGTGGCTATTGCAGTTAATTTCGTTATGGGCAGATTTGCTTTTTCAAATGCAGCCATCATGGTTTCTTTCACATCTATGCCACGGGTTCTGTCTTTTAATGGCACAATATCCAGGAGTTCTTCTTTGATCACACAATCGTTTGAAACAGACCGTGCAAATATTGCCAACTGAGGCTTGTCTTGTATATCACAACTCTCATCCAATGCGACACTAAAATACTCACATGCTTGAAGGTCAGAGTGCAACTGTGATTCAATAGCCGTGTTAATGTCCGATATTCTGTGTTCAACAGTGTGGCGGGACAGTTGGACGTCTGATACCATGCGTTTTAATTTGTCGTTTTCAGGAGACAAGATTTCAACAACATCACTGAGGCATTTTTTAACGAACTCCCCTTCATTGTATGGCTTTTTAGCCCGTGCAATGTTCCAAGCCAGCTGATAGGATGCGAGCGTTATGGTCTCTGACCGCTTCGTAAATTTTTGGAAAAACTGTATCTGCTTTTCTGCCTGACTTTTCAAAGTGGCCAACTCGTGCTTGCGAAGTTCAGTCCCTTTTGGAAATTCCTGGTCGATGTTAGCATGGAGTGAGCTGAAGTGGCGCTGAAGATTTGAAGCTTTGAAATGCGCTAATGACGTCTGACATATAAGGCAGAATGGCTTACCATTGCGTTCAACAAAAAAATATAAACTCTCCCACTCTGTTAAAAACGTCCTGTGTTCATCTTCATATTTTCTTTTTGCTGTGCATTTTTTTCCTGCCATTTTAAGGGCGAACTTGCTCCTACTGGGAAACTTTGCGGTATTTTCATCTCACACACATGCGCATTTGATGAAAATACCGTATTGAACTCAAGCGAAGCGAACGCGCACATTTTAAAACAACAACATAAAAAAAATCAAAACACAAACATAAACTTTGATATGAACGTAAGAGCCGCATGAAACCAGGCAAAGAGCCGCATGCGGCTCGAGAGCCGCGGGTTGGCCACCCCTGCTCTAGCAGATCATTACATGAAGGAACCTTTTAAAAAAAACAAGCGCGTCCATGCTCACAGGTGTACACACGGGTGATCACACCCACAAACTACATACACCCTTTTTGGCTCCTACCTCAAAGCACACTGTGTTCTGTTGATCTTATGTGCTGCACAATAATGTTTAATATTTAGTATTTACTGTCATATTCCCATATATCATTGTGATGTTGTTTTTTCTATTACTCTTGTTCTCTTCTGCTTGTTTTCTTTTTTCTTTCTCAGCAGGTGATCCAGGTGATCGATATATGCTTTTTTTTTTTCCTTTTTCTTTTTTTTTTCTGCCCGTTCTGTTGGTTTTTGTCTTTTGCCCTTCTCCCCCGTCCCTCTTCTCAGCTGTTTCTCTTTCCCTCTTTCTTTCTCCCCTTCTTTCCCCCAGTCAAGTCTGTCCCGTATTCAGTAAGTGAAAATAAAATAAACAATAAAAGGTGACTCAAATGGACCATTACGGCAAGGCTGGGATGATCAATTTGGTAAAGTAAATCCGTTGGGCATCTTTCTTTGCCTTTAGACAACAATTCTGATGGCAAAAGAGCCAAACGGGACAGGCAAAAAAAAAAAAAGAAAAAAAAAAAGACTATGGACAAGAATGGCAGCAGCATGGGGAGTAAGGAAGGGGCAGAGTCAGTTAATATTACGTAAGGGGAAGTATGCAGACCGGGTTATGTAATTAATGTGGGGCTGGAATGAGAGAATATTATCAAGTATGACACCCAAACTCTTAACCTGAGGGGAGGGAAGGGTGGAGAACGTTCAATGTTAATGGAAAAACTGTGGGATTTGGATAAGATTGAGGCTATACCAACAAGTAAAACTTCTGTTTTATTACTGTTTAGTTTAAGAAAATTGGAGGAGAACCATGATCTACTCTTGATAAGACAATTTGAGAGGGAGGTAGGTGGGAGGGATGAATTGGGTTTAGAAGAGCTGGGTGTCATCGACATAACAGTGAAAATTTATATTATATTTTCAGAATATATGACCAAGAGGGAGCATGTAAATAATGAATAAAAGAGGCCCTAATACTGAACCCTGGGGCACACCAGCAGAAACAGGATGGAGAGTTGAAGAATGGGATTTAAATTGGATAAACTGAGTGCGGTCTGAGAGATAGGAGGTGAACAGGGCAAGGGGGGTATGACTAATGCCAATGGATGTTAACCGGTTCAGGAGAATATTGTGAGAAATGGTATCAAACGCCGCACTAAGATCAAGAAGGATGAGGATGGATAGGAGACCAGAATCAGCTGCCATCAGAAGGTCATTGGTAATCCTTAACAAAGCCAGATTGAAATTGTTCATAGAGATTATGGCTATTGAGGTGTAAGTGAAGCTGGGAGGCGACAACTTTTTTAATTTTAATTCACTTATACCCTTGTAGTTCACACAGATGAATTCGTACAGGCAAAACTGAATGTTTGTTAATGCAGTTCACAGCACCACAAATCTTTATCATTCCAACTGTTTAAAATGCTAAAATCTTTCATTGATCTCAGACAATATTTAAGGGGACAGCCAATAAAATGCAGTAAATTTGATGCACTAGAGATGATTACAATATGCGCCCAAAGTAGGTGAGCTGGCTTAATGTGATTCAGATAAAACTGAAAATACCAGACTTTACTGTTGCTGAGAGGACTGACAAACAAATTCTTGTCCAAATCCTGAATCCATCACTCAGCAGAAAATGATCCCCAAACAGCTCAGCTGACACTGCAGACAGGGACAGTTTGTAAAGTGCTGCTAGGCAAAAAAGAAAAGGGAGGATTTAAGTAAGTCCTCGAACAAAATTATTTTCTTGCTATGATGTTCAGAGAGAGCTAGAGGCCACTTAGACTTAAAAGCCTTTATGCTATCAACCAGTGTTTTGGTGTTGAAGTGCCTCCAAGACAATACATTCAGATTAGAGACACTATTGTCAATGCATCTGAGTCACACAGCTTAAGTAATCTAAAACTTTATATTGTGAAACAACCGAGGAGATCAGCAGCAGGTCCTTCGACAGCTGGGGAAATGAAGAGGTATAATGCTTCTCCAATGGAGGAAATGCAAATTTCCTCATCAAGCATGTAGTAGTAGTATATTCCTTCAAATGGCCTGAAAATTTATACTATACATGTTGTATATTTTCAGCATTATGCAAATTTATCATTATTATAGAATGAGGTTTGTTTAGAGGTAGATTACTTTTCACTAATTTCTACATTTTAATTTTTGTAGAAATGCACTGATCAGTTCATCAGAGAATGAAATTTCAGCATGCTCGGCCTGGAGCGGTGACCGGCTGGTCAGTCACATTTTTCCAATTATGAGCCAGTCTGTTTCATGCATGCGCAACACGTGCACAATGGTGAAGACAAATAATCACTCAGGCACTCACAGCCATACTCGAACATGTCATTAGCTTGTGGCTGTAGGCATTAGTAAGAGAAGAAACACAAAACATTTGGCAAAGTAA